>NC_064629.1:550621655-550931905 GCF_023864275.1 Schistocerca cancellata
GAATGTTTTGCGGTTTAAAAACTGATTCAAAATCTGTGCCTTATCATTATAGAATTATGTAATCTGTTTGAAACCTTCTGGTGTCTCGAAGTGTCTTCCTTGCATACAATCTTATTCTATGATTTTTAAACAAAGTGTCTCAATGTGATCTGTTGCCAGTAGAGTTGACAGTGCATTTGGTCATATCCCTCAGCATTTATTTAGCTTTACTTTAGTAAAAGATTAGTGTACCATATTTTAGAGACAACTACTTCTCTAGCTCTGGGATACTGCCTAGCACATGACATTTAAAATTAACATATTTAAAAATAATTTACTTTCACTCCTGTAATATTCTGCAGGAAGAAATGTTTTTTAAATATGGTTAGTTTTATCTAAGAGTTCCTATGTTGTCAATGACCGTCAGCTTAGAGTTATTTGTGAGCTTAAAAAATTAAAGACTGAAATAAGGATCTGTGGCGTTGCCCACAATTCTTCTACATATCAGAACCTTAAGTTCCTAATGTCTCTCTCTATGTGAAGAAGCAAGATGAAAATTGAATATCCTAGCAAAAATTTGAGACTGTTAAGAGACAGAACACAAGCTTAAATTTGTCAGGGATAGTGGAGTCAATCAGCCATGTATTTATCAATGGAACAATTGTGGCGTATTTTTCAAGTGATTTACAAATCTTGGGAAACCTAAATCAGGATGATTGGATGGGAATTTGAACTCTGTTCCTCCCAAAAGAAAGCTCAGTGTGTCAACCAGCTGGTATACGAGCAATGCTAACTACACCAGTTTCCATAAATCTAGAAATAACTAAAACATGATGTTAGATGTGAGGGGACTTATCCTGGATCTAGAAACATGATATATTTGTCTGCGTTGTCATGCACTATTTATGTTTGTGCTAAGAAAAAGTTTTAGGTGTCCAGAATGGTTGTCAGTTTATTACAGCAACACACTGCAGAGTGTGAGCAGAGTAAACAGGAATAATGCACTTAACAGCAATATAACAACTAATGTTGTTTGTGAATCCCAGAGACAATAAGGAATTCTTCTTGCACAGCTGTTCTCAGTGTTGTAATGATATGCAGAGCATTCTGAACAGTGTGTCAAAAGTGCACCTATGTTTTTCGACAAGGTTGTTGTGATGGTCACAACTTCCATGGAATTACCAGCTTGGTCAAGGATTGTCATAATCTAGGATGAAATAATCTCTTGCACTGACACGGAAATTTTTATGCCTGTATAGCTGTTCAGTCAGTGCATGTGACTGCTGTGCGGAGAATGTGGATTCACTGAATTAAGAATGACATGATGACAGTTAGTGTATGAGAGCTATTATTTATAAATTTGTTTTTCTGTTAAAAGATATCTGGTTGCTGCAGTTCTTTACTAAGCTCTCATTTCTGCTGGTAAGATTTTTGTCACCTGACACTGGAAAATCTTTTAAAATACTATTTTGTTTGTAAAGGTTCTGAAGTTGTAAAGACCAGGTGCGTGAGGGGCGCACCTGTGATCGCACCATGCCACGAAACAAGAGGCGTATCGAGCTCGTCACAGAAGATGAGCGCCAGTTCAGCAAGCGTGCAAGGAATCATGTCAGGTACCAATGTTTCTAAAGAGAGAGTGTGTGTGTGTGTGTGTGTGTGTGTGTGTGTGTGTGTGTGTGTGTGTGTGTGTGTGTGTGTGTGGTGGTTGTTGTTGTTGTTGTTGTTGTTGTTGTTTCACTGTTAATACTAGTATTATTCTTTCAGACACCTTTAGTGCTGTTGTTTATGCTCGAATGCCTCTGGAGATGGTAGATTCCTATTAAACAGAACACTATACCAGAGTATGTTGGTTTAAATGTATGGTAGTTTCCTCTCACACATATTGAGTAAACTTCCTTAAACAGATCAGTTATTAAGGGCACATTCAAAGGATGTACCAATTCATGTGCTATGAGGCTACAACTATCCAGTTAAGTTTCTTGAACACCCTATAAAATCACAAAAAATTGCCCATTACTGTAGTACTAACTGTTGGTAACAATAGTGGGTTATCACAGAGCTGGACAATTTAGATCTCAACCTGAGTAGCAAATGAATTTTGATGCATTATTTGCTAATCTTGTCACAGTATTGGTGATGGCAGTGTACTCCAGGTAGTTTGTTACTAATGATCACTTTATCATATGCTGATGGCCTGCCACACATATTTTTTTTATTGTTTAATATACACTGAAGAGCCAAAGAAACTGATACACCTGTCTAATATTGTGTAGGCCCCACACGAGCATACAGAAGTGCCGCAACACAATGTGGCATGGACTTGACTAATGCCTGAAATACTGTTGGAGGGAATTGACACCATGAATCCTGCAGGGCTGCCCATAAATCTGTAAGAGTACATAGGGGTGGAGATCTCTTCTGAACAGCACATTGCAAGGCATCCCAGATATGCTCAATAATTTTCAGGTCTGGGGAGTTTGGTGGCTAGAGGAAGTGGTTAAACTCAGAAGTGTGTTCCTGGAGCTACTCTGTAGCAATTCTGGATATGTGGGGTATTGCATTGTCCTGCTGGTATTGCCAAAGTCTGTTGGAATGCATAATGGACATGAATGGATGCAGGTGATCAGACTGGATGCTTACATATGTCACCTGCCCGAGTCGCATCTAGATGTATCAGGGGTCCCATGTCACTCCAACTGCACATGCCCCACACCATTACACAGCCTCCACCTGCTGGAACAGTCCCCTGCTGATAGCAGGGTCTTCGGATTCATGAGGTGGTCTCCATACCCCTACACGTCCATCCACTTCATACAATTTAAAATGACTCGTCCGACCAGGAAACATGTTTCCAGTCATCAACAGTTCAATATTTGTGTTGATGGGCCCAGGTAAGGCGTAAAGCTTTGTGTTGTGCGGACATCAAGGGTACACAAGTTGGCCTTCGGCTCCAAAAGCCATTTAGATGAAGTTTCATTGATCAGTTTGCACACTGACACTTGTTGATGGCGCAGTGTTGAAATCTGCAGCAATTTATAGAAGGGTTGCACTTTCATCATACTAAATGATTCTCTTCAGTCTTTGTTGGTCCCATTCTTGCACGATCTTATTTCGGCTGCAGTGTTGTCAGAGATTTGATGTTTCACCGGATTCCTGATATTCATAGTACACTCGTGTAATGGTCGTATGAGAAAATCCCTACTTCATCCTACCTTGGAGATGCTGTGCCCCATCATTTATGCGCCAACTAAAACACCATGTTCGGACTCACTTAAATCTTGAACACTTGTTATTGTAGCAGCAGTAACTGATCTAACAACTGCGACAGACACTTGTCATCTTATATATCCATTGCTGACAACAGCGCAATATTTTGCCTGTTTACATATATCTGTTTTTGAATACGCAGGCCTATGCCAGTTTCTTTGGCACTTCAAAGTATAAATGCTTGTATCCATTGTAGATACTTTACACCTAGCTGCTCATTACATTTATGACTTAAGAGGCAAAATCTTTGTATACACACAACAACATTCTTACAAAGGGTGCTTTGAAAGTTCAACATTTGTGCTACTTTATCTCTTGTTAGTCCTGTTTGGTATGGATCCCACATACTTCAGCAGTATTCTATCACATAGCACAAAATGATTTGTAAGCGGACTCCATTGTAAACTGACTGCATTTTCTCAGTATACTGCCAGTAGATCGAAGTCTGCCGCCAGATTTAATGACTGATTTCTGTTCAGACTCATTGATATTGCAGTCACAGTATTTTGTGGAAAATCTCACATTTTTGAACATTTAAAGCAGGTTGTCAGTCTTTGCATCATTTTAAATAATATCAAAGTCTGACTGAATATTTGTGCAGGCATCAGAAAGTACTTCATTATAGATACATGGCATCATATGCAAAAAGTCTGAGGCTACTGCTAATATTGTCTGACTAGTCATAAATATACAGTATGATCAACACCTACCACAGTACAGTTTGCTAGTGCATACTTGAAGTTACTTGTATGTAAGTTGATGAGTCAACAGTAAAGATAACATGCTGCACCATACTTGAGAAATCCTGAATCCAATCACAAATTCAGTTGATAACCCATATTATTGCCTTCACAAGGTGCTCACAACTCTTGTTCGTGCATGCATGGTGAGCATAGGGCCCCAAGCCATTGCAGCATCTACCTCGTTTCTTGTGCTGCAGTCTTCCATCTGACTACCCTTACTTCTTTTTAATCCTTTTCCATGGTGGCAATCTTTGATGGTAACTGTGGTGTCTCTCTAGGTCCCATTTGATTTAATGTACTTCTCTATCCATTTACTTCTCTATCCATTTACTTCTCTATCCATTTACTTCTCTATCCATTTACTTCTCTATCCATTTACTTCTCTATCCATTTACTTCTCTATCCATTTACTTCTCTATCCATTTACTTCTCTATCCATTTACTTCTCTATCCATTTACTTCTCTATCCATTTACTTCTCTATCCATTTACTTCTCTATCCATTTACTTCTCTATCCATTTACTTCTCTATCCATTTACTTCTCTATCCATTTACTTCTCTATCCATTTACTTCTCTATCCATTTACTTCTCTATCCATTTACTTCTCTATCCATTTACTTCTCTATCCATTTACTTCTCTATCCATTTACTTCTCTATCCATTTACTTCTCTATCCATTTACTTCTCTATCCATTTACTTCTCTATCCATTTACTTCTCTATCCATTTACTTCTCTATCCATTTACTTCTCTATCCATTTACTTCTCTATCCATTTACTTCTCTATCCATTTACTTCTCTATCCATTTACTTCTCTATCCATTTACTTCTCTATCCATTTACTTCTCTATCCATTTACTTCTCTATCCATTTACTTCTCTATCCATTTACTTCTCTATCCATTTACTTCTCTATCCATTTACTTCTCTATCCATTTACTTCTCTATCCATTTACTTCTCTATCCATTTACTTCTCTATCCATTTACTTCTCTATCCATTTACTTCTCTATCCATTTACTTCTCTATCCATTTACTTCTCTATCCATTTACTTCTCTATCCATTTACTTCTCTATCCATTTACTTCTCTATCCATTTACTTCTCTATCCATTTACTTCTCTATCCATTTACTTCTCTATCCATTTACTTCTCTATCCATTTACTTCTCTATCCATTTACTTCTCTATCCATTTACTTCTCTATCCATTTACTTCTCTATCCATTTACTTCTCTATCCATTTACTTCTCTATCCATTTACTTCTCTATCCATTTACTTCTCTATCCATTTACTTCTCTATCCATTTACTTCTCTATCCATTTACTTCTCTATCCATTTACTTCTCTATCCATTTACTTCTCTATCCATTTACTTCACATCAGTTTTTGGCTGAAATAATTTTTGGTCCCCTTTTGGATTTAACCTGCATTTTCAAAATATTTTCTGTAGTATGGACTGACTGGGGAAGAAAACCATAACAGCACCATCTGCATACAGCATTGAAGATCTTTTGTGCACAGTATCCATGTAGACTTGTGTATGTACTTAAAAGCCAACACGGTAGCCAATCTGATGTGATTGGATCGTTATTTACCCTTTTGGTATAGCCCCCTGACAGCACAGGGATTACATCTTTTGAAGCTTTAGCTGTTAGCACACCATGCATGCCAAGGAGTAGATGCCCATATTCTTGGGACATCAGGTCTCCTGGCAGTGGCCATCATGCCAGATGACCTTTGCTGTTCCTGGATGATGCCTGGGGAGAGCTCTTGAGTAGAGTAAGTGGCATCAGGATAGACATTTTGCACATGAAATGCAGTGAACTCGACCAAATCAGTGCCCATACTGGTCTTAGTATCTTGATAGATAAATATAAATAATTCAATACAGACAGTTACCATAGAACTGCTTTCCCTACCCTGGGTACCCGAAGGGAAGAGAGAGAGGCCAGAAGACTGGGAACGAAACAATGGAGTTACTTTCAAAGGGACGAAACCATTATGTTTTTGGTGGAGCAAATAGAAGATAAATTTGGAGAAGTAGACTCATTGGGAAAATTGCAAAATGGATAACTTTTGATTAGTCTCTCCTCTGCTGCACAATTTCAAGTGCAGGGGCGAGGGCCGGTACGCGAGAGCAGGGGCCAGGGCATCTCCCTCTACATACTGTAGCAGGAGAGGGGGGTGGTTCTAGACCCTACCTCTCTTAACAGCTGCTTGTGTTATCCCTCTTTTCCTCTGTATTAATTGCTTTTAGATGCGGTTTGCCCCCTTTCACTGTCACACCCTGTTTCTCCATTTTAGGTGTTCAACTGGTGGATTAGTGAATGCTGTTGCTCTTCAGTGTGTTTGCTATACTTGATTGGGGGTGTGATGACTGGAGGAGGGATGGCCCCCATCGAATGCACAGTCCCAGGGGACACTCACCTGGCCCCACCTGCGTTGATCGTTTCTCGTGTTTCATTATCGACGGTATTATGAAAAGGATGGATTGCTACACGCCATATAGTGGAGAATGTCAAATCAAACACCTTTCAGCCATCTAATTTCCAAACTGTTATTTTATTTTGCTGTCAGCTTCGGCAGTTTACTACACCATCTTCAGCCCCCTAACCAATGTGTTGGAAAATTCCAACCTCAGTTCTTGTCAAAACAGGGGCCAGACATGTGTGTAGATTTCTGCCTGATACAGTGATCACTTTCACCATCAACTGGACGACCATCATATAAACAATGTTTTTCTGGATGGTATGATTTTCAAAACCTAATGAAAACAAAATGGCATTGAATGTAGTGTTCAGAAACAAAAACCTATTTAATTGTCTTTGTCTGTTTTTACAATTCGTCCATCAAATCAGGGGGTCCATTCTGCCCCACCTTGTGTAATGTAACATAATTAATAGTAATTGAAAATGGAAAACACACAAATCCAATTATTTCAGTTTTTGCTGAGATTTTTATTTCATGTAAGGGACATTCAAAAAGAAATGAACCGGAGGCATAATTACAGAAACCGGTACCCAAATGTTAGAAGTATTGACCCTGGCTGTCGAGGCACCAATGTGAACCATTTTTGCACGTGCAGCTGGATGTCGTTGTCAGAGGTGAATTGTTTGCCCCTCAGAGCCTTTTTAAGGGGACCAAAAATGGCGTAATCATGAGGATAGAGGTCCGGACAGTATTGAGGGTGGCAGAGAACCTCCCATTTGAATTTCTGTAGGAGTGCCGCGACTGTGTTGGCTGTGTGAGACTTGGCATTCCCATAGATTAGAATGACCCCACGGGTGAGATTGCATGGTCATTTTGATTTGATCGCTTGGTGAAGGATGGTCAAGGTTTGTGAGTAACGATGGGCATTCACTGTTGTCCCGTGCTGTAGCAAATGAATCAGAAGGGGGCCAGCTTGGTCAAAGGAGGTCAGCATAACCTTTTCTGCAATCATGTGGATGACGACATCCAGCTGTACATGCGGAACTGGTTCACATCGCAGATCCGGGAATTTTATGAGACAGCCATTCAACACCTTGTGTCACAGTGGGACAAGTGTCTCAATAGCCAGGGTCAATACTTCTAACACACAGGTACTGGTTTCTGTAATTATGCCTCCGGCTCATTTTTTTTTGAACGCCCCTTATACTGAGAGAGAAACATTGCATTCCCCAGGGTAATATCATAAAAAACATTCATAGCATAAAAATTCAGAGCAACGTGAACAATGTGTGAAAGCTCATCTTTTACTGTGAATATCATCAACAAAAGCAGCCTTGTCAGTGCTGGTAAGTACCTCACAATCTAGCAACAATTTGTGGTAAGGCACAAAAGCTGGAGCTTGTAATTGTTTATGGATCAAGACATTTATTTAAATTATGTTGCTTCTACTTTTGATTTTTCTTTCATTCTGCGAAGAAAATGGTAAAATTCTGTATTTAGCAAATCTAATTCATTACCGGTCAGTAAAAGTGTATGTTGCAGGGTTGACAGAATTACTTTTAATGAGCACATTGGTATTCAGATTTCATTGACAAACAGTTGATCATATAAGGTGCAGTTGGTTTGCCCACCCCACTGATCAGTAATGTACGGAAAGTCTCTATTTTGAAAAGGTCATTAAATTGTGTCCAAAAGGTTCCAAACTGTGTAAGTGTAGACCAGATGTGGCTTAAATTCAAAGCAATAGTGTTGACAGTGATTGAGATTTTTGTACCAAAAAATTAATAAGAGATGGAAATGATCTGCCATGCCATTCAAAACAGATCACAAAGGTGGTGCAGAAGTAACAAAAAAAAAATCATGCCAGCTCTAAAAGAATGCAAAATCTCAAGGGTTGGCAATGATTTACAGAATATCTAAATTTATTGTGGACTGTAATTTGAGATGATTTTAATAGTTTCCACAATGAAACTCTGTAGTGAAACCTAACAGAAAATCCATAGGTACTCTGGTAATCACTAAACAAGCAAGAAACAGTTAGTACCTTCACTGTGTAACAGCAATAGTAATAAAACAGTGCCACTAAAGTGGAGTTAGTGAATAGTTTTCTGGAATTATTTCACCAAAGCAAACAAAGTAAGTATTTTAGAATTTGAATCGAGAACAGTTGCCAACATAACTCTGAAGTAGATACCCTCGGTATAGTGAAGTGAAGTGATTTAAATCACTTACTGAAGGCAGGTCTTCAGGTCCAGATTGTATGTCTATTTCTTTCAGAGTATGCTGGCATGATAGATCCATACATAGCAATCTTAGGTTGGCAGCCCTTCAGCCAGGCGACTAGCGCGAGTTTTGGTGTTCTCGTAAAGATAAGTCATTTTAGATTATAAAACACATAGATTAGTACTGATTACGTGGTAAATAGGTGTATTAGTGTGCCTTTTAAGTGTACCGTTAAAAATTTCATTTTTCTTTACGTAATAAAGCAGAAAACGCGAAAAGACCGTACAGTCGTATTTTCTGTTTACGTTCTGCTGCAGCAAATCTATAGAATTTCGTTTAGTTGTTCCTTGCTCTCTCCAACAATTTAACTTAGTGTACCTCTTCATTATTTAACTAGCATTTCCGGAAAGTAGCGTAAAGTTTAAGTTGTTGTTTCAGAAACTTTGCACTTTTGTTTTTGTTTACACACAGTTGCGTATAGGCCAAATTTGTGTAACCGAATTTTCGTGTTTATCTGTAATTGAACTGACTTATTCTTAATAAACCATTACGTTTATCATGAGTGAAAAGTGCTTGACTTGCCGTAGAATTGTTAGGTCGGGGCTTTGGTGTGATGGGTGCTGTAGTTTTTTCCATGTGGGTGACTGTAGTGGCGTTGGAATAGGGTTAGTAAATGAGACTCGTGAGTGGTTTTGTAGGATTTGTAGTAGAGATAGGAAGATACTGGAACAGGAGGGGAAAATTGCCGCCCTTCAGGCTGAGTTAGACAAGGCCAGGGGAGATCTTCACAGGTTAAGGAGGGATAAGGGTAAAGAGAGGTGGGACATGGCAACAGGCAACAGGAGGAACAGGCCAAGAACTTTGTCTGACAGCTTCATGGTGAATGTGGAAAATAGATTTGACCTGTTGCTTCAGTTAGAAGCTGGTGAGCCTCAAGCAGTTGCAGGTGTAGACAGGGCACAACAAACTTTCAGCAGCAAATTGAAATGTAAGAATGTAAGGAAATCAGTAAAGAGAAAGAAAGTGTTGTTGTTAGGTAGTTCCCATGGAAGAGGTGTTGGCCAACTTTTGCAGGATGAACTAGGATCAGAATACCAGGTCACCAATTTTTTTAAACCTAGTGCTGGTCTGGAGCAGGTGACAGAGGATTTAGGATCACTTCGCAAAGATTTCACTAAGGAAGAGACCGTGGTTATAGTGGGTGGGGCAGGTAACAGTATTCACAGATATCCTGGGTACAGTATAGAGTGTGACCTGGCGAAGATTGTATCAGCATCGAAGCATACTGGTGTTGAGTTTGTATCTGTTCTTGGGCGCCATGACCGACCTCATTTGAACTCTTCTGTCAAGAGAGTTAATTGGGAGCTGGAATGGCTGCTTATGTCGGGTGCAGGGTCACACATTGGTGTGGTTCCTGTTGATTCTCTCAGTAGGTGGGATTATACTAGGCATGGCCTTCACCTCAACAGGAAGGGAAGGGTAAATTGGCTGGGGAAATAGCAGAAAAGTTAAAGGGGGGAGGCACTGTCATGAGTGGTAAAATACCAGTGGTTATAGGGTTCAGAAAAGACCCTTTTTTAGGGTAGGGAGGACAGAAAGAAAGCAAATTTTAAGAGAGGTTAGAACTGAGACAAATCTTCAGTTTGAGAAAGAAATCAAAAAACATAATTCCAGCTTATTACATCAGCATAAACAGCTATTAGTTAAGAATTTTCAACAGTCAGCAGATATTATAACTGTACCAAATTTTAACTCAGTCAGTGTGAAATGTCAGCTATCTTTGTTGCGTCAAAATATTCGAGGACTGAGAAATAAAATTAATGAATTAACTATCTGCATAGATGAATTAGTCTTCAAACCCAGCTGACATAATCTGCCTCTCTGAACATCATGTGACCACTGGTATAGAACTTTTAAGTGTTACAGGGTTTAGGTTAGCATCTCACTTTTGTAGATCAGAAATGGAGAAAGGAGTAGTTGCCACATTCATTAGGAACTGTTATAAATTTAAGAACATAGACATTCATAAATTTTGCCTAGAAAAGCATATGGAAGCATGTGCAACAGAATTAGAATTTCACAAAAAATCCTTCATAATATTAAGTGTATATTGAGCACCTGCAGGTAACTTTAATCTGTTTGTAAACCACCTTGAAGCTGTACTGGCCCATTTAACAACCAAAAACAAAGAAATAGTGGTTGCTGGTGATTTCATTGTAGATTATTTTAAAGACTCTCCCAATAAGAACTTATTTGAGTTAGTAACACTATCATTCAACTTAATTCCCACTGTAAAGTTCCCCACTAGGGTAGCCACTTGCTCACACAGCCATTGATAATATCTTTATAGAAAAGTCCAATGAACAAAATTATATCACAAAACCAATAGTCAATGGCCTCTCAGACCATGACATGCAGTTCCTTCTGTTAAATGTTAATACTGAAGAGCTCAGATTTAACAGATTTTATATCCTCAAGAGGGTAATCAGTAAGCCAAAAATTGATTATTTTAGGACACTCCTCAGAGACATTCACTGGACTGATGTTTACAGTGCTCATGGCATGAATGAAAAATATAACATTTTTGCTAATAAAGTGCTTACCTTATTCGAACAATGTTTTCCCCCAAAACTTACCTAGGTTAGAGCAAAGTCTACAAAAAAAGCCATGGATTACTCGAGGAATAGGGGTATCTTGTAAAACAAAAAGAAAACTGTATCTGTCAATCCGAAACAGTTCCGATGTTGATGCTATAGCGCATTATCAGAAATACTGCAAAATATTAAAGGCTGTAATACGGATGTCAAAGCAAATATATTACAAGGAAAAGATAGTCATATCAGATAACAAAATAAAGACAATATGGGATATAGTGAAGGAGGAGACCGGTAGAACCAGACATGAAGAGGAACAAATAGCATTAAGAGTAAATGATACATTGGTGACAGATGTGTAGTGTTGCAGAACTTTTTAATAAACATTTTATAACTGTTACTGAAAAGATGGGGTTGTCAGGTTCGGTAGATGCTGCTATGGAATACCTCAGACCAGAAATATCAAGCACCTTCCATAATATGAATTTGACCCTCACTACCCCAACAGAAATAATGTCCATCATAAAATCTTTAAAATCAAAAACATCTAGTGGGTATGATGAAATATCAACAAAGTTAATTAAAGAATGTGATTCTGAGCTAAGTAACATATTAAGCTATCTGTGTAACCAGTCGTTTATCAGTGGAATATTTCCTGAATGGCTGAAATATGCTGAAGTTAAGCCACTGTTTAAGAAGGGAGATAAAGAAATAGCATCAAATTTCTGTCCAATTTCACTGTTGGCAGCATTCTCAAAAATTTCCGAAAAAGTAATGTACTGTCAAAGGCATTTGACTGTGTAAATCACAATATCCTTTTAAGTTAGAGTATTATAGTGTAACAGGAAATGCTGCAAAATGATTCAAATCTTATATCTCTGGCAGCAAAGAGACATGTATCAAGCTATCGAGCATCATCCAACTGGGAACTAATTAAATGTGGGGTCCCACAAGGTTCCATTTTGGGGCCCCTTACTTTTTCTTGTGTATATCAATGACCTTTCATCAGTAACATTACCAGATGCCAAGTTTGTTTTGTTTGCCGATGATACAAACATTGCAATAAATAGCAAATCAAGTGTAGTCTTAGAAAGATCAGCTAATAAAATATTTGTGGACATTAATCACTGGTTCCTAGCCAATTCTTTGTCACTAAACTTTGAAAAAAACACACTACATGCAGTTCAGAACTTGTAAGGGGTGTCCCAAGAGTATATGTCTAACATATGATGACAAGAAGATAGAAGTGGACAGTGTTAAATTCTTGGGATTACAGCTTGATAATAAATTCAACTGGGAGGAGCACACCACAGAACTGCTGAAGCGTCTTAACAAATCTGTTTGCAATGTGAATTTTGTCAGGCATAGGGGATATAAAAGTGAAAAAGCTGCCATACTATGCTTACTTTCATTCCATAATGTCATATGGGATTATTTTTTGGGGTAATTCATCAATCCAAGCTAAAGTTTACCGGGCACAAAAACGTGCAGTAAGAGTTATATGTGGTGTGAACTCAAGAACATCCTGCAGAAGCCTGTTTAGGCAACTAGGGATACTAACTACTGCTTCCCAATATATTTATTCCTTAATGAAATTTGTCATTAAAAATACAGGGTGAGTCACCTAACATTACCGCTGGATATATTTCGTAAACCACATCAAATACTGGCGAATCGATTCCACAGATCGAACGTGAGGAGAGGGGATAGTGTAATTGGTTAATACAAACCATAAAAAAATGCACGAAGTATGTTTTTTAACACAAACCTACGTTTTTTTTAAATGGAACCCCGTTAGTTTTGTTAGCACATCTGAACATATAAACAAATAGGTAATCAGTGCCGTTTGTTGCATTGTAAAATGTTAATTACATCCGGAGATATTGTAATCTAAAGTTGACGCTTGAGTACCATTCCGCTGTTCGATCGTGTGTATCGGAGAGCACCAAATTACGTAGGGATCCAAAGGGAACGGTGATGGACCTTAGGTACAGAAGAGACTGGAACAGCATATGACGTCCACATGCTAATAACCTTTTATTGGTCTTTTTCACTGGCACACATGTACATTACCATGAGGGGTGAGGTACACGTTCGACGGGCATTTCATAGGACGTGGAGGACGCACAAATTGACCAGCCCGTTCTCCTGATCTTACACCTCTGGACTTCTTTCTGTGGGGTATGTTAAAGGAGAATGTGTACCGTGATGTGCCTACAACCCCAGAGGATATGAAACAACGTATTGTGGCAGCCTGCGGCGACATTACACCAGATGTACTGCGGCGTGTAAGACATCCATTACGCCAGAGATTGCAATTGTGTGCAGCAAATGAAGGCCACCACATTGAACATCTATTGGCCTGACATGTCGGGACACACTCTATTCCACTCCATAATTGAAAACGGAAACCACGTGTGTAAGTGTACCTCACCCCTTATGGTAATGCACATGTGCGTCAGTGAAAAAGACCAATAAAAATGTTAGCATGTGGACGTAATTTGCTGTTCCAGTCTCTTCAGTACCTAAGGTCCATCACCGTTCCCTTTGGATCCCTACGTAATTCGGTGCTCTCTGATACACACGATCGAACAGCGGAGGAGTGGTACTCAAGCGTCAACTTTAGGTTACAATATCTCCGGATGTAATTAACATTTTACAATGCAACAAACGGCACTGATTACGTATTTGTTTATATGTTCAGATGTGCTAACAAAACTAACGAGGTTCCATTTAAAAAAACATAGGTTTGTGCTAAGAAACATACTTCCGTGCATTTTTTTATGGTTTGTATTAACCAATTACTCTAGCCCCTCTCCTCACGTTCGGTCTGTGGAATCGATTCGTCAGTATTTGATGTGGTTTACGAAATATATCCAGCGGTAACGTTAGGTGACTCACCCTGTATATCACTTTTTCAAACCAACAGCTCAATTCATGGAATCAATACTAGAAATAAGAATACTCTTCACAAGGATATAAAGTTGCTTAGTCTTGTGCAAAAAGGTGTGCATTATTCAGGAACACACATTTTCAATAACTTGCCAGCAGCCATAAAAAGCCTAACAACCAATGAAATTCAGTTTAAGAGAAGCCTAAAGGATTTATTGGTGGCCAACACCTTCTACTCCATTGATGAATTTCTCAGCAAAACCAACTAGTTTGTTTGTATATATATAAGTACAATATAACTTCTGCACCATTTCAGTGCAGTAATGTGTTCATTGTAAATAAGTATTATAGTAGTTGTATTACATGTTTATTACCTTATAAATAAATAAAAAAACTTTTATTTTAAATTCAGTGCGTTAGTATTTGTAAAATGACTTTCATATAGTGTTCATTAAAAAATGACTATCATTCCACTTGGGACCTGTGGAATGGTACATTAGCTTATTTGTTTTAGTTGTAAATATTTGTCATGTATTGTTGTTTTTCTGACATGTTCCACATCCTGGAGGACCACCTCATTACGGATCAATTGGAATGAAAGTAAATCTAATCTAATACAGCTACTGACTAGACGAAATATCCATACTTAAAGGTGGGGAAGTTGCATAGGTCACACCAGTACTTAAGAAAGGAAATAGGAGTAATCCAGTGAATTACAGACCCATATCATTGACATCAATTTCCTTTAGTATCTTGGAACATACACTGTATTCGAACATTCTGAATTACCTCAGAAAATGCTTTATTGACAAACAGTCTGCACATATTCAAAATATATTGTTCTACAGGGTATCTCAAGTTGATTTCGAATTTTTATTTATTTATATAATCTGATCTCATTAGGGGCATCAGACCCCCTCTTACATTGGACCAGTGTTTCACACATACAGTTAATTTTTTACATGATAGTTATCTAAGAAATAACAATTTTAATACAACAGATAGTATTAAAATTATTTGAGAGTCAGTAGTGACAGTGTGAGTAAATAATACTGACTATGAACTAATAATATTGGCAGTACTTGTACTACAGCTGCTGCTACCATGAGTAGTGATAATAGTAATATTATTTTTGGATTTACAGAAGGCTTTTGACCCTTTGTCTCACAAGCAACTTCTAAGCAAATTGCATGCCTATGGAGTATAGTCTCATTGTATGACTGGGTTCATTATTTCCTGTCAGAAAGGTCACAGATTGTAGTAATTGATGGAAAGTCAGTGAGTAAATAAGAAGTGATAGCTGGCATTCCCCAAGGAAATGTTGTAGGTCCTATGCTGTTCCAAATCTGTATAAATGATTTATTAAACAATTTGAGCAGCTCTGTTAGATAGTTTGCAGAGTATGCTATTGTTTACCATTTTGTAAAGTCATCAGATGATCAAAACCAATTGCAAGATTTTTTTAGTCAAAATATCTTTATGATGAGAAATGTGGCAAGACAGTGAACAATAAAAAGTGTGAAATAATCCATGTTAGTATTAAAACAAATCTGTTAAATTTTGGTTACACGATAAATTGTGTGAATGAAAAGGCTGTCTATTCAGCTAAGTCCTTACAGATTACTATTACAAACAACTTTAATACAAGTAGTCACATACATAGTACCTACCATGGGGAAGGTGAACCAGAGGCTGCATTTTACTGCCAGAAGATGCAACTCTCATTTCTAGTATCTTTATCATCAGAGTGAATACAATGAAATACAAACAGGAATCTTTCATACAGCATAGTAACTGCAAATACATTATACCATCTATATCCCACAGATCATTGAAATGGAGATGGGAAGCTTTGTAAGGTCCTGTGTGTAGCAAAAGATCGATGAAGGCATTCATTGCCACACTGTATCTCGTGCATAATGAGATCTGTCAAACCATACATGAATGTTTGTCATGTGCATGTTAGTGTACATAAGTGTCATCCATCAATTTATCATCAAAATAAAGAAAAAAGATCTTTTTTTTTTTCACATCTTCACCAATGACTAACTGGCTTCATGTTATTTAATCTACCCACATTTACTTACATAGTAATCTTTATTAATAAATGCCTTGGAAAATTTTCCACTTGAAGAAGCAGCCACATTTGTGTCTGTGTCATGTTGCTGTATTTAAAGTTGTCCTCTACATTTTCTCAGCTACCCTCATATACCTAAGTTCATAGCAGATCTGACATAATTCTGTCATCTGTGAGAAACGTGTACATTTTCGGAAGAGACATGAGAAAAAATGTTTGACCCCTCCATGTGGAGAAAAATATGAAAATACCAAAAACATGAACATTACCATGCCTAATGTAGGAAACCAGTTGGCATTCAAAACAACTTGCAGTCATCTTGGAATGGATAAGTACAGGTTCTGTATGGTTTTCAAGTGAATCTTATACTGTTCTTCGTGCAAAATATTGGAAAGTTGAGGTAATGATAATGTAGATGGATAGCAATCTAACACCCCTCTATCCAGAGTAGACCAAAAAGGCTAATTAATATTTACATTGGATGATAGGTGGCCAGGGGAGATGCAACAACTCATCCTCGTCCTCACAAAACCAGCCCTGGACAATGTGAGCTGTGTGAATAGGGGCCCTGTCATCTTGGAACACAGCATCACCATTGGGGAACAAACTTTATGCCGTGGGATGGACCTGATCAGCCACAATGATCACATAATCCTTGACAGTAATGCAACCTTGCAGAGTAGTAATCATGGGATCCAAGGAATACCGTGATGTGAGTGCCTAAATCGTCACTGAAGTAAATTTGGGCAGAAGTTGGAAACAGTGGAAACCAGGCTTATATGATCAAATGCCATTCTTCTATTGCTCCATATTCCAGTTTTTATGGCTTGGGCATAATGGTGTCCTGTTATGGGCATTTGTATCACTGATATGTGGTTTTGGAATTCCAGCATTCCTTGCTTCTGAAGCTACCTTGATGATGTTTTTGATGCTGACAGGGTTCGTGATTGCAGCATTCAGTTCAGCAGTGTTTGTGTTGTTGTTGTTGTTGTTGTTGTTGTTGTTGTTGGTTTTTTTTTTTTTTTTTTTTTTTTTTTTTTTTTTTTTAAAATCACAATCCTCTTCAATGACCATCTGTCACAACCACTTAACACACACTTTCATCTGCATCAGGATTTGGTGCTTTCCCATTAAGCAGTATAAATCTTCAATATGGTACCCCGTGAAACACCAAACATTTCAGTTACTTTGGTTATGAAAGCACCTAACATATGATCATGAACAAATTGTCCACGTTTGAATTCACTTAACTCCAACATAATACACTAAGATTTACACAGAATGCTGTTTTGACCATGACTGACACATGTAACCCATTGAGGACGTTGAACAGATGATGTTTGTGGTTGAATACAACAGTGCAATCTGCAGGCATGGCTAGCATCTGTATTTATGTTCAAGTATGCATTTCTCGTGGTGTTTCCATATGTTTGTCCAACCCCTGTACACACTTCAAAAAACTTGTAAGTATCACAAAAGTGACAGTAATAAATTTACTTCAGAGATGGTGCACATAAGACAGTGGTGTTGATCACACATACTCGTGTTGGGATACTAAATAACACAGGTGGTTGTGTGTCGCCAAAACACACGTTATAAGGAAACAATGAGGGTGACAGTGGTATTAAACAGAGCTCAAGAGACAGCCACACAACAGATGAGTTTACATTACACCTTTGTTCCTTACAATGTCAGAAAAAAGTAGAGATGTTCAGAATGTAACAGTATGTACAAATTGATTTGTGATGTGAATGTGTAATGACCCATTCCACATCATTACAATCTGTCATGAAAAATGATCCATGAAACACCTTACTAATTATCTAACTAACTAGTTCACGAAGAAGAAAAACTCTTTAGTCATATTGATGAAGTGTGACCTGATAAGTGTTAACGAGACACGGAATCATAACCTTCTTTCTTTCCTTTAATCTGGACAGTGTTTCACGATATTAGTCAAGCATTTTAGCTGTAGTAAGCTTCAGAGTGGTTTAGCAATTACCGTATAGCCCTGATCTTGCCATATTTGAAAGTCAATGATTTTCCATAGTCAAACACTCCCAGCCATTGTGAAAAGTTAATGCAAGAAGCTACACAAAGACCTCTGAAATAATTGTTTTGTAAGTGCTTTCAAATGACAAAATTGTCTGTTTCAGAAGAAATGAGGCTTCTGTGTGTGAGAGTCTATTCATTTGTGATCTATTCAGATGTCAGTCCCCAAAGGCAAAATTAAAATTAGATGTTATTTCTTACTATCAAAGCTTAATTACTAAAGTACACAGGTAAAGCTTTTGTGAGATTTAAAGTTTGTTTACTTTTGATCTGCAATAGTTTATTAGTGCAGCATTTTAGGTAATTAGTAAGCAAGTGAAATTTTTGGAGGTGGTAACCACTCATTTTCTTACAGCCTGTGAACTAACTTATGAGCTATTATAAAATGATGTACACTTTTCTGTGAAATCAAAACCATAAGGCATCCTTCACTTTTTTTAACATGTTCAGAGCATTGTTAGAGGGGAAAGAAGTAATAAGTGATAGAAAAAATCATGGTGCCAAACTCTGAACCTTTTTGGAGCTTCAGAATTGGACAATGAAAATATTGATATGTGGTCGAGAGAGAACTGTAATGAGACAGAACTTTTATTGGTGATTAGTTTTCTCTTTATGATTGGGTTCTTAGTTACATGTGTAGTAAGATTCCAAATCTGTTTCAGTTCTAGAAGAATTGCAAGAGACAATTCAGCATTTACTCAGAGACGATGTGTGCAGTTGTTTAGGGAATACACTGTGCCTACTGAACCAGACACATTGGGTACGTATCAATGTTTTCACTTTTTAATGAGGTATTTGCTAGAGCTGTTGATGTCATCCAGTTTGTTGCTGTTCCTTCTCATCTTCATCATAGATGTGCCTGATAATTTTTAATCATTTGTGACTACTAACAACAATCTTAACTTCATGATGTATTGTTGAGCAATGCCTTTCTATTGGCTTAACTAGAGGGACACTCAACTACATTATACTGAACTGTGCTTTGCACTAGATTGCCAGTCAGTATCCTGCCTCATGTGGCAGGCTCCAGGCCAAAGCCACATTGTTTGGTGATTTACATCACCAGCGTGCAACATACAAAGTTGGCTATAAAGTGTACCAGGAAGGCTTAATCTGGGCTCCATCCTGTTTTCTATGGTGCAGCTCACCCTCTGTCTGCATCTCCATCCATTTTATAATGAAAGAGATTACATTTTCAACTAATCTCCTTCTCGCAGTCCTACGATGATCGAGGTGCAGTTCTTTCTTTGTTTCATATTCTTAAGAAAACCCACCAGAGTCATAATTATCTGTGTTATTAGAGACCAGAGACTGCACAGGTAATTGAAAATATCCATGTTTTTACCCCAACTGCTATTTACTATATTTGCAAAATGTGCTATGTATCACATATGAAACACCACTACATTACTTCCATGTTACTTGCCAGAAACACCTTAGTAACAAAATTACACTCAAAATAAATCAGGTTTCATATTACTTGCTTTCAGAACACTTTCAGGAAATAATTTTCCAGTTGTTTCTTTTCCGTTTTTCTCTTACATTTTCATGACTACAGTTCTCATTTTCCAGAGTGTCAAAATATTGGTATAATCAAATGACAGTGAAACATGAGTCATATACGTAATAGTGTATTCTGAATGAAAATAATCATTCTAATTATAACTGAATACTTCAGGCCTCATTTTCCATTTGTTTAGAGATCGTTGAACAATGTACAGGTAATCGGGGGCTTGTTGTATTATAAAATTTGTAACGCCTTTAGTATGAGATGTCTCTGAAGTGAGAACTGATTTGCCAGAAGGAAGTGAAAGCTGCAGCTCAGATTTTCTGCATAGTCAACATATCGCTTGATACTTACGAAAGCATGGCAAGATTTTCAGATTCTTTATTTAGAATGTCATTAAGAGAAAAATCTTAAACAATGATATTTTTCTTTAATCATTGTATTTAGCAGATTCTTCAAATATGAACATTCTGCCACAAAAAGGGATTTTCATAGTACAGTGTCAACAAAGATAGTACAATTGAAACTGCAAAAACAGAACAGTCACAGTAAATTTGCCATAGTCTGTAGTAAACCAAACTGATGTAAAAAAGAGACTTCACTTGTGCAAGAAATTCAAAATGTGACCTAATGTCTGACTGAAGTGTGAAATGTGATCCACTGTGTTCACTCTTGCACTTCCCCCAAGGCAAGATATGTTTACTTGTGATGCAGGTATTGTCAGCTACTGTATGTTGAATCTTCAAAGTTGATGGCGATTGTAGTGATGATAACCCCATTCACGCAGCTCTGAATGTCAAAGGTTGGTTTGATGAGCATGAAGGACATCTAATATATTCTACCTGCCTTATCAATCCGTTGTGAGCTGTATATGAAAAATCTGCAATGTTTAGAGAACTGGGACATTTTCTGTGTAACAAATTTGTGTGTGTCAGTCCCCTGAAGGTAATGCCCATATTGGTGGCCTCCACACTAATTTAGTAAGTGTTAATACTGTTTGATCCAACAGCCAAGGTGCTTGACTTAATTACTTTTCTTTATACCATCTTCACTCTGTTACAGTTCGTATTTCGTGTTCCCTAGAGACACCCAGTCACAGTTTCCAAATCTAATATATTTTTGTTGAAAGCTGGGTGATCATTGCCCTCACACGCTTGTCATATATACTGATAATTTTGTGACATATTATTGTATTGTAAATAATGAGAAAGGTGGTGTTCCATAAAAGAATAAAATGACATAAAGCTGATATTACAGGACCTGAAGGAATGGAAAAATTCTGTGCTGACATTGGTGTGGAGCCAGAAAATGTAGTAATGCTGGTATTAGCGTGGAAGATGAATGCAAGGCAAATGGGATTTTTTACTCTTAATGAATGGCTGAGAGGTTTTGTGGATCTACAGTGAGTATCTATTTGTTATAGAGAGTACTGATGTGTATGCACATTTGAGCATATATACAGGGTGGTTAACAATTCCTGTTACATGTTTCTGGGAGTTGTAGAGGGGTCTTAATAGATAAAGTTTTTACCAGGAACCCATGTCCAGAAATGTAGTATTTGGATATAAAATAAGTTTGAGCATTGGACCACTTTCAAATCTCCCGCTTCATGGTACTTGTACAAAACTGAGGAGAGCGTCCTTTCATCAGGCCCTGTTGTAATTATGGCATCACGTACCACCTTCATCAGACATAAACAACAGATGCAAGAAACTGGAATGTTAAAACTAGGTGGGTTGGCTGTGGTGCTCCATGGGCACACTAAACTCCGCACTTTGAAGAGGTCACCCTTCGTCACATACAAGAGAACCGAACAACTAGTACTTGAAACTTTCCCATGCCATGGGCTCCAGTAAACCACACACGTCAAAGCTGATTGTGTCTGCTGTGTACACACTGATGTTAAAACGTACTTTACTTGCAAAAGATATCTGTCTGGACATGAGTTTACTTTATCTACTAAGTTGCCTCTACAAACTTTAGGAATTGTGAAACACCCTGTATATACGCATGATTCAGCTATCAAGGGGAGGGTATGACGTGTGGGTAATTGACTTTGATCAAGTTTTGCAAGGACTTTCTACATTGAAAATAGACACTTGTGTTTTAGCTTAGATTTCTGCTACACACTCCCTAGTTCTTGAAAAATAGAGGTCAAAGTTGATGATGGAAAACTGTATTCTCAGTGCTAGACATTGAAATATCGTCTAAAAACAAACATTTTTTATTATATAATATGGGTCCAAAGGTAATAATCTTTGAGTTATTAATGTTTTGTTTTTTCATGTTTTAGCTAATGTATTTGCCATTCTGTACATGTAGTGGAGGGAGGTCGTTGGTTGTGCAGTTGAGACGTTAAGACTGCCAAATTGCTGGTCTGGGTTTGATTCTTGGGCATAGCTTTTTCCTTTGATATATTTTTTAGGTTTATCTGATAATGGGAATATTTTCCTTTGCCTTTTTTGAAGTCAAACATTGGGAGGTATGATTAATAATGAAAGAAATGTATACAATGTATTGAACATTATTTCCATTGTGATACATGATGTACTACGATAGGACTTTCCTAGGTGAAGGTGCTCAAGTGACCTGCACTGTGAAAGTGATACCACCAAAATCTACTTATCTTTGTCAACTGTGTGGTGTTTACTTTTTCCAACAGGTAAAGAATTTCATACCATGGCTTCAAAATCGTGACATCGTAGCAGAGAAGAGAAATGCAAGGTAGGGTTGATACTATCAAAATTCATGTGTAGGTCCATAACAGGTTGTCCATAGCTGTCACTCAAGATATGCTTTTATGCACTTGGTACATATCCAAATTTATATCTGATACATCTGTTTTCAGCTACATTATTTGTGTCATAACGAAAATAACTCTCAGTACATCATATACACTTATTTGAACATTAATCACACCTCCCAATGTTTTACTGCAAAAAAGGTAAAGAAATGTTACTCTAGCTACAGCAGGAAAACACACACATTATTAACTTAAGATCCCATATTATATTAATAAAAGTGCTTGTTTTTTAGATTATTTTTTGATGTATAGCATTGAAAATAAAAAAATTGTATCATCGACTTTGACCTCAGGTTGTTTTTTGAGGGGGGGGCAGGGGAACGGGGGAGGGGGGGGGGCAGGAAGAATCAGTTGTGTAGCAGAAAGCCAAAACATGTGTCTCTATTTTCAATGTGGATTTTCCTTGTAAAACTTGACCCAAATCGGAGACCCACATGTCAGACCCTCCCCTTGTAAGCTGTTCAGCTCATATATTACTGGCAAGTTTTAAGATATTGTAATTAAGTTTCAACTCAGTTGAATTATAAGAAAGTCCTCACAAAATGGCATATAGCCTTTGGCCTTAGCTACATTATGAAATTGCAGTGCCTATGTAGTTCTGATTATGATGCAAAGTTCCTTTGGACATGCATGCATGTGCAAAGGAACAGGCACTGCAGCAATTGCAGCCATTGTGAAATATATTAAATGTATTCGCAATTGCAAATGAGGACAACAATCAGCTGTTCAATGGAATGACGACAATGAAAATTTGTGCCAGACTGGGGACTCGAACCCGGATTTCCCGATTATCGCGAGCAGTTGTTTCATTATTTGGCTATCTGTGCAGACCCAAACTGCCATATCTCGTCAGCTATAGCACTTCAATATTGTATTTATCCACAGACACTGGGCAAGTGACCTTCAAGTAAAATGTTTCACCTATATGGGAGTATACATAATGGATGTACGAATACATGGTGTGTAGATGCCCAGTTGACAATGTATGGAAATTTGGGTCTAGACTTGAGTCATGCACATACAGCCAAGTGGTAAGGTGATTGCTTGTGATAAGCAGGAAATCCAGGTTAGAGTCCCGGTCCAGCACAAATTTTTGTTGTCATCTTTCCATTCTACAGCTGATGGTTGTCCTTATTCGCAATTGTGAATACATTTAGTGTAGTTATATTAGGAAGAGATCAACTTTGGTTTTTCAAGTAGAACTTGATAATAATTAGTTACATTTCATCCTGGATTTTCCATTGTTTGGTGAGTAGCAATCATATTATTGTTACAGTATCCCGTCCCAGACTTCGCATTGTTTGATTTTTGCCTAACGACTTTCCTCCCATCCCACAACCCTGTACTGGTTCCCTCTGTTACTATTCACTAATGCATATACTCAGTGTCCATCCTTTTCTTTCACTTCTTTCCTATGGTTTAATAGTCTGCCTAACCACTCGTGCTCTTACTTCAGAGCCACCCTGTCTATGGTCTTGTCCATGCACAACACATGGCTACATGACTGTGCGGATTTTAGGTGCAGCAGCTCATGTCCCACATTCATTCCATAAGTACAACTATTCCTGGACCTTAAGTGATCACACTTCCTCCATTCATCCTTATATATTTTCACCACCTTTCTGTGTTGAACGTACTTCGTTGAACCCAATACCTAAGCCCTACCCCACTCCTTCCCCCTCTCTTTCCTTACTGTAGCAAACTCATTCTGATCACACGTAATCTAGTTACAGCTGCTCCCCTCTCTTCACATATTTACCTGCCGACCTGCATCCCCCTACTATCATCTTTTTACTTATTTTTCTTTATATATCATTGTGTTTTCATGTCAACGTTAGTTCATTTTCTTTTACTGTCAGACCTATTACCTCTGATTTCACAATCATATTTTGTAATTTTTACTTTAATTTTATGCATTTTGTATTACCCACTATGGATATGTACACCAGTACAGAAAAGTTTTCCTATCCCTAGTCACAATCCAGCCACACATACTGTTCCTGCATTGCTGCCTAGCTCTTGGAATCTCCCCAGATGGCCTGACTGTCAAATTACTCTTCTCCAGCTGCAACCTATGTCTCTTCAAATTCTGTCTGTCCCTAACCTTTACCAAACTAGTCCTGCTAAGATATACAAACCATCCCCCAACCTCCTTGCAGTAACTCTTCTCCATCTGTAAAAGTCTCATGCTCTGCAATCCCAAATTCCAGCATCCCATCTCTAAAACTGAAACTCTTGGCGTCTGGGAACTAGAGCAGAATGCAGAGCACCACCTCAAAAAAACTCTCCAACCTGTCCACCTCCTACTCCATATTGGCCAGCCACTATCCACCACCTCTACAAGAGCCTCCATCATCACATCTCCCTCACACCCTTTCATAGGCACCAGACCCTGCTTTGCAGACTTACTATCCTCTCAACACCATACAGAATCCAGAACCTAAACAGACCCAAAACAGTCATGAGCCTATCCTCCAAAGAACTTAGCTTTCTCCCCACTCCAGACTCAGTTGTGCTGGGCTTGTTAAAGACTTTCTTTCCTTATCCAGGTCCTGACCATGTAAACACAATTTTGCCATCAACCCTATCAGTCAGACTGAGTTGGGCCCCAGTACCTTATGGCAGTGGCCATGTGTGAGTTAGTTATGCTAGGGTGAATATATACATCTCTCTCTCTCTCTCTCTCTCTCTCTCTCTCTCTCTCTCTCTCTCTCTCTCTCTCTCTCTCTCTCTCTCTCTCTCTCTCTCTCTCTCTCTCTCTCTCTCTCTCTCTCTCTCTGTGTGTGTGTGTGTGTGTGTGTGTGTGTGTGTGTGTGTGTGTGTGTGTGTAAAGGAATTTGAACACCAGAAAGGACTTGGTCCAAAAGCTTAAACATTTTATCGTGATTTTTCATTGTGCCTATCTATGATTCAATGCCTCCTCTGTGGAGAATAACATTCTGTCCTTTCCATATTGTTATTGCTACATCTCAGACTTTCCACTGTGTAATTATTATTAAATTATTTTTTGAAGGTTGTATGGAACTTTTCGTTGAGACACCATCACACACTAAATTTTCCCACACACTGGTGTGTTGAATAGAACATGCTGTAAACAACTGTTTTTATTCTGATGTATCATGATAATGCCACAGGGAGTGAAATCGGGTAACAGGTAACTGGCAAACAATAAAGTGTTTCTTTCAAAATAATAGCATACAAAAGACAATTTATTCCTTAAATAAATTTACAATGACTGCAGACCCAAATGTAAAAAAAGTCTGTTACAATTCTAGTATTAAATAGTTTCTTGTTGAGGGCAACCACAGCTGAAGAAAACCATGTTTCTGAAATAAACAGCTTTCAGCTATATATAAACTTTTACAGGAACATGAGAAATTTTGTGATGTCATATCACATATTCAGGTGTACATCTACAGAATTGGAAACATACAGTTGACATCATGATGATGAAACAGCTACCTGTCCTAATAATCCATGCTCTGTGACAATCAATATGAAATACTCACACGTCAGTAAAATATTTGAGCCCTGAAGTGGGAAGGAGGGAGACTCAAACTTCTCAAAATGAAACACTGCTACCAGCAAAAAGGAGGGTGTCATAATTAATTTGAATAACAAAGATGTTAAACGCATGTTTACCTACAGTGAAAAGAACAAAATAAGAAAAGGCAGAAAGCTCCATCAGGAACACTGGAAGCTCATGGTTACTTCATACTTTCAAGGACTGCTTGGTTATTGATCCTGGGCACACTATATGCTCTTGCATTTGGTTTGAACAATTTTTACGCAGAAGTATTTTGTAATTTATATGGTTGTGCTGCGTAACGGGGGCCCCAGTCATTCCCATGATATTTGGATAAGCATGAAAATGTTAGTAACTTTCCGCGCTATGTGTATGGTGGCACTAGTGCCCTCCATGACACACAGCAGCACATTGACTAGCAGATTGGCCCTTTATGGCAAGGCAGCTGGAGGGTTGCTGTACACCACTTCGTGATATGAAGTGAGTTTTCTTAACCATGGACTTTCAATGTTGCTAACTGGGGAGGGGGCGGGGGGCTTTTTACCTTTTCTTGTTTCCTTATTTTGCTCGTTTCGTTGTAGGTACAGGAACTTTTGACATGCCAGGTTTTCAACTTGGCAATTTGAACTATGGTGCCCTGCTTGTTGTGGATAACAGTGTACTATTTTGTGAATGTTGAGTCCTCCTCCTTCCCTTATCAGACATCTGAGAGTATTTCATATTGGTTGTCATAGAGCATAGATAATTATGATGGGTATGTTTTTTATCATAATGTTGATTGTATATTTCTTGTTTTGTAGATGTACACCTGAAGATATGATGTGACATCATGAAACTGGTTGTGTTCCTGTAAAAGTTCATATACAGCTGAAAGCAATTTATTTCATAAACAGAAATTATGATCATTTTCACTTTTACTTTTATTTCTACATCTACATAAACACTCCACAAGCCACCCTACGGTGCTTTGTGGAAGGTACCCTGTACCACTACTAGACATTTCCTTTCCTGTTCCAGTCGGAAATAAAGCAAGACAAAAATGACTTGTCTGTATGCCTCCGTATGAGCCCTAATTTCTCATATCCTGTTTTCATGGTCATCATAAGCAATGTATGTTGGCAGCAGTGGAATTGTTCTGCAGCCAGCTTCAAACACCAGTTCTCTAAATTTTCTCATAGTGTTTCTCGAAAAAAACGTTGCCTTCCCTCCAGGGATTCCCATTTGAGTTCCCAAAGCATCTCCATAACACTTGGATGTTGTTCGAACCTGCTGGTAACAAATCTACCAGCCTGCCTCTGAATTGCTTTGATGTCTTCATTCAGTCCGATATTGTATGGACCCAAACACTTGATCAGTACTTAAGAATAGGTTGCACTAGTGTCCTATATGTGGTCTTCTTTACAGATGAATCGCACTTTTCTCAAAGTCTCTCAATAAATGGAAGTCATCTGTTTGCCGTCTCTACCAAAATCCTCGCATGCTCATTACATTTCATTTTGAATTGTTACACCCAGATATTTAAATGACTTGACACTGTCAATCAGGACATTACTGATGCTGTATTCGAACATTATGGGGTTGATTTTCCTACTCATCCATGTTAACTTACTTTCTTCGATATTTAGATCTGGCTGCAATTTGTCACATCAGCTAGAAACTCTGTCTGCACTGCCAAAATGCTAGTATAGAAGTAGTGGCGAGAAAATATGGCTTTCTATTCTACCTGTGAAGTTCATGGGTGTGGAGTGCTGGTTACTTCGAGTGTGAGTGAGAGAGTGAGAGAGAGAGAGAGAGAGAGAGAGAGAGAGAGAGAGAGAGAGAGAGAGAGAGAGAGGGGGAGGGAGGGGGGGGGTAATTCTTTCTCAAATCAGGGTAAATTAAATATACATCTTTATGGAGCATTCAGGATGTACACAAACAGAACAGTTACATTGTATGCACAAAGATATCGTGACCAGGTCCAACAGGAACGACAATTCACAGTGAATGTACAAAAAATAAAGTTCGGAAAGACAGGTGAATTCAGTGCAGAGGGTAAGTGGTCAACAAAATAGATATTATGGAGGCTGTTTCTCATAATTAATGTTAGCCCAATATAAATTCCAGGTTCATTGGAAAAAATCAGTCCCAATGTCATCTGCATTGTGTGCCCAAGCAGCTTCCATTTGTATTGTACGAGGGTCACTCCAAAAGAAATGCACACTATTTTTGTAAAAATACAGTTTTCATTGTGCATGTGTGAAAGTTTTACTGAGTGTAGATACGTCCTTCCTGCTTGTTCTCAAACTTAGTTCAACCTGTTCCCATGAGTGGCGCCGTCACAGCGTGTCTGCAAGATGGCTGCTACACTTGACGTTCGTCAGAAGCAGTGTTCTGTCATAGAATTCCTGTGCTGTGAAAACAAGACAGTGGGAAACATCCACAAGAGGTTGACAAAGGTGTATGGAGATGCTGCTGTCGATTGCAGTACAGTTAGTCGGTGGGCAAGCAGGTTACATGATGAAAGAGGGCACAGCAACATTGAGGATTGTCCTCGCAGCAGCAGGCCTCGTACTGCACACACTCCAGACAATGTGCAGTGTGTTAACAAATTGGTGACTGCTGACAGATGCATCACAGTAAACGAATTGTCACGCTATGCTGGGATAGGGGAAGGAAATGTTTGCAGAATACTGAAAGTTTTGGCGTTAAAAAAGGCTTGTGCCACGTGGGTTGCCAGGATGTTGACAGTGGTTCACAAAGAAACAAGAAAAATGGTGTGCAGTGAACTTTCGGAACAGTACGAGAATGGTGAAGATGAGTTTCTTGGAAGAATTGTGACAGGTGATGAAACATGGCTCCATCATTTTTCAGCAGAGATGAAGAGGCAATCAATGGAGTGGCATCATGCAAATTCACCCAAGAAAAAAAAAATTTGAAACCATACCACCTGCTGGAAAAGTTATGGCTACGGTGTTTTTCGATTCTGAAGGGCTCTTGCTTGTGGACATCATGCCAAGTGGAACCACTGTAAATTCTGATGCATATGTAACTACACTGAAGAAACTTCAAGCTAGACTGATTCATGTTCGACCACATCAGCAAAAGCAGGATGTTTTGCTGTTGCACGACAATGCACGGCCACATGTTAGTCAAAAAACCATGGAAGCGATCACAAATCTCGGATGGACAACACTGAAACATCTGCCTTACAGTCCTGACCTGGCTCCATGTGACTATCATCTCTTTGGCAAACTGCAAGACTCTTTGTGGAACAAGATTTGAAGATGAAGACTCCCTTGTGCACACTACCAATCAGTGGCTCTAACAGGTTGGTCCAGAATTTTACCGTGTGGGTATACAGGTGCTTGTTCGAAGATGGCATAAGGCAGTTGAGAGGGATGGAAATTATGTGGAGAAATCAAAATATTGTTCCTAAAGGATGTATATACACATTGTAAGACTTTCAAACATGCAGAATTAAAAAAAAAAAGTGCATTTCTTTTGGAGTGACCCTCGTACATCACTCCACCCACAGATTAACTAGTGGATTAGCTGAAGACATACGAAATTGTCACTTAGTTCCAATGCCTTATTGGTACAACAGCTTCTGTCTTCAAGGAATTCTCCTTATTGGTGAAGTAATATTTATAAATTGTGGGAACTGAGTATAAGAAATGTACACTACTATACCATTCAGAATTTGCTCTTCCCAAAGCAGTTTTACTATTGGAAGGAAGTGGCGTGTGAATGTTTGAGAGATTATTGAAGACTTTATGAATTGGCCATTGGTTCGTTGAAAATCTATAATAGCTAACATATATCCACACTTTCATACCGAAGTGCTACGAGCTGTCTTAATAGTAGTAATCTGTAGAAGAGTGTAGTACCAGCATGTTCATCATCACTGAATAGGATGTCACTAGTTGGCCTGCACATATTTCTCATTTTTCTCCATTGCATTTTTTCTCCAGGGTAAGCTCAAAGATGAAATCCATGCAAAAGTTCCAACCAACCAACCAAGAGGGTTTAAAACATTCATTGCTGCAGTTAGCACATTAATATCTAAAGCTCCCTTTACACAGAAGTGACACAAGTGAATATGTGCCAACAAATGAGAATTCTCTCTGATGTAAACGTTGGGCACACATGAGTAAATGGCACTGGGTTGTGTTCTGTTCACATTTACTTGTGTTCTGCTGATTGTCGGTCTTTCAGTGAACCATCAAAGTAAGTTTATGCCCTATTCGCTTCTACACTAGAAATATAGAAAGCTTTTATTTGCTATCTTGCTCTACTTTTGTTGTTGTTGACATTAGTTGTGTTAGCAATGAAGTGGTCTATAGAGAATGTTAGGTTGCTGGTAGAAGAGTACAGAATTGTATGTGGGCCGAAGGGAAAGAAATCAAGAGTGGTAGGAAATTGACAAAACACTAATAAGGTCCGACAGTAGACATGAGAAAGAAGATAAATTCATTAGGTGCTTTCCTGAGGTGGGAATGGAGTGGATAAGCACAACCTTCATAATTATTTTTATTAAAAAACAAAAGAGTGGGCCACAGTTAAGGGGGAGGGGGTGCTCCAGGGATCAATGCTGGGGCCACTCTTCTTCCTTGTTTATATAAATGATATGCCTTCTAGTATTAAAAGTGATGCTAAAATATTTTTGTTTGCTGATGACACTAGCTTTGTAGTAAAAGATGTTGTGTAAAACATTGGCACTGTTTCAAACAGTCCAGTTCAGGACAGAAGTTCATGGCTTGTAGAAAATGAACTAACACTAAACCACAGTAAGGCTCAGTTTTTACAGTTTCTAACACACAATTCGACCAAAATCATTTCACAGAATGGGCATATGATTAGCAAAATCGAACAGTTCAGATTTCTAGGTGGTCAGATAGACAGTAAACTGTCATGGAAAGCCCACCTTAAGGATCTTGGTCAAAGACTTTGTGCTGCCAATTTTACTATTAGAACAGTATCTGAAGTAAGCGATAGTTTGACACAAAAAGTAGTCTACTTTGCTTATTTTCATTCGCTTTTGAGGTATGGTATTTTATTTTGGGGTGAATCTCCCCATTCTCAAAGGGTATTTTTGTCTCAGAAACAGGTGGTTTGGGCAATAAGTGGTGGTAGTAATCCAATCTGAGTTTGAATTGCACTTCCTTGACTGTAGTGCAGAAAGGCGTGTAGTATACTACTGCATCCATTTTCAGTAAACTATGACAAGAATTAAAAAATCTTAGCAGTAATCCATGTGCTTTCAAATGTAAACTGAAGAGTTTTGTCATGGGTCACTCCTATTCTGTCAAAGAGTTCCTTGAAAACTTAAGCCGATTCCTGTGTTATAGTGTCGATTGTGTTTATATAAACTTACGGCTTGTCATTTTTTCAGATTCATAAACATTTTATTTTATCTGTTATTACTTTTCTGTTGTTATTTCATGTACTGACACATTCCATGATCTTGGAAATTTACTCTTCAATGTGGTCCTACGGAACTAAACATGTAAAATAAATAAAAAATTAAGAAAACAATAAATTTCCTTGAAAGTAAATAGGTGTAAATATGTTTCTGTTATGCTGATTAAAATTAAAAATGTACCACAGGCCTGATCATTTTCATTGCTTATGATCATGGTATCTATAGGACCATAACTGTGGTATCACTGTTATGTTACAGGTATTTGATTATAATTAAAAATGGTTTACTGGAGATCGCACTTCCTGCCCTCTAACAGACCATATAGAAAATTTTATGGTGTAGTCTATTTGACAGAACATGCATCTCTCAAATTTTGTGAATCATATTTTATTGACATGTTCCATATTTGTACTTATATACAATTGTTGAAGTGCTTTGCATACATTGTTGCAGACTTCAGGCACTATCCGATATAGCAACTACTGAACACGAAATGATCACTGACCTAATTGTGTTCTGTTGCTAATAATGAGAGTGCAAACACTAGCCTTTCTTCAGGCTATGTTGGCCATTGGTAATTAGTTTTATGTTTTTCAATTTCCTCATGAGTTATAATGAAAAGTCAGCGAAAAGTGTCAACCAACATATGTTCAAAGTTTTGGAAAAACGCTAAGGAAAGCTGGAGCTGCAGTTAAGTTTAAGTTCACTACCTCCAAGCATTGCACACTTGCATACAAATTCAGTTACTTAAATTCTTCTTTTCCTACACCATTTTGCTTACATTGTCAAGAACATAGCACTTTCCATACATAATAATCCCCCATGCAAAGTAATTCTTTCTGAATATCAAAATTTTGTATTGTGATTCTAACTATGTAGTGTTGTATCCTGTGTGCTGATTATTAGCACAAAAAATAAATAAATAAATAAATAAATAAAATAAATGAATAAAAAAATTAAAAAAAAATGTAGCATTCACAGCTATGTTCATTATCTCAATGTTCTCTTCAGTTCCTTCTAGTATGTGCGCTTGTTCACAGATATAAGCAAATGATCTGGCAAATTGTTTGCGAATACACATTCCCTTGTGTTTGCTTCCATTCACTCCAGTGTAAAGGGGATTTTAAGGAATCTCTTCAATCTGCCAATAAGTTTTTGTACTGCCAACTGCAAACATGAATTGTGGTAGAATTTCATAATTTCGAACACTTGAGGACTTGGATGGAATTTTTTGAAAGTGTTTTATAACCACTTCTTTTTTTTACAACGAGTGCATCTGAAAATTAAACTTGTATAAAAATTTTTCCTTCAGATATGTACTTCCACCTAAAAAAGCATAGTTGATACTGCTATCTCTGTAATTAATATAGGTTTGACCATGTGTCCTTTAGTGAGGACTTTCTTTAAATTTATCTGTGTAAAACTGAATTAAGATATCTTAAAACATTTTGGGAATATTTGACATGAACGATATATATACTGAACAGCATGATGAATGATTACTAGCTCATTACAGTTAGAAAAAAAATTGAATCTTTCACACTGTACTAGCATGCAAACTGACTTCTGAAAATGCATACCACCTTCCTTTTCTAGCATGGAGTGACTATCAGCATCTGAAGTTTTCAGAAAATTTCGTCTCTCTTCTTTGGATTCAGTTTACATGGGTACTGGCTTAGAACATAAGTTTCCTTTCTTCCCATTGTGAAATAGTATTTTTCTTGGACAATATTGTAAAGCAGTCACAAGATGAGCAGTAAAAGTATTTATTTGTTGTAGCAGGAAACTGACATTAGTTAGTGTGTGTCTTTAGGTGTAAATTTGGCAGTTTTGCTCTAAGAGTCTTAGTTAAATGAGTAGTAAGCCTGCACATTTGTAAGATATATGTTAGAAAATACATAATAAATTTTGCCTTGAAATTTTGTATGCATAATGTAGAAACTCCACTTGCCATTTAGGTGAGTTCAGGATAATTATTTAGTTAGTGTGATAGGCGTCAGAACATTATGGTAAATGTGGAGGTATGCAGCATTTTTGGCACATTCATTCATTTCGCTTTGCTTTCCTCAGTTGTAGCACATTGTGTGTTCTTTTTATGGGACATTCTTCTCTGTTGCTGGAATGTACATCAGAAAATGAGGCCAATTTTTTCCGTGCAAACCCAATGATGTACCCCCCCCCCCCCCCCCCGCCCCCCTCTTTCCTGTGGGTCCAGGGGTTAGGATAGGCCCGCGGTATTCCTGCCTGTCGTAAGAGGCAACTAAAAGAAGTCTCACACGTTTCGGCCTTTATATGATGGTCCCCTGTATGGTTTGACCTCCATACTTCCAAATTTTTTTTCTGAAGAGTGCGCCAATTGGGAAGGGCGCCATACGTTGTGCATTGTCCATTGTGCATTGAGATCTTAAGCCCGCTTTCTCGTTCTTGCATTGCAGTCCCGCTCACTCTCCATCTCTTGGGTGAGGATACATTCCTGGGTGCAGTTTCCACCATCCACTATGCTATGTCACTTTCTGCCTTCATCTTGGCCTTTGAGGGTGAAACATTACCCGAGAAGATGAAGGTGATGGTCTACTGCTGCGCTGTCAAGCCATATATCCCTTCCCCAATGCAGTGCTTTAAGTATTGGAAGTTTGGCCACGTCTTCCCACTGTGCTTCCAGCCGCATATGTTGAGATTGTGGTCGTCCATCCCATCCCAATAGTCCATGTGCCCCACCTCCCATCTGTGTCAACTGCAGAGAGCACCGTTCCCCTTGCTCGCCGGACTGTAGGATTCTATAGAAGGAAAGAAAAATAATGGAATACAAGACTCTGGACTGACTGACTTACACTGAGGGGAAAAAGGAAATTTGAAAGGCTCCATCCTGTGCGCATGACATCATCTTATGCCGTTGCTATCACTACTGTTACAGCCCCATCTGTTGCACCAATTTCAGTCAGCTCTCGGAGCCATAAGACCACACCTGCCCCCTTGATGGTGCTGGGGGGGGGGGGGGGGATGGCACTTCCCTCCCAGTTGCTCCCGCACCACCTATCTCGGTAGCAGCACCCAGCTTCTTTGGCGTCTCTCACTAGGAAGGGGTCCCTTGGGTCACTCCCTTCCCAGGGTGTTACCAGTGGCTGAAGAAGCCACAGGTAACTGGTCTTAGGGCTTGGTGGTCCTCTTCAGTCCCAGAGACTGAATCAAAGAAGCCCTCCCAGCTAGAGCAACCCAAGGCACAGCACAAGAAATCGAAACTGAAGACCCCCCTAAGAACTAGGAAATTGTGGTGGCACCCACACCACCACTACCTACAAGCTCTGTGTCTGAGGATGAGGTGGAGATTCTGGCATCCGCTGAGGACTTAGATCTCGCCAGACCCTCAGACACGATGGATATCACTCCCACATGTACTAAATCGGTGGCAGCAGGTGACCCAGCGGTGTTCCCTGCCTCCTTGGTCCCTTCACGCCTTTTTCGCCCGCGGACAATGTCATTCTCCAGTGGAATTGCAGCAGTTTTTTCCACCACCTTGCTGAGCTCCACCAACTTATCTGCCTTCACCCTTACTTCTGTATTGCTCTCCAGGAAACTTGGTTTCCGGCAATGCGAACCCCCACACTCCGTGGCTGTCGGGGTTATTATAAGAATCGGGCAGCTTATGCGAGGATATCTGATAGAGTCTGCATCTACATACTTAATTCACTTTACAGCGAGTGTTTACCTCTTCAAACACCTTTAGAGGATGTCGCTATTTGGGTGTGGACGCCTCAGGTTGTTCCTGTCTGCAGTATCTATCTTCCATTGGATGGTGATGTCCCACAGCCTGTATTGGCTGCACTGTTAGCCCAACTGCCGCCCCCTTTTCTGTTACTGGGCGACTTTAATGCCCATAACCCTTTGTGGGTGGATTGGTGGCAACCGACCGAGGCACTCTTGTTGAGCAAGTGTTGGCACAGCTCGACCTTTCCCTCTTAAATAATGGTGCCCCCACACATTTAAGTGTGGTGCATGGCACGTACTCAGCAATCGACCTTTTGGTCTGCAGTCCTAGCCTTCTACCATATGTCCAATGGAGTGTGCCCGACGACTTGTGTGGTAGTGACCACTTTCCGATCTTTCTGTCACTGCCACAGCGTCACTCTTCTGGGCACCTCCCCAGATGGGCTTAGAATAAGGCTGACTGGGACTCATTCGTCTCCATTGCCACTATTTAGCCTCTTTCTCATGACACCATTGATGTGGTGGTTCACACGATCACTGCTGGCATCGTTTCTGCAGTGAAATCTGCAATTCCCCTCAGTGTAGGACTGTGCCTTAGTGGTCACTGGAGATAGCTGAGGCGATTACTGCTGGCATCGTTTCTGCAGTGAAATCTGCAATTCCCCTCAGTGTAGGACTGTGCCTTGGTGGTCACTGGAGATAGCTGAGGCGATTAGAGATAGCAGGCGGGCCCTCCAACTTCATCAGTGACACCCACCCCTGGAACACCTCATTATCTTTAAGTGGCTCCATGCCCGAGCCCGACGCCTTATTCGTCGACGGAAGCGGGAGTGTTGGGAATGTTATGTCTCCACCATTGGCATCCATACCTCTCTACTGCAGGTTTGGAGCAAGATTAGGTGACTCTATGGGTATCAGACACTCGTCAGTGTACCTGGGCTTTACCTGAATGGAGCAGTCTCTACTGAATCGGACATGACTGCAGAACTCTTAGCAGAGCATTATGCTCTGAGTTCCACTTGTCTGAATTACCCACTGGCCTTCCACTTCCTTAAAGAGTGGTTGGAACTTCGGAGCCTTTCATTCCATACGCGCCTCCCCGAATCGTACAATGCTCTATTCAGTGAGTGGGAATTCCATAATGCCCTAGCCGCTTGCCCTGATACGGCTCCTGGGCTGGATCACATCCACTATCAGATGCTCAAACACCTCTCGGTGGACTGCCAGTCACACCACCTCGACCTTTTCAACCGTATCGTATCATGGTTGAGGGTAAGTTTCCATTGCAATGGCTTGAAAGAATCTTCATCCCCATGTTTAAACCTGGCAAGAACCCCCTAGAGGTGGACAGCTACTGCCCCATTGGCCTCACCAACATTCCGTGCAAGTTGCTCGAACGCATGGTGAGCCGGAGGTTGAGGTGGCTAGTTGAGTCTCAGGGCCTTCTGGCTCCGTCCCAGGGTGGGTTCCATAAGGGCTGCTCTGCCACAGATAATCTGGTCTGCCTGGAGTCTGCCATCTGCAAAGCATTTGCCCGCTGTCAGCATCTGGTTGCCATCTTTTTTGACATGCGGAAGGCGTACTATACGACATCACATCCTCGCCACGCTTCATGGGTTGGGTCTTAGGGGCCTGCTCCTGATTTTTATTCAAAATTTTCTGTCACTTCGTTCGTTCCATGTGCAAGTTGGTTCCTCCCATAGTACCTCCAGAGTCCAGGAGAATAGGGTCCCGCAAGGCTCTGTCTTGAGTGTCTGCCTCTTTTTAGTTGCTATCAGTGGGCTAGCTGCAGCTGTGGGAACGTCCATATCGGCTCCTTTGTATGCTGATGACTTTTGCCTGTTCTATAGCTCCCCTGGCATTGCAGTTGCTGAATGGCAGCTACAGGGTGCTATCCGCAGTCTTGGGCCATCACGCACGGCCTCCAGTTCTCTGTTGCCAAGACCTGCGTCATGCATATCTGCCAGCGTCATACTGTTCACCCTGAGCCATGGCTTTCTCCTGACGGCGAACATTTTGCTGTGGTGGAGATGCACTGGGGGTTTTTGGGCTTGCTTTTTGATGCTCGGTTGACTTGGCTCCCTCATATTTGGCAGCTTAAACAAATGTTCTGGCGCCTTCTTAACGCTCTTCATTGCTTGAGGCATGCCAGCTGGGGTGCCGATCGGTCTACCATTCTCCGACTGTATTAGGCGTTAATTCACTCCCATCTTGATTATGGGGAGCCTGGCTTACGGTTCAGCATCGCCTTCTGCGTTGCGGTTGCTTGGCCCCATACTTCACTGCGGGATCCGGCTTGCAACTGGAGCTTTCCGCACAAGCCCTGTAAACAGCATACTTGTGGAGGCTAGTGTCCCTGCATTGCGGATTCGGCACTAATGACTACTGGCTGCTTATCCTGCACATGTTTGTAGCTTGCCCGGGCATCCAAATTACCATCTCCTGTTCCACAACTCGGTAATCCATTTTCCAGAACAGTGGCCCCGGTCAGGGTGTACAATCATGGGTCACGTCTGTGCTCTTTGGGCTTGAGTTTCCCACTCTCCACCTCTTTTCTGAGCCCATATACGTGTACCCCCGTGTTGTGTGCCCCTCATATGCCTTTGGCTGGATTTGGCACAGGGCTCAAAGGACTTGGTCCCTCCTGAGGCCCTCCGCTACCGCTTTCTTTCCATCCTTGCTGCGTTTCACAGCTCTGACATGGTCTATACCGACCGTTGGATGGTTGCTGGTAGAGTTGGTTATGTTATTACTCTTGGGGATCATTGTGAACAACGCTCATTGCCGGCTAGCTGCAATGTTTTCACTGCCGAGCTGGTAGCCATCTCTTGTGGCCTAGAGTATATCCGTTCCTGCTCAGGTGAGTCCTTTATCTGTTGTGATTCCCTGAGTGTTTTCTAGCTTTCAACCAGTGTTTTCCTCGCTCTCGTCTGGTGGCTATCCAGGAGTCCATCCACACTCTTGCCCGTTGTGGCTGCTCCGTGATCTTTATGTGGACCCCGGGTCATGTTGGCATCCCGGGTAATGAACGTGTTGACATGCTGGCCAAACAGGCTGTCCGTGCACCTGCCCTGGAGATTGGCCTTTTGGAGTGTGATCTCCAGTCAGTTTTGCGGCAGAAGGTACTTGGTACCTGGGGTGATGTATGGCACAACAAACTTCAGGTTACCAAGGAGACTACTGGTGTGTGGCGCTCCTCCTTGCGGGCCTCTTGCAAGGACTCTGTTGTACTCTGTTGTACTCTGCTGGCTACACATCGGCCACATATGGCTGATGCACAGTTATTTATTGCGCCGCTAGGCCCCCTCTCTGTCGCTGTGGATTGGCATTGACTGTAGTCCATATTTTGTTGTATTGTCCGCTTTTAACTGTGCTCAGGTAGACGTTTGCACTGCCTGATATGCTCCCTGCACTTTCAACAGATGACACTGCAATGACAGGCTTCGTTTAGAGTTTTATTCAAGCAGGGCAGCTTTCATCACTCGATCTGAGGGTTTGTCCCCTTTTTTGTGTTGTCTGACCCTTGGCCTACGGCCTTAGATTGGGGTTTTTAGTGTGTCTCTTGGTGGTTGGCTTTTCCTTTTTTTGTTTCCATGGTCGGCCAACCACTGTAACACTCTGTGTGTTTTTAATTCCTCTTTTCTGGTCTTTGTCTATGTCTTTCTTGTCCTGTGTCATCCCTTGTCATCTCCGTTGCTTGTTTTTGTTCCTTGTGAGTGTTTCATGATCATGGGAAAAGGGACCGATGGCCTTTGTAGTCTGGTCCCTTCAACGCCCACAAACCAACCGACCAACCAGTGGTGTAGAACCTAATACAGATCATCTGTTTATAGCATATTCTGGGTGATGTACTGATTGCAACAATTGTTCTACCAAGTTTACATTGAGATAAGAAACTAATATGTGATATATGCATCGAATATGTATATTTTCAGAATATAGAAAAAAATTTTAGGTAGCATTTCATGGTGTGCCACTTCACTAAAACAGGGCCGCGATTTGGTCTTGTTAATCCACACATTCCTTTCCCAGCTGATAATGCAGAGCCCAGTTTGGTTTTAGAATTACCTCTGTTGGCACCTGACCCCACTCTGTTTCTCTTTATTAAGAATCTCCTCTGCTTAGTCCTTTAAAATCAAGAAATTAACACTATTATTTACTTTCCACCTGCAGCTCAGGCCTTTCATTTGGTGACCAAGCTTAGAATTTCCTCTATTTAGCTGCTTCCTAGAAATATCAGCCTCTTAGGTAGCTCAATTCCTAGTAAGTCATTTGCTTTATTGGTAGATGTTTTGAATATACAGGAGAATACCTGGTATCTAAAAACTCCATTTAACAAGATTCACACATGTATTGTGAGTACCCCACTTCGTTGACTGCAGGAAGACTGCTGTTTCAAGAATCTCCACCTACCAGAATTTTAAAATTTAAACAGTAGCCACAACTCATACCACACATTCTAAATATTGTATTTCAGTCCTTTAATGTTTTGAATTGTTGAATCTGAGCCATCCTCTGAATTTCACAAATAAATTGTCTAATGCACTGTCTTTGTAAGTGAATCCTACATATTCTCACTTGACAGTGAAAAAAAGGGAAGCAAAGTGATGATGTGTGCTGCCTTCTGTAATTTAAGCCAACTTCATGTTGCTTTATGACCTTGTTGTTGTATTCATTTGCAGCCATTTGTTTCATCAATTTTATGGAATGAATACTACATATATTCCAAAAATATCAAAATCTCAGAAGAGGTCTGATTGACATCTATTAGCTAATGTTGATGAAATGCTAGTGAATTCAAGGGAGAATACTTTCTCTGCATCCATTCACTAATTTTTTTAGGCTTGTTCTAGCCCTAGTGGATAATCACTTCTTCTTTAAGATATTTGTGTCTTGAATTGAGAACCTACACAGAAATAACACTGTGTGTGTGTGTGTGTGTGTGTGTGTGTGTGTGTGTGTGTGTCATATATATTGAGTTTGAAAATACTTTTTAAAACACACTTTACAAAATTATTGTTTTCTCCTTCTTTTCAAAAATATCACTCTCAAGCTGTTTCGCAGCTGTAGAATGAAATTTCAAACAAGTGCATCACTACACATAAACAACAAACAATGTAAACAAACACAGTAGAAAGCTGTGGGCTTCTTGTGTGTACCAATGCAGATGCACACATATTTGCTCTTAAAAATGCTCTACATGGAGTTATGTCAAATGGAGTGAGAGCCTATTACAGTATAACAGTCGTAATTTTGAGAGCACTTAAGTGCCACCTAGGCTTAAGTTGCCACTGTATAGTCCATCATTTAATTGTAGAAGCATTTTCTCCGGAATGAGCTGTATATGTTACATGTACTTGCCAGGACCAAAATGTGTGTGTTTAGAAAGTGTTTTTCTGTATAAAATCTTCAGATGAAGTAGAGGAGAACTGAATGGCTGCATATTTGAAGGGAGCAATAGGTGTTTGAAATATTTTTCATTGACAACTTTTTTTGTTGTTGTAAAACCATAAATTGCAGCATGTTTCACTTACTTTTTCCCAAGTACTTGTCCCCTTCCTCACTCCATAATCATTAGTGCCCCCTCCAACCCACCTTTCACTTAAGGGGACATATGTGGTATGCATTAAAAAAAGGAATCTTTTTTTGCGGAGTTTGAATCTTTGGGATTTTGTTCATATACTCCCCAAAGGATTTTCTGGAAAACTGGTTTTTGGACATTTATTTTATTGTGTTCACCTGTCATACTCAGATTTGCTGTAAAATTAAGATTTGACATTTACCATTCCTTCTAACTTATTTTTTAGTTTGTTTAACGTGATACTTGTGGTTAACCTGTAACAGTGCCCTTGCAAAGCTCAGCTGTTTTACACGTGTTTTGTCTTTGGAAGTTTGTTTCACTAGTTGCTCAGATCATTGTGTTTGTGTTGTTATGTTGTCGTGAATGTCATTTTACTTAGTTCTCTCTGAAGATGACTAAACCAAAAGGAATATTTAAAAAGAGAAAGTTTAAAGGCAATCAGCACAGAATGTACATTCTACATACACGTATATCACGTGAGAATGTCACAGCAGCACTAAATAAAAGGGTCCACTCAATACTGCTCATGGAACTTCATAAAAAAGGTCTCCTTTTTTAACAAATATAGAATGCTTGCAGTAACTAATGAAGAAAGGAACTATATTAATATGGACATGAGTATTTTACCTGACATTGTTTGTAGTTTTGTGAAGTGCAAGAAGTGTGGCGTATCTGAATGTGTGAATATTGAAGAAAGTGACATAGGTAGAAAAGGTCTCACAATTCACTAAAAATTGTCATAAGACAGATCCAACGGGGCCTTATGATGTAGATACAAGACTTATATATGCTCTACTTTGAGTTGGGAGAAGTATGGGTGCTGGAATTTTTTTTTTATACCTTAATGAATATGCATGCTCCAACAAAGAACTTTCAGATTCTGCAAGTATTATTGGAGAAAGCTGTAGTGGAAGTTAGTGAGGAGAGTATGAGGAATGCTTTAAGGGAAGCCATTGTAAAAGATGAAGGTTGCACGGACCTTGCGATTGCTTTGGATGGGAGCTGGCAAAAGAGGGGCTATCTCTCACTAAACGATCTTGTTACAGCAAGAAACGTAGACACAGGTAAAGTCATCGATGGAGAAATTATGACCAAATGATGTCAAACTTGCAAAAGATTAACAGCGGGCAGAAAGGAAGAACACAAACTGAAATGTGCTTCTAACTCTGAGGATGACAGTGGTGGGATGGAAGTATTAGGTGTAAAAAGTATTTGAAATATTAGAAGAGGCAGGAGGTGTTCTACATCTACATGATTACTCTGCAATTCACATTTAAGTGCTTAGCAGAGGGTTCATTGAACCACAATCGTACTCTCTCTCTACCATTCCACTCCCGAACAGCGCGCGGGAAAAATGAACACCTAAACGTTTCTGTTCGAGCTCTGATTTCTCTTATTTTATTTTGATGATCATTCCTACCTATGTAGGTTGGGCTCAACAAAACATTTTCGCATTCAGAATAGAAAGTTGGTGACTGAAATTTCGTAAATAGATCTCTCCGCGATGAAAAACATATTTGCGTTAATGACTTCCATCCCAACTCGCGTATCATATCTGCCACACTCTCTCCCCTATTACGTGATAATACAAAACGATGCCCTCCTTGGAGATGGGGGACACCAAGGCCTACATGAGTGTGGTGAATTCCAACTCATATGGCAATGTGGAAATTACCAAACTGGAATGTGTCAGCGATGTACAAAAAAGGAGGATCAGACGTAGGAAATTAACGGTTGACCTTAAAGGCAAAAGATTAGACTTTTGTAAACTGGTGACAGGGCAAGGTCATTTGACTAAGAACAAAGTAGAAAATCTCCAGAGATATTATGGACAGGCAATTGGAAGGAATAAGGACAATATAGAAGCTATGAAGGATGATGTGTGGTCAATATTTTTTTCATAAATCTACAGCTGAAAGCCCATATCATGGTCTCTGCCCAAAAACTGACACATCGTGGTGTGGGCTTAATAGGGCAAAAGTGACAAGAGAATCGTATTCGCATAAGCATATTTTTCCAGCAGCTGTACTTACTATGATAAAGTCCATATTTAGAGATTTGGCAAGGCCTGAGCTACTGGAAGAGTGTTTTGCATGGGCAAACCGAAAATCCAAATAAGGATTTCAACAGCTTATTTGGAGTTGTTTATCAAAAACTGTTTGCAGGTATGCAGACCTTAAAAATAGAAGTCCATGGTGCTGTTCTCACATACAGCTGTGGACATATTGCCGAGTATTGGGTACTACTAAAATGAGGAATTATTCCTGGGAAGAACTTAGTCTCAGGTCTTCACCATTGGGACAACTGTAGAGTGCAAGTTGCTGAAAGATCTGTGACAGAAATGACAAAAAAAGCAAGGTAGTAAGCTAGATGTTGCAAAAGAAAGCTGGAGGACAAGAAAGAAGCAGAAGACAACAAAACAGTTCCATCAGGCTGTTTTAAATCATCTGTAAGTGTTCAAACTTGGCTCATTTTCTTTAAAAGTGATTTCCCAGATATAACATTTACTAGAAAAGTCCCTTTTCCTGAAGAAATATTAAAGATAATTCAATGAAATTTAAGGTATAGCTAGGTAACTACAATCTTCACCTATGGAACCTCAAATAATGTAAAATTTTGAATTATTTTCTTCTAAATAAAATTATAAATGGAAAAAAGTGTCAAAATTTTGGATTCCTTAGTTTTCTAAAAATTTTAGGAAGGAACTTAAAAATAATTGTTCAGGTTCATTATAATGCAGTGTAGGTACTTAATATCTGGTAGAAATGTCATTGCTGTAGGTTCAATAAACTTCTCACAAATGGAACAGATGTTCCATGTGAAACTAACATGGAATATACAGGGTGGTCCATTGATAGCGACAGGGCCAAATATCTCATGAAATAAGCATCAAACGAAAAAACTAAAACAGGTATCAACTGCGTTTTTTGAAATAGGAACCCCCATTTTTATTACATACTCGTGTAGTACATAAAGTAATATGAATGTTTTAGTTGGACCACTTTTTTCACTTTGTGATAGATGGCGCTGTAATAGTCACAAACGTGTAAGTACGTGGCATCACGTATCATTCCACCAGTGTGGACGGTATTTGCTTCATGATACATTACCCCTGTTAAAATGGACCATTAACCAATTGCGGAAAAGGTCGATAGTGTGTTGATGTATGGCTATTGTGATCAAAATGCCCAACGGGCGTGTTCTGCTCAGTATCCTGGATGACATCATCCAAAGTGTCCGGACCGTTCGCCGGATAGTTACGTTATTTAAGGAAACAAGGAAGTGTTCAGCCACATGTGAAATGTCAGCCACGACCTGCAACAAATGATGATGCCCAAGTAGGACGTTTTAGCTGCTGTCGTGGCTAATCCGCCCATCAGTAGCAGACAAATTGCACGAGAATTGGGAACCTCAAAAACGTCGGTGTTGAGAATACTACATCAACATCGATTGCACCCGTACAATATTTCTGTGCACCAGGAATTGCATGGCGACGACTTTGAATGTCGTGCACAGTTCTGCCAGTGGGCGCAAGAGAAATTACGACGCATTCTATTTAGCGACGAAGCGTCATTCACAAACAGCGGTAATCTAGTACCTTCTGCCGCAGAAGTCGAAAATGCGGCAGAACAAATGGACGTGGTCAGCCCATAGAGGGCTCCGCCCCCGCGCCGGCTATTCCGCGCAGCGGCTCTCACGCAGCGAGGGCGCCACCGCTAAGCCACGTGCAGACAGCGGCCAATAGCTGCTCCCTCCAGTTTTGTATATAGGGACCCGCTCTGCCCTAGTCCAGCCAGTCTGGTATTCGCTCTGGATTTCGTTTCTATCTCGGCAGTACTGCGTTCTGGTCGTTTCTCATTGTTGACATTTGCCTGGCTCTGATTCCGAGTGGATTTATGTTTGGTGTTTGGTGTTGTGGTTTCCACAAGCCTCCGTTGTTTCTCTTTTCCTTGTTGTGTTGCTCATAGTCGGTTGTTGTCAGTTGTCGCTGGTCTGTCGTCCGACTCATCCTGTGTTTACCCGCTGGTGTGTGCTCCACCGCCGGCGGCTTCCCCGCCTGGCGGCTCCAATCCACAGCCCAAGGCGTCCCCGCTGTTGGTTGTGGTTACTACAGGTAATGTAAACTGGCATAATATGCACTATTGGGCAATGGAAAATCCATGATGGCTGCAACAAGTGGAACATCAGCGACCTTGGTGGGTTAATGTATGGTGCTGCTTTATGGGAGGAAGGATAATTGGCCCCCATTTTATCGATGGCGATCTAAATGGTGCACTGTATGCTGATTTCCTACATAATGTTCTACCGATGCTCTACAAGATGTTTCACTGCATGACAGAATAGCGATGTACTTCCCACATGATGGGTGACCAGCACATAGCTCGCGTGCGGTTGAAGCAGTATTGAATAGCATATTTTGTGACAGGTAGATTGGTCATCAAAGCACCATACCATGGTCTGCACATTCACTGGATGTGATGTCCCCGGATTTCTTTCTGTGGGGAAAGTTGAAGGATATTTGCTATCGTGATCCACCGACAACGCCTGACAACATGTGCCGGCGCGTTGTCAATGCATGTGCGAACAATACAGAAGGCGAACTACTTGCTGTTGAGAGGAATGTCGTTACACGTATTGCCAAATGCATTGAGGTTGACGGACATCCTTTCAAGCATTTATTGCTTTAATGTGGTATTTACAGGTAATCGCGCTGTTATAGCATGCGTTCTCAGAAATGATAAGTTCACAAAGGTACATGTATCACATTGGAACAACTGAAATAAAATGTTCAAAACATACCTATGTTCTGTATTTTAATTTAAAAAACCTACCTGTTACCAACTGTTCTTCTAAAATTGAGCCATATGTTTGTGACTATTACAGAACCATCTGTCACAAAGCGAAAAAAATGGTCCTACTAAAACATTCATATTTCTTTATGTACTACACGAATATGTAATAAATATGGGGGTTCATATTTATAAAAAATGCAGTTGATATCTATTTGACCTATGGCAACGCCATCTGGTTTCCCCCTTAAAGCTAGACAAGTTTCGTTCTTTGTAGTTTTTTCATTTGGTACTTATTTCGCGAGATATTTGGCCCGGTCACAATCAATGGACCACCCTGTATAAGGAAATATGCTCCACATGTTGGTCCCCTTAATGTTTCTTTTACCTTTAAATTACTTATTGTGTACATTTGTGCTAAATAAACCCGTTCTTGGTTAAAACTCATTTCAAACATATTTATAATATATGGGTGAAAACACTCTTCCTTCATAATTAATGTAACATGCACAAAGTAACAAATGAAGAGGTGCTTAGAAGAGTACAGGAAACCAGATCTCTGTGGAGGCACACCCAAACATGAAGAGACAAACTTGTAGGGCACATCCTATGACACAACATCATTGGAACAATAGCAGCAGGAGCTATTGAGGGAAGGAATCAGTGGGGGCGACCAAGGATATCATACATGCAACAGATCATGAATGACATTGGATGTAACACATACGTGGAAATGAAGAGGAAGGCAAAAAAAGGGGTGGGAGGGAGGGGGGGGGGGAGAGGGAGAGGTGGCACTCCTGTTACTGTTTGCAGAAACTAAATATATCTGTGCTGTGCCTGTGGGTGGAATTGGGAGGTGGTGTTACACTAGTCATGGTCTGCATCTGAATAGGAGGGGATGGATAGATTAGTTGATCTTCTTGCAGAAAATGTAAGGGGGGGGGGGGGGGGCACATGTACACAAGACAGAATACCTGTGATTACTGGAGTCAGAGGGACACACATTTTAGGTTAGTCAGGTTACAGACAGAGAGTATTGAAAGAGATTAAAAAAAACAGTGCCATGATGTCTATAGCAGTATCCAAAGACATAAAAATTGTGTTCCATCAGAACATTAGAGGACTAAAAAATAAGATAGATGAGCTTCTTGTATACCTAGAAAACGGGGTAAATTCTGAAGGTATAGATGTTTTGTGACTCTCTGAACACCATGTAACCGCAGGAATGGAGAAGTTAAATTTAAGGGATTACAGATTAGCATCTTATTCATGTAGAGTCAACATGGTAAAAGGAGTTGCTACTTATATAAAACTGGACACAAAGTCAATTATATTGAAACAAATAGTTTTTGTGTGAAACAAATAGTTTTTGTGTAGATCAGATCCTTGAAGCATGTGCTTGTGAGTTGCTACTGCAATATACTTCTATAGTAACTGTAACAATCTACAGGTCTGCTCAAGGTAACTTTCAGCTATTAATGAAAAATCTTGAGGCGTTATTGAGCTACCTGTCAGACGAAAGGAAGCAGTTAGTGGTTTGTGGTGATTTTAATGTAGATTTCTTAAAAGATACGGATAGGAAAAATGAGCTAGAATCTTTGTTTGGTTGTTTCAATCTAGTATCTGTTGTAAATTTTCAACTCATGTGCAGCAGGATAGTAGGTCACTCATCGATAACATTTTCATAGACAGTGCTGAGGCAGAAACAATTAATGTGTACCCAGTTGTTAATGGGCTATCTGATCATGATGCACAGTTAATGGAAATAACACATATAGCACCTTACAGGATTCAGGCAGGTTCATACAAGGCACGGAGGCTTATTAATGCGAACAGGATACAGAGCTTTAAGTGCAGCCTAGAAGAGGTAGAATGGGATGAAGTATACACAGAAAATGATGCTGATGCTAAATTCAGTTTATTTCACCATAAATTTGTCTCAATATTTGAGTTGCTTTCCTGAAATGTTATCCAAAAAAAGCGATTATAAAGTCAAGTAAGCCATGGATTACTAAGGGAATTAAGATATCATGTAAGAGGAAGAGGGAAACATAAGGACAGGTCAGAATAAGTCAGTATCCTATGTTACTTGCTTACTACAAAATATACTGTAACATTTTAAGGAAAGTCATTAAGAAGTTCAGAAGCTGATTTGTTCTGACAGAACTTAATAATGATGGTAATAAGATTAAAACTAATTGGAAATTGTCAAATGGGAGATGGGGCAGTCTGACAGTGCACAGCATATCATAGCAATAAAGCGAAATGATGTTGTGAGTGATAATTCACAAGTTGCAAGTATCTTTAACAATCACTTTCTGAATGTAGCAGCAAAAATAGGGTTAAAGGGTTCAATTGAAGAAGCAAAACAAAAAAAAGTTAAAAATGTCATTCCCCAGGACTTCAGGCCTTTAGAAATAGCACCAACATTCCCCACTGTAATTAAGGGAATTATAAATATACTGAAAAAAAGGTCTCTTTTGGTGTTGGAGTCTCTAACAGAATTTTTAAGTGGTGTTCTAATTTAGTAAGTGGACTCCTATGTGATATATGTAATGCTTCGCTGCCACACGGAATTTTTCCAGACAGATTGAAATACACAATTGTCAAACCTCTTCATAAGAAAGGGGACACGAATGACTTAAATAATTATGGACCAATCTCATTGCTGACTTCATTTTCTAAAACATTCGAAAAAGTTGTGTATTCAGACTGGTCTCACATTTAAGTGAAAATAATTTACTCAGCATGTCACAGTTCGGATTCCGGAAGGATTACATGACTGAGAATGCTATCTACACATTTACCCATCAAATAGTAAAAGCCCTAAATAACAAATTATCACCAATTGGTATTTTTTGTGTGATCTCTCCAAGTCATTTGACTGTGTGGATCATGTCACACTCTTAGAAAAACTCAGGTTTTATGGAAATGAAGGCTATACGCACAGCTGGTTTGAATCATACTTAATGAACAGAAAGCAAGAAGTTGTGCTGAATAGCACAAATAATGTTGGGGAGGGTGGTAAATTCTAGTGAATGGGGAGTTATCACAAAGGGAGTCCCATGGGGTTCAGTTTTAGGTCCTCTGCTGTTCCTTATTCATGTGAATGACCTCCCACTTAACATTCAGCAAGCAGAACTAGTACTTTTTGCAGATGACAAGAGTGTTAAATCCCATTCCAGAAAAAGCAGCTGAAGATATTGTTAAGGATGTCTTTCAAAGACTTATTAAGTGGTTCTCAGAAAATTGACTCTCCTTTAATTTTGAAAAAACTATCTATATCCAGTTCTGTACACCGAATAGTCATACCAACAACTGATGTAGCATCTGAACAGGGCTCAGTTAACAAGGTAGATTTCTCCAAATTTTTGGGTGTTCACATTGATGACAGCTTGAACTGGAAGAAGCATATTACTGAGCTTCTCAAACTACTAAGTTCAGCTTCTTTCGCTCTTCTTATAATCGCTAGTCTTGGTAATAAACAGATCAGCCTCCTAACATACTTTGCATATTTCCACTCAATAATGCCTTATGGAATAGTTTTCTGGGGTAACTCGCCACCTAAGCATAAAGTATTGATTGCACAAAAGAGTGCAGTGAGAATAATTAGTGGTGTTCACCCAAGGACATCATGTAAGCACCTTTTCAAGGAGTTAGGTATTTTAGCTGCACCATCAGAGTACATATATTCACTAATGAAATTCGTTACAAATAATCCATCTCAATTTGCGAAGAACAGTGATGTTCATATGTACAACACTAGAGGGAAAAATGACCTTTTGTATCCGTTATTGAAGCTGTTAGTTGCTCAAAAAGGAGTACATTATTCAGCAACAAAAATCTTTGATCATTTGCTCAACAACATAGTGTCTGGCAGATAGCAGATCAAGTTTTAAGTCTAGCTTAAAATAATTTCTTTAGGACAACTCCTTCTATTCCATGGACGAGTTTCTGTTTCAGAACAGGTAAAAAAAGGTACCTCTAAATTTAGTTGCATGTGTAGAAATCAAACTGACTTGTTTCACATCATATTGATAAAATAATCGGGAAGATGACCTACGGAACATGACCTAACTAAAACTGAAACTAAAAATTAAAACGGTTTGCATGCAAACAACACTTGTTGATGGCCCAGCATTGAAATCTGCAGCAATTTTCAGAATGGTGGCTCTTCTGTCACGTTGAACGATTCTCTTCAGTCGTTGCTGGTCCAATTCTTGCAAAATCTTTTTCCGGCCTCAGCAATGTTGGAGGGTTGATGTTTCACGAGATTCCTGAATTCACAGTACACTCGTGAAATGGTTGTATGGGAAAATCCCCACTTCATCACTACCTCAGAGATGCTGTGACCCATCGCTCATGCACTGACTATAACACCATTTTCAGACTCGCTCAGATCTTGATAACCTGCCATTGTAGCAGCCGTAACTAATAAAACAACTGCGCCAGATGCTTGTTGACTTATATAGACGTCGCCGACTGCAGCGCCATGTTCTGCCTGTTTACACATCTCCGTATTTGAATATTCATGCCTATACCAGTTCCTTTGGCATTTCAGTGAATTCACAAATTAAAATTTTTGGATGTACCCATTTTGAAAATCAGTGAGGTGAAACACATGTCCCATGTACCTAACTTGATTAATGTTTTTACTGGAACCTAGGCTTTTCAAAGTTAAATTTTTTTGATTTGTAGAGTGGCTTTATCAAGACTGTAAATATGAAAAAATTGTAACAAGCCATTATCAAACCACAAGTATTATTGTCATGACAGTGGAAAAAAAATGAAATATCACATACAGATTTGCAACATAAAATTTGAAGATTACTTTGGTATATGCTCATACAAAAACAGGCTGTTTGAAAATGATCTTCACTACATAGATCACTCATATTTCAGAAATGGAGGTTAGATATTAATGTTCACACACATCTGAAGTTTTATTACCTATGTGTGTGCCATCTGTAACATGCAGGCTATGATACTCAGATTTCTTCTTTGTCCAGCCTAGCAGGTTGATAAGGATTAACATGTTCAACTGGTGCTCTGGTGCGAGCTTGCTGTTCCTGCAGGCCCACACCATGGTCTGTTAAGCAATATTCTTCACAATCATCAAAGAAAAAAATCTAATGGTGGTGGTTCTGGATGCCTTGGAGTTGGTCTTCCTCTCCCAATCCAGCAACCTGGAAAAGTGTGGTCCAAAGCCTTGCTAATGATCAGTGCCCAGTAAGGGGGGCACCATCCTCCTGCGTTACATCGCGTTGCAATTCTGTATAAATATAAACTGTTCCAACATGTCCAGGAAACAGTTGAGGTTATTGATGGCTCCGTGAAGAAAAGTGGTCCCTCTACACGATCATGAAGCAGAAACCATTGACACAGTCATGAAGCAGACCATACTATATACTTATCCTAGGACTGCTGTGCACAATTTCCATGCTAAAGTGGATATTCTCAGAGCCCCAGATCCCCAAATGGTGACTTTTAGCCTCCTGGGTCATCACTGATGAAACTCGGAATCTCTGTTGCAAATGCTTTGTGCTTAGGCCTGCCATCAAGTTGAAGTGCATGCAGCAAACGTATGTTGTAGGTATGAAGCTTCAGTCTCCCTAAGTAGCATCCTTTGCATTGTGGTTGGTGGTAGCTACCACTGTCTGATGGCCAGACATGATGGCGGTGTGCCTCTGTACCATGTCTGGAAGTTCCACGCCGCCTGGGTGTCAGATTTGGTCTGTTTAGACCATTCCACACACTTTTCATCTACTGGGGTGGCAATTTTCATCAGTAACTAACCTGCAAAAAAAGAGATCTAACTTTAGCTGTGTGTGAACTTTGTAATAAACTGCACGTTTCTACCTATCCATATTAATGAAATATCTGTGATCCAAGCTGTAAAGATAAACATGGAACACCCGTTATATTCCACTAAATACAAATGGTGTCCACTCAACAGAACAAAACTGTTCGCATGGAAAATGGCTAAATCCCACATCAAGCATTGTTGACGTGTCACAGTTTGTGGCAACGGTTGTGCCCCATTAATCCCTGTAGTACTATACACAGTATTGCAAATAATTATCAATAAATCATTATACATGGAAGTATAGGCAATCGCAATCGTGAAATACGTAACGATTTGCCAGCAACATTGGAAATGGTCCGAAGGACATGTTAGCATTGCTGTGTAAGTAGCTCATGGTCAAAGTGCCTTGTCACGACTTCTTGAACCAGAGTTTGGTTCCACCATCTGGACAATAATTTCTTTTTTTTTTTTAAAGTTTACTCCATGTTAGGTGCTAATGGAATTCCTTTGGTAGTGTCTCTTGTCTTCATGTGTCCAACACTGGCGCATATTATTTGTAGTCTTGAAAACATGTATTGTAGTATGACATAGAAAACCTGTAAAAAAGAACACCCAAAATTTTAAACAAAATTCATCCAAGTTCTTTCAAGGTCATTCTTTTTGTAGGAGTAAGAGAATAGTATTATGTTGAGCAGTAAGCGATCTTAGATCGGTCAGACATTTACCAAAATTTTATCTTTTACGAAGCTAATATTTTAAATGTATGAGGGAGGAACTAATAGAATAATTATTCAGTTCATTGGCATGAATGAAATGGGTAATGATACACATTTTATGAAATTACACACTCAAATGTATGTGCCAATTTCAGTGGCAGTCCTTTTGGCCTTCTTTTCGGGAACACTAAAGATTCACTATCATTTTAGATTTCAAAAACAGATTCACATTAAGTTGCCAAAGAGAAATTTCGTCTGCATGCATAAAACTATTCACAGAAGTAGTGCACACAATGGGCAAGCAGACGAAGGAGAACAAAATCATTAAGATGAAATTGAGCAAGAGAGAATAAATTTAACGATTAGCTCATAAACTTTGGTCTAGAGGTAAATTTACAAACCTTTCAAAACAATAAGTTCAACTACTGAATATAATGGCTCCAAATAAGACATTTAAATTCGGTCAGATAATATTTATTAAATTCTGGTTGGATGTGTGTAATGATCTGAAAGAGAAAAGCAGGTTCAAAATTGCATGACCTACCACCTTCCAACTGACAGGAAAAGTGTAGAATATGGTTTTCTAAAGTAAAGTATGGTTGGTTTCCTTGTAATTTGCAGGGAAAATAGAACTCGATACTGTTGATGGTCTGCATGTATGGTACTACAGAGGCCAGCTGACAAAATGTACTACTCTTTGCTTTATGGCTGTTAGAATTTAATTTCAGAACAAGGCTGTTAATATTCAGATTTGGTAGTTTTTAATCTGCCTAAAAGATTACTGAAAAAATGATTTTGAATATAAAGGAAAGTTGCCTATTAATGGAGAATTCACTAATGTGAGAAAGCTAGATTCTGATTGCAGAAAGTGCTCAGCTCTGTTGGGAAGTATAACAACTCAGTTTTCACAGTAAAAGAAATGTATTCACAGTTGTGAATATAAACAACCATCAGCTGTATAATGGATTGACAAATTAGTGCTGGACCAGGACCTGAACCTGGATTTCCCGCGTATCCCAAGTGGTCGTCTTACCTTTAGACTACCAGAGCACAACTCGTGGCCACACCCAAAGTTCATACATCATCAACCTTGTTTCTACAACCCCTATACTCATACATCGATTATGTATATTCCATACAGGGGAAACACCTTTACTTGAAAGTCGCTTGTCTGGTGTTGGCAGATAAATATGATATTGCAGTCCCTGTGTTCTGAATTACAATGCAATGTTATTTCAGATGTGCATGCATGTCCAAAGGAACATTTCATCATAATTTGGAATAACACAGTTACTGCAGTATTATATAGTTCTCACAGTGCCAGAGGTGTATAACAATGACAATAAGACCCCATTTTAAAAGTGCTGAATTTGAAGTTTTTGTGTGTATCTCCTCGTAGGGCATTAATGTCTGAAGTTGAGCAGCTGTTACAACAGTATTCATATGATTATACTAGTTGTGCCTTGTGATGTTATCCCATGGTTTAACAATTATTTATAAACAAATGCCCGGGTAAGTATTTATTCCAACCTTCCATTATTCCATCTCCTCCCCCCACCCCTCCCAATCTGTCTGTTTCCTCTACTTTCCCCCCACACTCTTAACTCCCCCTCCCCCAATCTCTGTTCATCTCCTCCTCTCCCTTCTCTGTCCTCCTCCTCCCACCTTCTCTCTCCTATGAGCCTTTTATCAGTGGCTTTGCCTGCATAAAATATATTTCACATGTATTTAGCGTATTTCACATGTATTTAGCGTATTTCACATGTATTTAGCGTATTTCACATGTATTTAGCGTATTTCACATGTATTTAGCGTATTTCACATACATTTCACCTGTATCGCTAGTGAATTTCATTCTTCAGTTTAATTTTCATGCAGCTCAATGTTTATGATGTCATATCTTGTGAAATTTGTGTCGTACAATGATATAATTATGCAGGTACATCAAGTGGTATATGTGGATACTGTCTGCAAACTGTTGCGATTAGAGTTAGTAGCAAAGAAGTAATAAATTAAATCAGCAAGCACAATGCAGTAGTTTTTCCTGCATCTTGGTGTTTATGATGCCATCTCTCCTGAACTGTGTGTCATACAGTGGTATAATTTGCTTGTAATTCAGTGTTACATGTGCGTATTGGTAAAGAACTAATAAATTAAAATCTCATGCCGGATGCAGCAGCTTTACTGCACAATCAGCAAAAATATAGTAAGCTGTAAATGTTTTTCCTTTCCATCATTTTGTGGTGTTTGCACTGAGAGAAACTTTTGTGGGGTTGGATATTTGATCAGTTCAGTGTCAGCTTGTACAAAAATCAATTGTCATATGATTAGGCTTGTGTGAACCGGTGAGTAGTCTTGCTGCAACTTTATCACTTCATTGGGATAGCCCTGAGAACACTGTGTAGTAGAAGAGTCCAGGACACACACTCTCGTGGCCTGTGTATGCTGAGACATCCTGGCAGTAAATAACTGTTTCTCATATACTCGTCAGTGGCACAGTGTGTTACCATGTTCGTCACACTGCATCTGTATTAGTGTTATGCTTGCAGCATATCAACAAACAACACAATTTAAAAAAAAATATGGCATCGAGGGGACATGAACTATAATTACTTGTGTAAATAGAGTTCCTCAAATATTGCTATGTGGCTACCATGTAACTGTACAGGGTTGCTCTTATTTGGATGTTCAGTATAGAAACATCATGGCATTTCAAATAAATTCAAGTTAGTATTACAGAATATATATAAAACAATATGCTGTAAATATATGCAGTTATGGAGTCAGCAAAAACAGCATCCTTCTAGGGTGACTCCGTTGTCTGTCTGTCTGTCTGTCTGTCTGTCTGTCTGTCTATTACAACCTGTATTTCTCAGGAAAGGATAGAAGTTGAAATTTGTCACACATTAAGATCTATAGTCCCTTGATGGTGTGAAAAATTTAAGCTTATAAGTCAATGCAGTCAAAAGATTTAGCCATATATGTCACATATTTTGATACTTGCAAACTCGGTCAAAACCAATAGATGATCTCTAACAGATTTTTAATAATTTTAGGAGTAAAGGTATGAGAGTTACCTTTACTCCTAAAATTATTAAAAATGTGGTAGACATCAATAAAATTCCTTATAGACTGATAAGGAGATAACATATACAGACGTCATATGTGGAAATGTCTCTAGCACTTACAAAACCAGCACCACCCAAAGCAACTGTATGGAACATAAATAATTTGACAATACAAAGTGTTGATCGACACCAAAGTGTTAAACTGTAAACTGGGCTATCAACTTCATGATAGGCGTGCAAATGGTAATAAAATTTGCAAACCGATTATGTAACTTGACACAAAGGGCTATGTGGGAAATGATTATTTAGTGCCATAGCAGCAGTTTTTGTGCAGTAAAACAAAGCACACAGTGACAAACTTGTCAATGGTTGCATATATATAATTTAAATTATTAAAGTTAATACAGCTACTGAGGATATCATAGTCACACATAACTAACAATTACTTCAGTTAAAACTTTTTTTTTATGGATCAATATTATAACCTGAGATTGTATGTCTCCTTTTTGTAAATTTCTGCAGCATAGTGGAGACTCCCCCCCCCCCCCCTTAAACTGTCCTTTTTAACTATCTTTACTTATAGTTGTAAAATTATTTCTTTGTAATAACACAGTTCAATGTGGATTTAAATTCTCTGTAGTAGAGAGCTTGACTGCTTGAAGTGGAGTTTTTCTTTCAGTTTAGAATTACAATACTACAGATATCCATAATACAGAATTTGCAGATTTCTTAGCTACAGTTAATCACGCTGATGATCTAATTTTATTTTCAGGTGTGATACAATTCCAAAAATTCAGGCAAAGCTTGACTACCTAAAATCTCTTCTGAATGACTACAATACATTTAAAAGCATCTATAGATATGCATATGATTTTGCTCGGGTGAGTATTTTGTGTAATTGCCTTTTTAATTCACAGAAATTGTCATCTACTACTGTAGTTCAGGAGCGCAGTATCTTCTAAACTTACTGTGTATGTGCGCAAGTGGATGGTGAAGTCTATGCCACATGAACTAAATGCAGACTAGCTGCACAAATGGCGCACTTACATTTTCTGTATATCTGTAAGCGGTTTGAAAGACTACAATCAAAGAAGCTCTTCTGGTTAGAGTACACTTAAATAAGCCCAAGTTGATTCACTAAATTACTGTCCAAAAGTTAAGTGTAATCAGTAAAGCAGAAATAGAAAAGATGAGCAGATACTGTAAGAGTAAAAAGTAGCCTACAAATGAGAACTGTGTGGTCTTTCTAGGAAACACGAACTCACTGCTCAGTAAAGGCGTGTGATTTAAAGATGATGAAAAGAAATGCATTAGACATACAATGTTGTTTCACTTTATTAACCAAGAGCTTCTCAGCAGAGTTCAATATGAGACGCCACAAGATCTCAATTTGGATCCAGTCTTGCCACACTAAAGCAGGTTGAATAGACAACATTCTCAGCATTTAATGTCCTGCAATGTACTACTTTGAGACTGGAGAGAGTTTTAGGGCATTTGAAATGTTGGTTATAGGCTATTATGAGGTCAACTAATGGCAAACAACTCATCCAGTTATGCATTCTTGACAGCATGAAAAAATTCCATTACATCTGCAGAGCTTACCGCTGTCTCTGGAATTGCAGCTGTCCAACAAACTGGGTATTAGAGACACAAAGAAGTTAATCTTCATGCCAAACATTTGGTAGTCTCTCTCCTGCTTGCAGTTCATTTATCACTAAGTCAGCAGCACTGAAATTGGACCAATACTGTGTGTAGGAATATTATGTTGTAATTTTCAGGTTATGTATGCCTATATTCAACTGAATGAATAAATTTTGTTATGCCCTGTGTGTTAGGCCTTTGTTTTTGGAATGGCATTGCAAGTGGCAACGTTAATTAGAAGTGTTCTTACCAAATAAATTCCACACCATTTGGCAGAACAATTTTTGTTACACGTCTGTATATCTACATCTACATTCACATCTTTACCCTGTAAACCACTGTGAACTACATGGCAGATGGTATGATCTATTGTACCAGTTATTAGGGTTTCTTTCCATTGCATTCACATCTGGAGTGCAGGAAGAATGATTTTTTGAAAGCCCTCTCTGCATCTGTTCAGTATCTCCTGTTAGTCCTGTTTGGTATGGGTCCCACACACGTGACCAATATTCTAGAATGAGTCACATGAATGATTTATAAGCCATCTCCTTGGTAGACTGTCTGCACTTTTCCAGTATTCTATCAATTAACTGGAGTCTACCACCTGCTTTAACCACAACTGAGCCTATGTGATGGTTCCATTTCATATCCCTACATATTGTTACACTCAGGTACTGTATTTACTCGATTATGAGATGAGTTTTTTTCCCCCGATTCATCATTTGAAAACTATGGGATCATCTTGTATTCACATATTAAACTATTGCTGCTGAGGCCAATGTTTCTACGTTTTAGAATGTTTACATGATATATTTACATGATATAGGTGTCATCTTAAATTTACTGAAGAAGCTTGGACTATTGAGGTCACATGCAGATGTATTTTGATGCATTCAGAAGGATAGGTAGTACAAACTGTACTTTTACTCAAACAGGTTCGAAATTTCTTGATACGCCAAAGCGCTTGATACTATATCAACCTTGCTCGAACAGTCACATGAAATTTGACTTGAATCACATTAATGCAAGAGATGTGCAAGAAACCATGAAGTAGTCATCACAACAATCTATTGCTCTGCTTAAAATTTGACAATTTTGTGAAACAAAGTAGGACAGAATTTAATGTTATTATCTTACAGACTTTTGTTGTATTTGAAAAGCTTTGCAATAAAAATTCTCGTGCATGTATGGCTACAGTGTACAAGCATTAATGGTGCTTGTTACATATTGCTAACATTGAAAAGCAAAAATATTGCCCTTCAAAAAATATTATTTGATTCTGAATGCAAGTGATTATTTTATTTGATTATGAGATATTGTAATGATTTATGAAGTGGGTTGCAAATGAGAAACTCAGTTGCTTTTCACATATAAGAATGCTAGGTAAAAACATTATCACCTTTTAATCAGCTTTAGAACAAGATAGTGACATTCAGGTAAGACAAGAAAGAAAATTGATTGTGAATGAAAGTCTAAAAAACAAAATAAGTCATATTAAAATACGTATAATTGTTATTGCAAGAATAATTGTACAGATAGTACCAACAGATACCACTAGATCACAGACCAAGCGAAAGTATGAGAATTTTACAGAATAATGATTGCGATCTTGTATTTTTGTATAAGTTGGTGGTGTTACCTATGACCTACACCCTAGAAGATACTGCAGTCCATGTTTCACAGTTGCTCAGAACAGTATTATGGAAAAGTTGGAGTGGGAACAGTGGTACCAGCTTGGCTGAGAACTAGGATGGGATGGGAGCAGGGAGGGCAGTAGTGAACAGGCAGCAAATTCCACTGTGCTGCAGTTTGTGTGAAGCCATTTTAACTGCCATTGTAATTGAACAAATAAATAACAATGGTGTACATTTCTGCAGGAGACAGTGAAAGTCTAGATAGGAGCCAGTGGCACACTTGTGTGTTTCCTGCAACAATGTTGTCATCGCTTATTGTGAGATGTAACTGGAGCAAAAAGGGGAGATGGATGTCAGCTGCTAGTTCTGTACATCCAATGAGAGAGTGGTGGGCAGATGATATATTTGGAAGCAGGAAACAGTGTAACAGTCTCATGTCAGTATAGAAGCGAAAACAGATATGTATTCGGCAGAAAGCAGCTGCCTTCTCACGTTCCACCTTCACCACTACCTCAGATAATGCACGTATTCAGAAGAAATAGTGTACAATTTGACAGTGAAGATATAAATTTCGTTACTGTGGGTGGTGATTAAAAATACTGATACCACAGACGACAGGCTTAGTAAGCAAAGTAGGTAGTGAATATAAAAATTGATGTAAACCATTTCTTTTATTTTATTTCTTCTTGTATTATCAAATTTGGACAATCAATAAATAGACCAAGTTTAAAAGAAATATAATACTAATGTTTTAGGCAGATATTTGATGTCAGTAAAACAGTTTGTACCTTTGCTTAGTCATAATATGTTAAAAATAAATTTGTCTCAAGAAGACTCTTTTTAAAAAAAGTCATCTTATATTGAGGGTCATCTTATACTCAGATAAATTCGATATTTGTCAGAGTTTGCTTATTCCAGCTGACACACATTAATACTGTAGTCATACAATACTAAGTTTTCTCATTTCATGAAGTGCACAATTTTACATTTCTAAACATTTAAAGCAAGTTGCCAGTCTTTGCAGCACTTTGAAATCTTATCGAGATCTGACTGAGTATTTATGCGGGTTCTTTCAGACAATACTTCATTATAGATAACTGCAACTGCAAAAATTCTGAGGTTACTATTAATATTGTCCGCAAGGTCATTAATATACAACATGAACAGCAAGGGTCACAATACACTTCCCTGGGGCACACCCCAAGTTACTTACACATCTAATGATATGATAAGTCTCCATCAAACACAACATGCTGCATCCTCCCTAGCAAAAAGTCGTCAACCCAGTCACAAATTTCTCTTGAGATACTTGATATGATCGTACTTTTGACAGTAAACATGTGGTACTGAGTGAAATGCTTTTCAGATATCAAGAAATACTGCATCTTCATGACTGCCTTGATTGACAGCTTTCAGTATGTCATGTGAGAAAAGTACAAGTTTGGTTTCACATCATCGATGTTTTCAGAATCCATTCTGGTTGTCATGGAAGAGGTCATTCTGTTAGAGATACCTCATTATGTTTGAGCTTAGATCATATACTCACATTCTACAAGACATGGATGTCAAGGATATTGGACAGTAGTTGTGCAGATCACTTCCACTACCCTTCTTGTAGACAGGTTACCTATGCTTTATTTCAAGTACTGGCCACGGTCTTTTGTTCAAGGGATCTATAACACATTATAGTTATGGGAGGTGCTAATTCAGCTACAAATTTAGTATAGAATTTGATACAGATTCCATCGGGCCGTGGAAATACGTTCAATTTTACAGTTTAAGCTGTCTTCAACACCACTGACACTAATACTTTTCACTCATCTCTTCAGTGGTACAAAGATTAAATTGGAACAGTTCTCCTTGGGTTTTCCCCTATAAAGAACCATTTGAAAATGGAGTTAAGCATTTCAGCTGTTACAAATTAAGTGACATAATTTCAGAGACTTTACTGGTCTAGTATGGATATGATATTCTCTATAGAGACTGAAGCGGCAAGTGTAAATCTGTACCGAGGTCAGGAATCAAAGCAGGAGACCTGGGTTCGATTCCCAGCCTAGGTACAAATTTTCACTGGCAGCTTCAGTCTATGTACATATAATTTTAGCTTTCGCTTTGCTAGCCTCAGTTTCATTTCCTGTCTCATTCACTAGGGACTGGACTCCATCTTTCGTGCCACTAACAGCCATTACATAAGACCAGAATTTGTGTGGGTGTTGTGAAAGACCATTTGACAATGTTGTGTTGTGATAGTCTTTTAAGGCTTTATGCATTGCTGTCTTGACAGCCAAATGAGTTTCTTTCAGCATCTCTGTAGCTATAGTCTTACGCTTTGTTTTACACATGTTTTGCTGTAGTTCCTGTTTATTTAGAAGTTTCTTTATGACTGTATACAATGGAGGGTCTCTTCAAGTATGAACTGTTCTATTGGGTACATATCTATTCAGTGTGTGGTCAACTATTCTTTTAAACTTGAGCCATTTCCTCTACATGCTCCTGCCCTTTGCTGAAAGTTTAAAGTTCTTCATTGAAATATGACACTGTTGATTTTTTATGTAGTTTACTGAACACACATGCCTTTCTGATTGTTTTAGTTGTCTTTTGTACTTCGGTAATTATTGTTGCCATAACCACGTCAGGCTCATGGTGGATGATAGGATCCAATTACAATATTATGCTCACCTCGGTACCGAATCTTGCTCAAACACTCTCGCTTGCAACTTCAGTTTCTACCTCGATGGATTTGATTTTGCTGTGACAAACATACCACCTCCATTTCCCATTAACCTGTCCTTTCGATATACACTTCGATTTCCTCATAAAATTTGTCCATCAATTCAGGTTTAGACCAGCTTTCTGTACATAGTGGGGTGTGTGTGTGTGTGTGTGTGTGTGTGTGTGTGTGTGTGTGTGTGTGTGTGTGTCATTGCTTCTCAGGAGTACTTTGAACTATGACACTCTCTTGTGAATGCTTTGGCAGCTAACCACTAGGATTTTAATATTTTCACCTGTAGGAAGCATTTCTTTCAATCTTACATTGATACTTCTGGGTTTCCTACAGCTATCATCTAAATTGGATGGAGAGTCATCTAACAAAAAAAAAAGTTCGCACCCCCACACGCAATCAGCTACCTGGTTAGCAGCCTCTAATGTGATGTGTATTGTATACGTGACCCATTTAGAGGGTCCCTACAGTCCTCAGCAATAGGACCCAAGTCCAAGAAGTATCAACCTAGTTTGTCACGGAACCTCCGAAGTTGTTGTTGTTGTTGTTGTGGTGGTCTTCAGTCCTGAGACTGGTTTGATGCAGCTCTCCATGCTACCCTATCCTGTGCAAGCTTCTTCATCTCCCAGTACTTACTGCAATCTACATTCTTCTGAATCTGCTTAGTGTATTCATCTCTTGGTCTCCCTCTTAGATTTTTACCCTGCACGCTGCCCTCCAATGCTAAATTTGTGATCCCTTGATGCCTCAGAACATGTCCTACTAACCGGTCCCTTCTTCTTGTCAAATCGTGCCACAAACTCCTCTTCTCCCCAATTGTGTTCAATACCTCCTCCTTAGTTATGTGATCTACCCATCTAATCTTCAGCATTCTTCTGTAGCACCACATTTCGAAAGCTTCTGTTCTCTTCTTGTCCAAACTATTTATCGTCCATGTTTCACTTCCATACATGGCTACACTCCATACAAATACTTTCATAAACGAATTCCTGACACTTAAATCTATACTCGATGTTAACAAATTTCTCTTCTTCAGAAACGCTTTCCTTGCCATTGCCAGTCTACATTTTATATCTTCTCTACTTCGACCATCATCAGTTATTTTGCTCCCAAATAGCAAAACTCCTTTACTACTTTGAGTGTCTCATTTCCTAATCTAATTCCCGGATTATCACCCGATTTAATTCGACTACATTCCATTATCCTTGTTTTGCTTTTGTCGATGTTCATCTTATATCCTCCTTTCAAGACACTGTCCATTCCATTAAACTGCTCTTCCAAGTCCTTTGCTGTCTCTGACAGAATTACAATGTCATCGGCGAACCTCAAAGTTTTTATTTCTTCTCCATGGATTTTAATACCTACTCTGAATTTTTCTTTTGTTTCCTTTACTGCTTGCTCAATACACAGATTGAATAACATCAGGGAGAGGCTACAACCCTGTCTCACCCCCTCCCCAACCACTGTTTCCCTTTCATGCCCCTCAACTATTATAACTGCCATCTGGTTTCTGTACAAATTGTAAATAGCCTTTCGCTCCCTGTATTTTACCCCTGCCACCTTCAGAATTTGAAAGAGAGTATTCCAGTTAACATTGTCAAAAGCTTTCTCTAAGTCTACAAATGCTACAAATGTAGGTTTGCCTTTCCTTAATCTTTCTTCTAAGATAAGTCGTAAGGTCAGTATTGCCTCACATGTTCCAACATTTCTACGGAATCCAAACTGATCTTCCCCGAGGTCGGCTTCAACCAGTTTTTCCATTCGTCTGTAAAGAATTCACGTTAGTATTTTGCAGCTGTGACTTATTAAACTGATAGTTCGGTAATTTTCACATCTGTCAACACCTGCTTTCTTTGGGATTGGAATTATTATATTCTTCTTGAAGCCTGAGGGTATTTCGCCTGTCTCATACATTTTGCTCACCAGATGGTAGAGTTTTGTCAGGACTGGCTCTCCCAAGGCTGTCAGTAGTTCTAATGGAATGTTGTCTACTCCCGGGGCCTTGTTTCAACTCAAGTCTTTCAGTGCTCTGCCAAACTCTTCACGCAGTAATGTATCTCCCATTTCATCTTCATCTACATTCTCTTCCATTTCCATAATATTGTCCTCAAGTACATCGCCCTTGTATAGACCCTCTATATACTCCCTCCACTCTTCTGCTTTCCCTTCTTTGCTTAGAACTGGGTTTCCATTTGAGCTCTTGATATTCATACAAGTGGTTCTCTTATCTCCAAAGGTCTCTTTAATTTTCATGTAGGCAATATCTATTTTACCCCTAGTGAGATAAGCCTCTACATCCTTACATTTGTCCTCTAGCCATCCCTGCTTAGCCATTTTGCACTTCCTGTCGATCTCATTTTTGAGACGTTTGTATTGGTTTTTGCCTGCTTCATTACTGCATTTTTATATTTTCTCCTTTCATCAATTAAATTCAATATTTCTTCTGTTACCCAAGGATTTCTACTAGCCCTCGTCTTCTTACCTACTTGATCCTCTGCTGCCTTCAATACTTCACCCTTCAGAGCTACCAATTTCCTCTTCTACTGTATTTCTTTCCCCCATTCTTGTCAATTTTTCTTTATGCTCTTCCTGAAACACTCTACAACCTCTGGTTCTTTCAGTTTATCCAGGTCCCATCTCCTCAACTTACCACCTTTTTGCATTTTCTTCAGTTTTAATCTACAATTCATAACCAATAGAGTGTGGTCAGAGTCCACATCTGCCCCCTGGAAATGTCTTACAATTTAAAACCTGGCTCCTAACTCTGTCTTACCATTATATAAAGTATCTGATACCTCCTAGTATCTCCAGGCTTCTTCCATGTATACAACCTCCTTTTATGATTCTTGAACCAAGTGTTAGCTATGATTAACTTGTGCTCTGTGCAAAATTCTACCAGACGGCTTCCTCTTTCATTTCTTCCCCCCAATTCATATTCACCTGCTGTGTTTCCTTCTCTTCCTTTTCCTACTATCGAATTCCAGTCATCCATGACTATTAAATTTTCATCTTCCTTCACTACCTGAATAATTTCTTTTATCTCATCATACATTTTATCAATTTCATCATCATCTGCAGAGCTAGTTGGCATATAAACTTGTACTACTGTAGTAGGCGTGGGCTTCATGTCCATCTTGGCCACAATAATGCTTTCACTATGCTGTTTGTAGTAGCTTACCCCACTCCTATTTTCTTATTCATTATTAAACCTACTTCTGCATTACCCCTATTTAATTTGTATTTATAACCCTGTATTCATCTGACCAAATGTCTTGTTCTTCCTGCCACTGAACTTCACTAATTTCCGCTATATCTAAGCGATACAGATGGCCGTACCGTAGGTGCAACTACAACCGAGGGGTATCTGTTGAGAGGCCAGACAAACATGTGGTTCCTGAAGAGGGTCAGCAGCCTTTTCAGTAGTTGCAGGGCAACAGTGTGGATGATTGACTGATCTGGCCTTGTAACAATAACCAAAATGGCCTTGCTGTGCTGGCACTGCGAACGACTGAAAGCAAGGGGAAACTGCAGCCGTAATTTTTCCCGAGTGCCTGCAGCTTTACTGTATGGTTAAATGATGGTGTCCTCTTGGGTAAAATATTCCAGAGGTAAAATAGTCCCCCATTCGGATCTCCGGGTGGGGACTACTGAAGAGGGCGTCTTTATCAGGAGAAAGAAAACTGGCGTTCTACGGATCGGAGTGTGGAATGTCAGATCCCTTAATCGGGCAGGTAGGTTAGAAAATTTAAAAAGGGAAATGGATAGGTGAATCCTGTGGATGCCTTGGGCCGATGGAGGGAATATTTTGAAGAGTTGCTCAATGTAGGTGAAAATGCGATCAGTAATGTTTCAGATTTCGAGGTAGAATGGACTAGGAATGATGATGGAAATAGGATCACATTTGAGGAAGTGGAAAAAATGGTCAATAGATTGCAGTGCAATAAAGCGGCTGGGGTGGATGAAATTAAGTCGGAACTCATCAAATACAGTGGAATGTCAGGTCTTAAATGGCTACACAGGATAATTGAAATGGCCTGGGAGTCGGGACAGGTTCCATCAGACTGGACAAAAGCAGTAATCACACCAATCTTTAAACATGGAAACAGAAAAGATTGTAACAACTACAGAGGTATCTCTTTAATCAGCGTTGTGGGTAAAATCTTCTCAGGTATTGTTGAAAGGAAAGTGCGAGTATTAGTTGAGGACCAATTGGATGAAAATCAGTGTGGGTTTAGGCCTCTTAGAGGTTGTCAGGACCAGATCTTTAGCTTACGGCAAATAATGGAGAAGTGTTATGAGTGGAACAGGGATTTGTATCTATGCTTTATAGATCTAGAAAAGGCATATGACCGGGTTCCTAGGAGGAAGTTATTGTCTGTTCTACAAGATTATGGAATAGGAGGCAAACTTTTGCAAACAATTAAAGGTCTTTACATGGATAGTCAGGCAGCAGTTAGAGATGACGGTAAATTGAGTTCGTGGTTCAGAGTAGTTTCAGGGGTAAGACAAGGCTGCAACCTGTCTCCACTCTTGTTCATATTATTTATGGATCATATGTTGAAAACAATAGACTGGCTGGGTGAGATTAAGATATGTGAACACAAAATAAGCAGTCTTGCATATGCGGATGACTTAGTTGTGATGGCAGATTCGATTGAAAGTTTGCAAAGTAATATTTCAGAGCTAGATCAGAAATGTAAGAACTACGGTATGAGGATTAGCATCTCCAAAACGAAAGTAATGTCAGTGGGAAAGAAATATAAATGGATTGAGTGCCATATAGGAGGAACAAAGTTAGAACAGGTGGACCGTTTCAAGTACTTAGGATGCATATTCTCACAGGATGGTAACATAGTGAAAGAACTGGAAGCGAGGTGTAGCAAAGCTAATGCAGTGAGCGCTCGGCTACGATCTACTCTCTTCTGCAAGAAGGAAGTCAGTACCAAGACTAAGTTATCTGTGCACCGTTCAATCTTTCGACCAACTTTGTTGTATGGGAGCGAAAGCTGGGTGGATTCAGGTTACCTTATCAACAAGGTTGAGGTTACGGATATGAAAGTAGCTAGGATGATTGCAGGTACTAGTAGATGGGAACAATGGCAGGAGGGTGTCCACAATGAGGAATTCAAAGAAAAACTGGGAATGAACTCTATAGATGTAGCAGTCAGGGCGAACAGGCTTAGATGGTGGGGTCATGTTACACACATGGTAGAAGCAAGGTTACCCAAGAGACTCAGGGATTCAGCAGTAGAGGGTAGGAGGAGTCGGGGCAGACCGAGGAGAAGGTACCTGGATTCGGTTAAGAAAGATTTTGAAGTAATAGGTTTAACATCAGAAGAGGCACCAATGTTAGCACTGAATAGGGGATCATGGAGGAACTGTATAAGGGGGGCTATGCTCCAGACTGAACGCTGAAAGGCATAATCAGTCTTAAATGATGATGATGATGATGATGGATAGGTTAAACTTAGGTATAGTGGGAATTAGTGAAGTTCAGACCTCCCAAGTATCTGGTTCAATCCTTTCATTCAACTCAGAACCAAGGGGCCACAATCAGTTTTAGGGACAATGTTACAAATTGTGAGCTTCATTGAAACTCCTGGACAACAGTGGTCTCCTCGACCTTCTCTGCCAGTTGCTGGAATGATCTCCAGTACACCCTCAGAGCTCAGATGACAGGTGTTATTTGTTCCATCATGCACCGCAATCTGCATTTGGTTGCACTTTGTTCCTTCATAGGCTGCCAGAATAGCCTCTTCAACATGTTGAATGAATGAGGCACCGCAGCATACACATTGTGTACACCTGGTGTTCTTTCCTGTCCCTTATTGTCATTTCCCTGCTGACAATTAATAGACTCTTACGGTTTTGTGTTTGCTTCCTCTTGACACTGAACAAAACAGGTTTACCTAAAACAGGTGAAGTGAGTCCCACTGACTCAGTTTGTTTGAGTGAAAGACAGCACCTCAGATTTTTTGATTAAGGGTGTTGGTATAACACCCTGAATTTTCCCTGGTCGCTCTCCACCCTGTATAAGTTGCCTAGATCTACCATTGAAATGCCACCCACAGTCAAGTGGAGGAGTAATAACAGATCTCCTACTTTCTGCAGAGGCAATATGATCCATTACGTAGGATAGTACTTGAGGTAACTTTGGTACCAGTACCACAGGTACATGACTCTTGGGAGCTCTTCCAACACACGAATTCGCAGCAGGTGCCAGTTGTTTGACAGTAGTCATGGTTATCTCTAGGTGCTTATGAATATCAAGCAACTTACCCAGTATTTGAGAGCAGCATTCATAGTGGGGCCTGCATCTTGGCTGGTGCAATGGACTACAGGACAGTGAACAAATAACTTTAAACAAAGCCTGCTGATTAGCTTATTATCAGTTGAGCTGAGAAGTTACTAATGCCCTGTAAGAACTGAAGCATTTAAACAAAACAAGATTTCTATTAAGACAGCAGAAAAACCTGTGGTAAAAATTAAAAATTTCCTCAAACTTTTTGAAGTTGATTATAGTTTTTAGCAAACTAAAAAAATAGTTAATTTATGAAAAATGAGGGGAAAGTGGTAGTTCGTATAATCAGGTGAATGTTGTGGAAAGAGACCACATCGGTGGTGGTGGTGGTGGTGGTGGTGGTGGTGGTGGTGGTGGTGGGTTTCGATATGGTCGAGTATGTATGGAACTTGGCATGTCTCTTGGTGGTAAGAGGAATACTGTTGATACTCAAGTGTTGCAGAAATGAAGTGTTAGACTTTCCAGAGGTGCAGTATTTCAGGCTTTCCTATTTGTATTTAGGATTTAGGCAGTAGTTATAAGTAAGATACAAAAGAATTGAATGTTGAATTGATGGTTTTACAAACTTTTGCTGTGTTGATATAATGAGCAAATTGATCATTTCATGTATTTTGAGTTTCTACTATGACTTCGTTCCCTTCCATCAGGACAAGGAGCAACGCAGCATGGACATTGAGACTGCAAAGGCCATGTTGAAGTTGTTGCTGGGAAAACATTGGTCTCTCTTCAGTCAGTTCAACTCTTTCCTAGAAAGCTCAAAATACAAAGTTATTAATAAAGACCAATGGTGCAATATTTTTGAATTCTCGCGTACTATAGTGAATGATCTGTCTAATTACGATGTTGACGGTGCTTGTAAGTATGTTTGTTTTATTGTAGTCTTTAATGATCCAATGAGTGATTTATTTTTCTGTCATTAAACAGTTGTATAAAAGTTGAAACAATAATGCTTAGAAATGGAAACATATTCACCATTGCTACAGTGATTGTTTTCCCTGACCATAAGTTGCATGTTTCTCCTGACTTTATTTTGTTGTTCTTACTAGCCAAATTCTTTTGTTCTATTTGAATCGGTGCTCATAACACTTTTTTGTGTATCAGTTGTTTGACAAATCTTAGCTGTGATGCAAAGTATCTTACAGCCATAATTTGGGATATAAAAATATTTTCAACAGTCTTTCTTTTATATAATGTGCTATGTTACACAACTGAAAGTTCTGAGAGGCACTGTACTATGTCCCTGAACTAATGTTTGGTGACTAATACGTAAATTTTTTTATTCACATAAACAACTTTCCCAATATGTCAACAGTGCCGACTTACAGCAATTGCTCAAAGTGATTTTTCCATGTGGATGGGTGGCTTATTGATGAAATGTCTTCCTCATGATTCAACTTCATGTATCAGATTCTACTGTGCAAACTCTTCTTTGTCAAGAATATCAGCTGCCTCTCTATGGCTTCTTTGCAACATTTTATCCATGGTGATAGTTACTTTCCTCTTACGGTGAAAGCTGTTGTGGATCTTCCATACATTTGTTACACTTTCCAAACACTGTCCTTCTGTTCCATACACAAAATGTATGTCTGCAAGTTCCTGTAATGAGTAATGCTCCATCTTTGACAACTGGGCAGGTACTTGAACACAGCTAACATCAACTGTGGTCATGTCACATATGAATGCATTTGGTTTTTCAAGGTAGTGTCAAAATATCCAGGTTTTGTTTGACAACAAATATAAGTAGTTTACAAACACATGCATCATACACATTGCTCATTAGAGATTATGTACTGTCTGAAATATTAAGTTTCTAACTGTTGGTTCTTTATCTCAAACTACTTTCGCAAAGGGAAAAAATTTAACATTTATTTGACTAAAGTGGCAGGTATCTACATATGTTCATGCATGCATGTTCCTGTACAGTGTGTGGTTGAGGTACAAAGTACCATTGCTGATCATTCCCTTTCCTGCTCCTCAAGCAAAAGGAGTGAGAGGAAAGTGATTGCTTGTTTACCTTTTGGTGAGCCCTAGTCTTGCTTATTTTCTCTATACAGGCCTTGTGCAAGATGGATATTGGAAGAAGTAGAATTGTTATGCAGTTTGTCAAATTGCTTGATGGTTTTAACTGTCTGGACTGAGGTTTGAACCAAGAACCTTGCCTGCATTACAAGCAAAGGTTCCAGGTCAAGTCTTGGTCCAGCATGCAGTTTAATCTGCCAGGAAGCTCCCAAACTGTATTCACTCCTCTGCAGAGTGAAAATTCATCCTGAAAAAAGTTCAGCAGCCTTTTGTGAAATGACTATCTTCCCTCCAGCAATTTGTATTCAAACTTGCAAAGTATTTCTGTAGCACTCTTGTACTTATTGTACTGACTGGTGAGAAATCTGATAGCATACGTCCAAATTGCTTTGATGCATTCTGGTAATCTGACCTGGTAAGAATCTGACACTAGAGCAGTAGTCAAAAATCAATTACACGAGCAGTTCCACACACGGCCACTTTGTAGGTGCATCAAATAATCTCGACGAACTGTAGTTGTTTATTCATCTTCCCTACCCCTTACCTTGTGTACTCATTCAATTTCATGTTCGTTTACAATGTTATGCCTGGATATTTAATCAGCATGTCAATGTCAAGTAGAATAGCATTCCAATGTTACAGGGATGTTTCTCTTACCCATTTGCCTAAACTTAAAATGTTGATAGGTGGAAGCCATAAAGCTGGAAGACTGTAACAGGCTTCTCTGTTGACACTGAATTTGTTTTTAGAGACTTTTACCATCTCCTGTATTTTACTTCTATAAATGTTGCACTCTTTAGGAAGCACACATGTTCTTTAAAAATGTAGATCTTTTCTGCTGTTAGTCTCATTCTCAGACAGTGCCAGTTTCACACAGAAAGTTTATGATCCTCATATTAGCCCATTCTAAAATTGTTTCCTAGTGTGTTAAGGGTATTGAGAGCAAGTGGTGTCAGTTTTTAGTGATAAGTATAGTGGATGTAAACCAATTCCATTATATCTTGTGAAGTCATGGTACAACAGCATCATGAATCAGTACTGAGAATACTAAATGTTAGTTGCTGAAAATGTGTGATTTATGTATCACATCATGTTTCTGCACTACATTATCCCATCATCAAGTTGTATAAAACAAACACAAATCATTTGTTCATATTAGTACACATATGGACACACACATATAAATCAATTTATATTACTCTTTAGTATTACATACACAGTTAATGTACCATTAGGTAACGTTAAATGTAAAAGGCAAGCAACAGCTGTGCATTGTGAAATACATGAGAACTTTTCCTTAGCACGTAACACTAGCACAAAGCTCAGTTATTAACTAAAGCCAACTGCCCTCGCCTGCCTAAGATTGTACTACCATGTTACATATATATATCACAGCCCCCATTGATGCTACTGTCTACTTTAAAACGTATGTGTCAGGTCATAGCAAACCCCCCAAAAACCAATGTTGCACCTATGTAGCATTATTAGCATACATTGAGAATAACCAACAGGAAACATTAAAACTTAATGACCATTAAGGTGAAGCAGCACAGGCAGCATCAAAGTATTGCAAATAAACAACATTGTTGATTGCTGTCAAATTTAGATGAAATAGAGAGTTATGCACTTTAAAGGAGGAATGCATCAATGTGTTGAATGAAAAGACAGGAGTGTTCTAGGGCATTTATGGGCCCACTTTAGTGATGTTGTTGTGAGAATCAGCCACAACCTAATCTTCTTAGTTGTTGTTAAGTGGTAATGTTTCCTGTTGGTTATTCACAATGGATGCAAACATTAGAACAGATGTGAAAGATTAGTTTTTAGGATTTGTTATGATTTGATGCATAAACTTTTCATAGATTTCACTGTAGACAGCAGCATTGTTAGGAGCTGTGATACATATACACCATCGTAGTGCAATCTTCAGTAGGTGTGGGCAGTTGACTGTAGTTAATAACTGAGCTTTGTGCTAGTGGTTTTTGTGTGTTTTTCAGTGCATGGTTGCTGCTCAATTTTTACTTTTCATCTTCCCTAGTGGCATATTAAATTTAAGGTATGTAATACTACAGAGCAATGTAGATAAATTTACATGTGCTTTAGTATGTGTAGTAACAGGAGGTACTGATGCTTCCTTGTTTTGCAGAACTTGATGGTGGGGTAATCTAATACTGAGATATGTTGTGGTAAATAAATCACACATTTTTTACAAATGGTGCATAATATTGTTGGTACTAATCTGTAATATGTCAATCATTTTGTACTATCACATTCAGAAGCAAGTGCAAACATTTCAAGCACAATGAATATCTGTCTGCAGGCCTCTTGCTTACGGTAAGGTGTGTGTGTGTGTGTGTGTGTGTGTGTGTGTGTGTGTGTGTGTGTGTGTGTGTGTGTGTGTGTTTGTTTTGTATATTCCACATCAGAATGTATTGTTTATGGTGTTAATTGTGAAGTTGGCTGTAAGTGTGTAAGCTGCAATCTCATTGTATTCAATGAATGTGCTCTTGTTCTGTGGTCTCAGGCTTGTACATCCTATGGTACACACTTTTCCCCCCAAAAGGTATGCCACCTTCTAAACCAACATTGGCAAAAATTTTCTTCAAGTTTATATATTTATAACTGAGCCCGAACAGAGTGGGGAACTGGTACTCTGTTCAGGAGTTAGTTTTATAGATATTTTAATATACTGCACTTTTAACTGAGGGCATTTATATTTGTGAAGAGGACCCCTCCTAGCTTAAATTCCAAATGTAGCCTTTAGTAGAATAAGGGTGTGTGGCATCAGTTTTTCCTCTAAACAGCCTGTGAACATTAAGACTAATCTTTTGTGTACATTCAGTGACCTCATAAGTTTCATATGTAATGGGTCCCAAATACATAACAGTATTCCATAGCAATCTTTCACCAATAAAACAAAGTGAAGGGGGTGTGGTGAATAGTACACTGGACTTTTATTTGCAAGTATGGTGGTTCATATCTCCATCAAGACTTTTTATTTTATGGAAAATCTAAATTGCTTAAGGCAAATTTGAGAAAGTGTCCTTTGAAAAGAATATTGCTGATTTATTTCTGAACTTGTGCCCAATCTCTAATGATGATATCGTTGAGGGGTAGTTAAATCCTGTCAGTTTTCCTCTTGATAAAAAAATTTGAAGTTTCCCAGTATCCTACAAATAGATTGACGCGTGCCATTTCCATTATTTAAAACTGAGCTGATGGATAATTCTATGTACAGTGCCCAGACACTTGTAGGCTATTATTTGACAAAGATGGATACTAGTTAACACTTGGTAACCTGATAGTCAAAGGGTATTATGTTTTTTACTTTTCCTGAAGTGTACCACAATATATTCCTCAACAGTAATAACTAGTTACCAGACTTTGCATCAGATTGATATTTTGTTCAGAACTTGCTGAATATTGCCACAAATATCTGATAATACGTACATGTAGATAATTCTCCTTTATGAAAAATCTAAGATAGAAGCTAACATTTTTATTGTGGTATATGAGCCACACTCTTTCAGAAGACTTGCCCAGTTTCTTAACTACCACACCACTTCGCTTGTTGCCTACTTGAAAGTGATCCTAGATGCAGTGAAAGTATTTAGGAATGTTGAAACTGATCTACTGGTGCCATCCATTCTCAGACCTCCACCTTAGGTGGCCACATTGCCTCTAGCCAGTCCATTTCTATAAAAATACTGTACCACCAAGACTAATATATAGAAATTCCTTTTCATTGCATTCTGCACATGTATTTGAGATATCTTGGCTATGTTACCAATACTTTCCATTGTCATACTTCTGTTGTACTTTGTCACCCTACTGTTGTACTTTGTCATCCAACAGTTATTTTACTAGCAGATATGGGAGATAAAGCTAGAAGTTTGATGCTGCTTTGTTAATATGAATTGTCAAACTGTTTGCACAACAGCATGGAACTTGTTTTAAAAATTTTCTCTCTCCAGAGGGAAGAGTCCTTTCGTAGTGTAGGTAAAATAGAATATGGTGGGAAATAGCATACAAAGAAGAACATTTTAATCAGTGAAGACTGTGTATAAGCCATAGTTCTGATATGGCAAATTTCTGTATATAGTGTGTTGCTTTTAGTCTTTAAGTAATATCTTCCCTGTAGACCACTGTCCATTTAACTTTGACATTATTATTTCCTTAATGATATTAAATACTCTTTTTCAAATATATAAGCTACTGCTAGTTAGTGTTTGACTAGCAGCTGTTTATAACTTAAATTAAAATATTTTGATATGCTTTACCTACAATATCTGTACTATAGTAATGCTATTTGATGTTAAATGCTAAAAATTATTTTGGTGTTGGATGTAGTAGTGTTGCCTTGTGAGATGTATAATGTTCATTCAACCTTGCTTACAGGTGTTTTAAACTCCATAATACATGTATTATAAATTTATTTAAATTCATATTGTCTTTAGAATGAGATTTTCACTCTGCGTATGTGCTGATATGAAACTTCCTGGCAGATTAAAACTGTGTGCCGGACCAAGACTCGAACTCAGGACCTTTGCCTTTCGCGGGCAAGTGATCTGCCAACTGAACTACCCAAGTACGACTCGCGCCCCGTCCTCACAGCTTTACTTCTGCCAGTACCTAGTCTCCTACCTTCCAAACTTCCAAAGATAGGAGACGAGGTACTGGCAGAAGTAAAGCTGTGAGGCTGGGGCGTGAGTCATGCTTGGGCAGCTCAGTTGGCAGAGCACTTGCCCGCGAAAGGCAAAGGTCTCGAATTAGAGTCTCGGTCCAGCACACAGTTTTAATCTGCCAGGAAGTTTCATATTGTCTTTGCATGGGCAGTAACAGCATGCCTATTTGTGTTGGAAGTACATTAACAAATGAATTTCTGCAGGGCCGGTGATGCTGGACGAGTTCGTTGAGTGGCTTACTTCTGAGAGACAGGCTCAGCCTTACAGAAGCTGAAAGTAAGCTGTGTAGGAATTTCCATTGCTGTTGGAAACTTCTTTGCTTTCACCTTCATACCCTGCACTGCTGATTGGTTATGTTTTTAACCAAACACACACACTAAACAATGTAACAGTTTTGTTAAGCCTCATGTAAAAGTTACAGATCAATGTTTACAATTTACAGTCACGTATTTGTAAAGTAACAGAGATATATATTGTTGCTCTAAGGTCTGATTCATAAATACATGTAAAGTACCTAAATCAATACGTTATTTTTAAATATTGCTAATTACATGGTGCTCATCACGTACAATTGTTTATTTGGTGTGGAGAAAGAATTTGAGATGTTGAATATGTGTAGTGAAAATTTTCGAGTCAGACAATGTATGCACACGCTCTGTGACAAGAAATTGAAAAAATTCTATTTCACTCTGTTCTGTCTGATGATACTGCTTGTTTTTCCCCACTCATACTGCAGCTAATTATGTAATATACAATACATTTGTGTGAAGAACTCAGTTCCTAACCACTGCTCAGCTCAAAGTCAAGTAAGTTTTGTTATCAAACATTCATGTGAATAGCGGGAAAAAGTGGTGAAAAATGACCTTGGTATCAATATATTTTTAAAACATTTCATGTCACTACAGCTAGTTTAGCTGTTTGATAGAGCATTAACAAATGAGGTGGAGAAATATGGAACAATGTAAGGAGAAGATTTGACCAAAGAAGATAATATGAACTATTTAAGTATGTAGGAGTATTTAAAGTGTGATTTATTAAATTGGTTGAAACTTTGTGTGTCCGAAACTAGTAGGAATTTGTGTGTGTGTGTGTGTGTGTGTGTGTGTGTGTGTGTGTGTGTGTGTGTGTGTGTTCTTTTCTTTTCTTTTCTTTTTTTTTTTTCTCTGAAAAAAGTACTTTCAGCTAATTGTGTGCCAACATGAGCAGAGAGAGAGAGAGAGAGAGAGAGAGAGAGAGAGAGAGGGAGAGAGAGAGAGTCCAAAATAACTCGTTTTACAAAATAATTTCTACATTTTTCATTTTATATACCAGTCTAGCAGGATTTTATTCTGCTGGACAGGGTAGAACCATAATAAAGATTAGATTCAAATGTTGTGTTAAGCAGTAATGTGTAATATTCAGACATGCTATATACTGTACTGATCCTGCCGTTTTCTGGTAACGGAGACATGTGATCAAAAATTTGTACACAAATAATTTTTCATTTTTATGTACTAAGTTTGTTGTGCTGTATAAAAAGAATATTAAGTTCTGAAGTTATCCTGTTCTTACTGTAAAAAGCAGAATTATTAGAAGCTAAGTACCTTGCATTCCAAAAATTTTCTTTTTGTAGAAAACATAATCATTACCTATTTTACTTACAGACTGAGTGTACAACACAAATAAGTCAGTGTGCATGTATATGATCTAAGCGACTGTAGTGGAAAAATGAATTTTGAGATGAATGGTCAATGAATTTGTATTTTTATCCAATCAGCTTTGTGATTCCCTCATAACTTGTAACATGTTGTTACTTGATAACAGTTGTAAGTATTCTGCATTGTAAGGCTGATATCTTAGTCTGCAAACAGCTGATCTGTTTTGATGTAGAGAGGCTGACTCTTCCTGTACAGTGTTCATAAGTTGGTTTAACAATTGTGTAGCTGCTCTCTCTCTCTTTTCTGTGTTGTAAAATAATTTTTGTTTATTTATCATTAGTTGTTGTCTGTGATTGTGCATTAATCTGTCGACAATTGTGTATAAATGCATTTGCTCTGAATATGACCTGTGAAATAATATGCATACTTAAATATGCAAACAATGGAGAAAAACATGCAAAATTCACTTACAGGAGGAAAATCAGTTTATTGTATGAGGTAACATGCTTGCAGTCATAGGTTATTCAAATTCCAGACTTATATATGGGCAGCTTTCTTCCAGAAAAAGCATGTAGATGAAGAAAAAGATTGACGTGAGAAAGATCAGTGGATTCAAACAATGCTGGAAAGATGACAGATGAATTAAATTGCAGTGGTTTATCTAATTTGCATTTCATAAATATAAGCTCTTCCAGTATCACTAAGATATTCATGTAACTCAGCTTTAATGAGAAATGTATATTTTAATTTGGATAGTAAGTTTCTTTAATCACATACTAAATTTGTAAAGAAGATACTTATTGAAGTGGTTTGTCACTACCATCATTGATACAAGACTTGACATGGAACTGAAAATATACTGTTGACAATGTGGAAAAAGTTAGTCTGAATTAGAAATTTATTCCTATTTTTCTTATTGAGCTGTAGTTTATTTTCCCAATTAGTGTGACGAAAAACCTTGTAGAAAGAGAGAGAAAATTGGACCATTTGAATGTAATGGGAATAATGTTAAATGGCTGCTTTTTCATCATCAGTCTTGCACTATTCATATATGCCTCAGCTTCATTGTATTGTTGTGACAACAGTGAAAAGAAAATGTGCTGATATTTTTCAGCTGTCATTTTAGTATGCAGCTGCTATGAATTGACTTATTCAGTTGCTCTCTACAGTGCAAAGTTTTCTTGTATCCTCCTCCTCCTCCTCCTCCTCCTCCTCCTCCTCATCAGGGCAGTGCATGTGAATGCGGAGCAAAAACATCAATATTAACAGTAAAATAGTCAGCAGTGATAAAAATGGGTGAGATGTAGTAAATTTTATGGAGAAGAAATGTAATAACGTGAGAGGACCATCCATACAAAGTGAAGAGATTTTCTTAATTTATCCTGTTAAGGGCTTGAGAAAATAGTTGGATACAGGAAGCAGTGGAGAGCATATGAAATAGTGTGTCGGAGTGAAAGGTAATATAAGTGAATTTTGTAAAAGAGTGTATTTATGGAAGAAATTGGATAAACAGATAGTGATGGAAAGGGGTTGGGGTGATGTTAGGTAGATATTTGAGACAGGTAGATATTTGAGATTTGCGTTTTGAATGTGAAAATGAAAATGTAGGTGTGCTTCCACATGTGGACTTAGGATTCACATGCATTGTGTTAGGCTTTGAACACCTTGTTGAAGGGGTTGTGGACATCACTGAGTATGAGACTGATACCTAATTGTATAGTTGACAGAACAATTATTTTGTTATTATTTATAAGTTTTTTAAAAAGTTAACAACAGGAATGTTTGGTTAATGGCTCTGGTTTATAAAGTGGTAGCTTCCTTGAATTTGGAACACTGTTAGCAGAAGTGACATTTAGCTCTGTAGAATTCTTGTACATTCATTTACAAACCTTTGTTCTAGAAACCATAAATTCATCATTTATTACTGTCCTTTTGTGCCAACTATCTGTAAACTTACATCTTTTTAGATTGGTTTGAGATTTATGTTCATACCCTATATCCTTTTCACTTTAGTCTCCTAATTCAATGAACTTATCCAGATATTTCATCAGTTAATCACCTTACTTTTGGAATATTTTCACATTACATTCTGGCACATTATGCAAGCATAAGCTGTACATCACTGTTGAACTGAAGACAGAGGCATATTTGAATCTGTTCCTCGTCATATAATTCAGAAACAAAACGTATACAGCTTGTTTATTCCTTATGCATTTCCCTTTTTCAGAGGTTCCTCAACTGTGTGTAATCATGTCTATAACTTCTATTCTTTCTTGGCTGTTATTCGTAAGCTGTGTAAACAGCTGAAAAATAATGAATTCTACTTCCTTTCATATAAAATCCTATGTGTGGTTTCTAAACACATTTTACAACCCCTTCCTCTCCTCCCCATCGGTCTGCTCCTGCCCCCAACCCCCATCGCTCTGCTCCTGCCCCTGACCCCCGCCCCAATCGCTCTGCTCCTGCCCCCGACCCCCGCCCCAATCGCTCTGCTCCTGCCCCCGACCCCCGCCCCAATCGCTCTGCTCCTGCCCCCGACCCCCGCCCCAATCGCTCTGCTCCTGCCCCCGACCCCCGCCCCAATCGCTCTGCTCCTGCCCCCGACCCCCGCCCCAATCGCTCTGCTCCTGCCCCCGACCCCCGCCCCAATCGCTCTGCTCCTGCCCCCGACCCCCGCCCCAATCGCTCTGCTCCTGCCCCCGACCCCCGCCCCAATCGCTCTGCTCCTGCCCCCGACCCCCGCCCCAATCGCTCTGCTCCTGCCCCCGACCCCCGCCCCCCGCCCCAATCGCTCTGCTCCTGCCCCCGACCCCCGCCCCCCGCCCCAATCGCTCTGCTCCGGCCCCCGCCCCCCGCCCCAATCGCTCTGCTCCGGCCCCCGACCCCCGCCCCCCGCCCCAATCGCTCTGCTCCGGCCCCCGACCCCCGCCCCCCGCCCCAATCGCTCTGCTCCGGCCCCCGACCCCCGCCCCAATCGCTCTGCTCCGGCCCCCCAACTCTCCTCCTCTCCTCCCCCTGCCCTCCCCACACTGATTGTTTGTTTGTTTGTTTGTTTGTTTGTGGGGGGGGGGGAGAGAGAGAGAGAGAGAGAGAGAGAGAGAGAGAGAGAGAGAGAGAGAGAGAGAGAGAGAGAGAGATAATTGAGTTGGATTGTACTTACATGCCTGTATTGTACATTTGTGGTAGGTACTGTGTGTATTGGTCTCATCTCTTGAAAAAGTTCAATATGTTTGAGAACTTCAATTCATTTGTATTTTATAGTTTTGATAATTTAATTTGGTGTCACCAGATATATAATTGCAGGTCATTTATTACCGTTTCTCTTTCGGCCATATTTTTTGGTTTGTGTGGTCATTTGTGCAAATAACTGTAAAATTGCAAGTTATTTTCATTGTTGTATATGCCAATTCTTAATGGCTTACAGTTTAAGTTTCCAGATATCATTAGAATTTTGCAGATTTGTTGTTAAAAACTGGAAGACTGAAGGAATTCAATGTTTTGCAACTTGCAGCTACTGTTTGAATAAAGTTTAATCAAGCTAATCAGCATTTTTGAAAGTGTAATTTGCGTATGACACCAGTTTTTGTAAAACAGAAACTGGTAATGTTGCTAGATGCAAAAGATAATAATTGATGGCAAGTGTTTCCAGAGTATAAGCTACATCATTGTGTATATAAAGAAGAAAGGAAGATGTTGGAAGGTGGCAGAAATGTATAGATCCAAAAGTAACTGATCTACCTTTGCCACTTTGCTGCAACTTCACCTTCATTCCTAAAGCTAGACACATTGGAACCATAAGTTTGAACTTAATCAGATCTTGCAGTTGTAAATTTCCTTGCCACATTGGTGCTTTCAGTGAGTGGAAATAGTTAGGTTCAATTTTTTAAGTTTAGTTTTTTACTTTTGTGCTTTATTATTCCTTTCTTTTAATTTATAATACTTCCACTAGCACTTTCCTAGGTAAATGACTATTTTTATTTTGTTTGTGCCATATTGTCAAATTTCAGTTCCATAATTAATGTAAACATTTTGCTGTTTTGCATAGGACACAAAGTTCTCAACAGCTAACCTCTGTGTTCATTCATTACCTTTTTTGTTAGATACTTTGTGACATTGTTGAAGACTATAATTGACCATGCTTCTGAAGGCTATTGAAATCAGATTTTAGTCACAATACTGTTCCATATGAAAATTATAAAATAGGAGGATATTTAAATAGATGTGAAATCAAAAAACTTCCAATGAAGGAAAAAGCATTTTATTGTCAAAAGAATATTCAGATTAAAGAATTTAAGAATGTTACCACTGAAGAAAAGTGAAAGCTCCTGAGCTGAAATGCCCGAAGGGGCTTTGCATGATTTGCTGGGTACATGTTTCGTGATCCCAGTGTTCCTGAGCTGGGGCTACCACTGTATGGTGTGACTGGAACATTGTGTGTCACAGGGAACAGGGGTTTTGGCTTGACTGCTAGGATCACAAGGATGGTAAAAACCTCAACCTCAAAGTGTGCTGCACACTTGAAATGAAATTCATGGCTGTTGATACAGAACAGTCAATAGTGGGCAAAGTCTGGGGAACCTGCTGCACCTCAGTTGTATAAGGCTCATCTAGGCATGTGGGGCTCTGCCTTGGTGGACTTTGATTTCCCTAGATGCTTGTGGGACCAAGATGGATCCTTCAAACTTTTCTCTTCCACCTTTCAATAGAATGGGTGGACTGCTGGTAGGTACCAACACCCAATCGAATAAGAGGGCTCATGTAGGTGATGTGATTAAATCTGACACGTTAAACATCACTTTTAATAGCACAATACTCCCAGAACATACTAAGGTGGGTTTTCTTTGCTTAACCATGCAGACCTGTGTCCCCAACCCAATGCGCAGTTTGAAATGCCAGTGCTTTGAGGACACCACTCTTGGATGTAAGGGAGAAGCCGTGTGTTGTAAGGCTGCCCATAGAGGAATCAGTTGTTCATCTCCAAAGTGTGTGAATTGCTTGGGGGCTCACCCTGTCTGATGTATGGACTGCTGTGTCTTCCTTGAAGATACAGGAGACCAGAACCACAAGACGGCTCCCCTATGGTGAGGCCAAAAAGATTTAGAAGACCATGCAGCCTTCTTGACGTTCACAACCTCCTCTGCTTGTGTTGTTAAACAGCCAGTACAGAAAACTAATGCTATTACACAAACAGAGGTTGCTAGTGTTAGTACTGGTACCTGTATTTGTGCTGCTGGAACTACTTCACACACCACACTTTCTCCCAAAAACATCAGAATGTCTGTGGTAACTAACATTGTGGAGCTCCGTGCACTGTTCAGTCTAGTCCACCGTCCAGTGATGCCACTACTGCAGCCGCAATTGTGGTTCCAAAACCTACCCAGGGCAAAAAAATCAAAGACCAAGCGTCCTCAACCTACAGTCAGGAAGTAAACAGTTAGGCAATGTCGATGTCATCCTACCTGACATCTCTCTTGACTCTTTGATAAAGCTAAGGGGCCTTGATGACAGACTGGGGCAATTGTATTGCCCCAAGACAGCCCCCCCCCCCCACCCATTATGGACTCCTATTCCTGGCAGAAAGATAGGGTGGAAGTGCAACCTCTGATAGATGGCTGTGCCTGTGTTTACAAGAAACACATTTAAAAGCCACTGATTCCATTGTGCTCTGAAGCTATAACCTTCACCGGAAGGATGAGCTGTCTGGGGTCAGAACCAAGGGAGGGGTTGCTGTATCTGTCAGTAACATCTATCACCCCTCTGCTGTCCCCATGGCTACTGACCTGCAAGCAGTTACAGTTCAAATTCATGTGTGTTGGCAGATCACTGTTTGATTGCTGTATCTACCTCCACAGGATGCAATCGAGTCAGGCTCTCGTAGATCTTGGAGGAAACCTTCTGCGACAATTTTTCCTACTGAGAGACTTCAATGCCTGTTGTCTTTTGAGGCTTAACCTCTGCTTGCCCTCAGGGGTGGTTGTGGAAAGCCTCTCAACGTCTCACAAACTGTGCCTTGTCAATACAGGTGTGTGCACATGTTTTGGCATTGCTACTTGGTCATTATCAGCCATCGATATCTCTTTCTGCTCTCCAGCTCTTGCAGACTGCTGAAAGAAAGGTCACTGACGACCTTCATTTATGTGACCATTTCCCACTCCGCATTCTCCTACAGGAAGGAGAATTCCCTGAAGAGAAACCACATAACTGGATGCTCAGCAAGGTTAACTGGATGCTGTTCAGCCAGCTGGCTGTGTTTGAACACTGCGACAATTTCAAGGAATGGGTGGACCACATTATGAGTGATCCATCATCCACTGACTTGCCCATCCCAGAATTCTCAGATCTTAGGAGGAGACCTATACCTTGGTGGACAGCTGAGTGTCGTACAGCAATCTGAGGCATGCGTGCGGCTTATTGACTATTTAAATGCCGTCCAACAGCAGACAACCTCGTATTCTTTAGTCACCAGAGCTAATTCTCGATGCGCAATTAAGGGGAGTAAGAAAAGGTTAGGGCAAACATTCCTGGACTACCAACCAGTCTGTGTATTTTAGAAAAGTATGGGAAGCCACTAGGAAGATTTCCAGCAAACGCAATTGTTTCCTGACAGCAGCAGTGCTGAAACAGGGGTGTCTCCAGACAACACCCAGAGACATCACCCAAGACACTGGCAAAGCATTTTGTAACGCTACTGCCAAATCAAGCCAGGATCTGGCACTTCGCTGCTACAGTGCAACTGTAGAGAGAGGCAAGTTGGACTTCAGATCCAATAGTTCTGTGTCCTGCAACTCGTCTCTCTCCATGTGGGAACTGGAATTGGCCTGGTCTGAGACTTGTGACACTGCACCTGGTCATGATCAAATCTGGTACTGCATGCTTCAACATTTGCCAGCAGTGTTAAAGAAAATCCTCCTTGAATGTTCTAACATGATATGGTAGACAGATCACTTCCCCAACTCATGGAGAGATGTAATTTTGATACCTCTTCTCAAACCAGGAAAGGACCATATGTGTCTCAGTAGTTATCGGAGTATTGCTTTAACAAGCTGTGTAGGAAAGACCCTGGAACGAGTGGTTAACTGTCGTCTGGTCTGGTTGTTAAGAGCCCAGGCAACTCCTTAGCTGCTCTCAGTGTGGATTCTGGTCCCCTACTGACAAGCGGACCCTACTATAAGCAGCTATCCAGTGGTATTTCCTACATAAACATAACTGTATTTCCATGTTCTTTGATATCAGTAAGGCATATGACACAACTAGGAGACAGAATTCTTGCACAGCTGCATTAACAAAGTTTTCAAGGCCACCTCCCCTTCTTCATACAATCTTTCCTATCTCCTTGATTTATTATATCCTGAGTTGATGCCATGTTGTCAGATTGTTCTGAGCAGGAGAATGGTGTGTCTCAGGGCAGTGTTTTAAGCATTATCCTCTTTGCCGGCCCCAGGGGATGAGCATTCTTTTGCTGGGTGCGGGCTTGATGACGCCGGGGTTCCTGAGTTGGGGGACTGGTAAGTGCCGCCAGTCCCCTGTCACCGTAAGCTCTGGGCAGGATTCAGCGGCCACCATGCGGCACGGCAGTGGAGCGTTGTGGGTCTCAGGGAATGGGGATCTTGCCTTGACTGCCCAGATTGTGAGGATGGCATAAACCTCTATAGAAAAAAACCTTAATCTCAAGGTGTGCTGCACGTTGATAAGATGCATAGCTGTTGAGGTGGAACAGTCGTTAGCGGGCAACCTCTGGGGAACCTGCTGCACCTCCGTTGTGTAAGGCTTACCTAGGCACGTGGGGCTCTGTCTAGGTGGACTTCTAGTTCTCTAGCTGCTCTTGGGACCGAGATGAATCCTTCAAACTCTTCTTTGCCTCCTCCCAGCAGAAAGGGTGGGCTGCTGGTAGGTTCCAACACCCAATCCAACAAGAGGGCACGTGTAGCCAGTCCTCCTGACTCAGGAGCGAAATCTAAGAGTATCATAACAAGTAACAGAACACATGCTGACCGTCAGAATTTGTTTTTAATCGTTAAAAGGAAAGAGGGCAGCTACAGCAAAGGTGTTGTGACATGCAGGGATTTGGTCGACATTACCCAAGAGGAACTGAAAGATGAGTGGGCTCCAGCTGGAGTAGTTGAGGTGCAAAATATCATGAGGGGGATGGATGGGGTTCTTGTGAAGTCAGACTCCTTTATCCTGACATTTAATAGCACAAAACTCGCTGAGCATATTAAGGCAGGTTTCCTTCGCTTAAGTGTGCGGCCTTACATATCCAACCCAATGCGGTGTTCCAAATGCCAACACTTTGGGTATACTACTCTTGGGTGTCGTGGAGAAGCTACTTGTGGCAGGTGTGGTCAGGCCACCCATGAAGGTGTCTATTGTTTGTCTCCAATGAAGTGTGTGAATTGCTCTGGGCCTCACCCCGTCTGGAGTTGGGATTGCACCGTGTATCTGGAAGAATGGAAGATACAGGAGCTTAAAACTATTAAGCACATCCCCCTATACTGAGGCAAAAAAGTTCTATAAATCCATGCTGCCCCCATGTTTCGCTACCTCCTTCGCTTCAGTTGTTAAACAACCCACACGGAAAGCTGAGGCTGCTAGTGTGGGCACTAATACCTGTGTGTGTCCATGCACTTGGACTGCTTCAGTTGTTTCTAGGCCTGTCCCTCCCCCAAGAACTTCAGAAAAATTTCTGGTTGCTGACATTGGACACTGTACCAGACAGAACGTTTGGAGGGGCAGGGAGCTCTACAATGTTGCCACACCTGCAACCACAGTTGTGGCTGTAAAGTCTACCCAGGGGGAAAAAATCCAAGGCCAAACGTCAAACACTGGTGGAATTGGGCAGAAAACAGCCAGACGATGTCGACATCGACCTCTCTGATGTCTCTGTCGATTCTTCTTTAGAGGCTATGGAGCTTGATGTCAGATTGGGGCAACTGTCTCGCTCCAAAACAGAGCCTCCACCGATTGTGGGCTCCCCTCCCCATCAGAGAGTCTGGATGAAAGTATTACCCCCTGATAGATGGCTCTCATTATACAGTGGAACATGGATGGATTCAGGACGCACATGGAGGAACTGAAACTCCTAGTGCAGCAACACCCTCTCTGCTTGTGTTTGCAGGAAACACACTTCAGAGCATCCGATGCTCCTGCACTACGTGGCTATACCCTATATTGCAAGGATGACTTGACTGGGGAAAGAGGCAACAGAGGGGTGCTGTGTTCATCAATAATGGGTACCACTCCTCTGCTCTTCCCCTGGATACCGACCTGCAAGCAGTTGCCGTTGCAATTTCTGCACTTCAGAGGCTTACAGTTTGTTCTCTTTATTTGCCTCCATTGGATGCAGTAGACTCTGAGGCTCTCACTGATCTTATTGCCGAACTCCCCCGACCATTTCTCCTCCTGGGCGACTTCAATACCATCCATGTCCTGTGGGGCTCTACATTTACTTGCCCTCGGGGTTGAGTTTTTGAGAGCCTCCTGGCATCTCGCGAGCTGTGCATCCTAAATGCTGGTGCTCCGACTCATTTCTGCACTGCTAGTGGGTCTTTCTCAACCATTGACCCCTCTTTTTGCTCTCCAGCCTTGCGCCTCTGTTCGCTGGGAGGTCATTGATGACCTTAATTCCAGTGACCACTTTCCGATCCACCTTGAGCTACTCAATGGTGTGTTGCAGAAATAGAAGCCACAAAGATGGATGACTGGCAAGGCTAACTGTACATTGTTCGGCCAGTTGGCTGTGTTTGAACACTGTCCAGGAATGGGTGGATCACATCACGTACGTGATGGAAGGATGGATGGATGGATGGATGGATGGATGGATCTCTCCATCCCAAAGTCCTTTGGCCCTCTCCAGAGGCGACCTGTCCCTTGGTGGACAGAAGACTGCCATTTAGCTATCCAGGACAGTCGTGAGGCTGGTAGATGGTTTAAATGCCGCACGACAATGGACAATCTCTCAACCTTTCGAATCGCAAGAGCCAAGGCTCGCCATGTTATTAAAGAGAGCAAAAATCGGTCATAGCATGAGTTCCTGAACTCCGTAAATTGTTCCACTTGTTCTTCAAAAGTATGGGAAGCCATCCAGAGGATTTCCGGTAAACACAGCCGTTTATCAATAGCTGCAGTCCTGAACTAGGGGTGTCTCCAAACGACGCCCAGAGAAATTGCTCAGACGTTGGCAGAGCATTTTGCACAAACTACTGCCATTGCGAGCCAGTATCCAGTGTTTCGTCGCTACTGTGCCACTGTCGAAAGAGCGAAATTGGACTTTTGGTCGAACAGTTCTGAGGCCTACAACTCCCCTTTCTCCATGTGGGAGCTCGAATCGGCGCTGACTGAGACTTCTGACACTGCACCAGGTCACGACCACATCCGGTACTCCATGCTTCAACATCTGTCAGCGATGTCAAAGGAAATCCTCCTCGAATGTTTTAATCTGATATGGCAGACAGGCATGTTCCCCACCTCATGGAGGGAGGCAATTCTCGTCCCTCTCCTCAAACCAGGAAAGGACCGCACATGTCCCAGTAGTTATCGTAGTATCACCTTGACGAGCTGTGTCAGAAAGACCCTGGAACAGATGGTTAACAGTCGTCTGGTCTGGCTGTCAGAGACCGGCAACTCCTTTGTCGCTCTCAGTGTGTATTCCGAAAATTTCGGTCCATGGTCGACAACCTGACCCTCCTAGAGGCAGCTATTCAGCAGGCTTTCCTCCGTCAGCACCACTGTATCGGCATATTCTCCAATATCAGTAAGGCATACAATACTACTTGGAGACACTGTATTCTTGCACAACTGCATCAATGGGGCTTTCGTGGCCACCTCCCCATTTTCTTTCGGTCTTTCCTGTCTCGGCAGTTTTTTTGGACCCGAGTTGGTCACACGCTGTCTGATTGATTCGAGCAGGAGAATGGTGTCCCCCAGGGCAGTGTTTTAAGTGTTACCCTCTTTGCCATAGCCATCAACAGTATAACGTTTACAGTAAGAAGTCCAGTACAGTGCTCATTATTTGTGGACAACTTTGCTGTTTTCTGTTCCTCCTCCAGTGTTGCAACGGTGAGCCGTCAGCTGCAACTTATAGTGTGACAGTTAGAGGAGTGGGCTGCAAAGACGAGTTTTCAATTTTCTGCCAATAAGTGTGTTTGTGTTCATTTTAATCGTTCTCATCGTCTTTCTAATTTGCCTGCCTTGCATAAAGGGGACACTATCCTACATTTTAGACACACACAGTGTGGTTTCTGGGCCTCATTTTTGACTCCAGATTGTTGTGGTTGCCACACCTGTGAGTCTTAAAAGCCCAAACCTGGAAGGTGCTGAGCATTCTAAAATGCCTTAGCCACAGATCTTGGGGAGCAGACAGGGTGCGTCTCCTCCAGTTTTATTGGGCTTTTTTGCGTTAACGGTTGGACTATGGGTGCACGGTGTATGGATCAGCTAGGCCCTCTTATTTGCGGATCCTTGATGCTGTCCACCATGTGAGGATTCGACTGGCCACAGGCGCTTATTGGGCCAGTCCCATACCCATCCTCTGTGCTGAGACTGGGGAACCGCCACTTACCATCTGGTGGCAGCTCCTACTGGTGCGCCAGGCTTGTAAGTTTCTTACAGCTCCAGCCTCGTCTGCTCACCATATGTTGCTTATCTGCCTCTCAATCGTCTTTTTTTCCCACTGTCCCCAGGCCACGATGCTGCTTGGGATCTGTGTGCAACGTGTGCTGGAGTCCCTCGGTGTGGAGTCTGTACGACCCCAAATCCAGGGTTTTAACTGCCTGTCACCCTAGTTACTAGAGAGGCCCAGAGTTATTTTAGATCTGGTGCAGTACAAGAGAAAATGCAATTCTGCTACCGTTTTTAATGCAACATTTTCTGCTATTTTATCTGAACACCACAACTATGTAGCTGTTTACTCGCATGGGTCGAAACAGGGGGATTCCATTGGTTACTCTGTTGTTTTTCCATATCGTGTCCTCAAGGTCCGACTGCCTCAGGCATTCACTGTCTTTGATGCAGAATTGTCTGCGATCTTATGGGCACCGGAGCAGATGAGATGTACTTCCCATCCTAAATGCCTTGTCTGTTGCGACTCCCTAAGTGCCCTCCACTCGTTTCGATGTTTGTATCCAGCAGATCAAATAGTCAAGACAATCCAAGATACCCTCCTCCAACTACGACGACTGGGGAAGGTGGTGGCTTTCTGCTGGATTCCAGGGCATGTCGGCATTGCTGGGAATGAAAGGGCAGATCTTGCGGCCAAGGAGACGTGTCTCTATCCACAAGTATTTCAATGTGCCATCCCCCTGCACGCACTCACCTCGCTGTTGAGCTCACGAGTCATGTGTCGGTGGGAAGATGAGTGGCTGGAAATGACCGACTATAAGCTCTGTTTAGTCAAGCCCACAATGAGTGTATGGTGTAATTCCTTCCAGCCTCGTAGATGGGATGAGGTTCTACTCACTTGGCTTTGGATAGGCCACAGTCCTATGATGCATGGCTTCCTGCCTGGCGAGAGGACCGTCCAATGTGTGGTGCTTCTGGTGTCCAGATCACTGTGCGTCACGTTTTATTGGATTGCATTTTATTTTCTGACCAGCGGGCCACAGCTGCCTTTCAGTGGATCTGCCACCTCTTTGAGGTAATACTCAACCGAAGGTGGTTAAAGTTTTAAACTTCTGTGACTGTTTTTATCAATATTTTACGGAGAGGGTCTTAATTGTTCACAGGGTGACTGGCTCACCCATATTTTATGTAAGTGGCCAGCCAGTGACAATTTCCTGTGGCATTTTTGACGCTCCATTTTTGTTTTACTTTCTTCTACAGCATTTTTCTTCTCTTCCTGCTTTCTTTGCGCGTATGCAACCATTTTGCAAAGTTTGTCCACATTCGTTTCATTTTATGTGTCAGGGCGCTGATGACCTGAACGTTGAGCGCCCATGAGCCCTTGGAGGAAGAGGAAGATTGACAGATGAAGTAATTGATAGATTGGAGAGGTATTATGGGTGTGCAATTAGGCAGCATACAAGAAGCACTGAGCATATAAGGAGAGCAGTATGGGCATTAATTTTTTCATACTGCATCAACAAATGAGCACCTACAACATGCACTGCACTCCACAGGTGATGACGCATGGTGTAAGTACCAATCAGGAAAGGAATATGCCGATAAAAACAGTTTGCCAAATGCTGTAATTGATGTAATTAAGCCCATATTCAGAGATTTATCACAGCCAAGTTTACTGTAAAAGTGTTACATGGGAAAAGACAAAATCCAAATGAAAGTGTAAATAATTTAATTTGGATTAGGATTCCCAAAAGTGTGTTTCTACAGATACATTGCATTTTGGGGTGTGTGGTGCAGTGGCACCATACAATGAAGGAAACATTATCAAATGTGATGTGGTGAAACGTCATGTTTCCAACCAGGACACACCACCATTTCCACAATGCGCCTAATTGAAGAAGAAAGACTAAGAGGTGCAGGAAGAAGAGACAAAAGCCTACAACATGCGGCAAAAGGGAAGAAAAGACCAGTGAAAAGGAAAATAACACTGGAAATTGGAGAGGATGCTGATAATCCATCATATGGGACAGGAATGTATTAAAAAACTATGGAAGCCATTTCCCATAACTTAAAAATTTTCATTTTTGAGGAACATTTTCTCATAACTGCTAACAGTATATTAATGAAATTTACACACAATATTGTTTTCTTCTTTTCCTTCATTTTTATAACAAATTGTAAAAAAATTATTGTATAATTCAAGAGTTACAGAAGAAAAAGTGCAAAATATTAGAGAAAAAAACATCTGTTTAAAAAATTGTAAAACAAAAACTATTAAACATTTCTTAACATGGCATTATAACTTTGTAGAGAAATATTCACTGAACATGTAGGCCAAATTTCAGAGCAATGTGTTGAATGGTTTCAGAAAAATAGTTCCTTCTATTTGCCTAGGACAGCCTAAAAATATATCAGAATATATGTATCTGTGTGTTACCCCCTCCCCCTCCGTCCCCTGCCCCCACCATCCCCCTCGCCACTGACACCATTCATGACAGGCAACTTCTAATCAAACAACATTCCTACAGAGTATTGTCTCAGTTATGGTACTGGCTTCATAACTTCTTGTAGGACAGATCACAATTCATAGTAACTTGTGGAAAGTCACTGAGTAAAACAAATGTAATATATGGCATTCCCCAAGGGTGTGTTGCAGGTCCTCCACCGTTCCTGATCTATATAAACGATTTAGTAGACAATCTGAACAGCTTTCTTAGATTGTTTGCAGACGATCCTGTCATTTACCGTCTTGTCAAGTCATCAGAGGTTGAAAACCAATTGCAAAATTATTTAGATGGGATGTCAGTATGTGGCAAAAGGTGGCAATTGGCTCTAAATAATGAAACGGGTGTAAACATCCACATGAGTACTTAAAGGAATCCTCTAAATTTTGGTTCGTGATAAATCACACAATTTAAACGCTGTGACAGACTAAATATTTATTTTTATGATGTGAGTTGGCGAACATTATGACCCAAAGAGCCAAATCTTATGTCCTCATGCTAATGATAAAAGGTTGACAAATAGCTAAAGGGATCTGTCACCGTAAAAATCTGAACAGGCAAGCAAAATGTTAATTGACAGAAGTACACTTAAAATAAATATATTTTACTCAGCTCATTGCTCAAGAACAGCTTAATTTTTAATAACTTGTGGCAACCATGGCTAGCTATAAGCAGAGGCCTGACAGTAGAGCTAGTTACCAATAGCTCAGTATAATGTTCGGCGCCAACTAGCTACACGAAACTAATCTCGAATTAGCAGGTGGTGTCCGCCAATAGTAACACCGTCATGGCGGTCTTCGTTGGTCTGTGGCCTGGAGGTTCTTTATTGGTCAGATAATCCCATTTGTCGCGTTGTTCAAAGCGCCCCTTGCGGCGCCCAAAAAAAATCACCAAGGCACTGGACCCAGCAGTATAAGTAAGCTACAATACTATAATTATGAATAACTTAAATTGGAATGATAACCTAGGTAATGTTTTGAGGAAAGCAAATCAAAGAGTGTGATTTATTGGTAGCACACTTAGAAAATGTAACAGGTCAGTAAGTACACAAGGAGAGTTCTCAGACAGTTGGTGTAACCAAGCATCAATGTGTCATGGGATTTCCCTCCGTGCCCCCCTCTGACAACAAATTTAGGGAAATTCAAATATTGGTGGGAGATTCAAGATGGTGATGGAACATGGCTACCAGGGCACACTGGCTATGACATCATATTCCAAGGCTCTGGTTACTGGAACAGGCTCTGACATCAGAAGTAAAGATGGCTGACTTGGAATACTGGCTCTATGATGTCAGAATTCAAGACCTGACCACTTGTGGGTCCGGGGGTTAGAATATGCCCGAGGTATTCCTGTCTGTCATAAGAGGTGACTAAAAGGAGTCTCACACCTTTTGGCCTTTATGTGATGGTTCCCTGTAGGGTTTGACATCTATTTTCCAAAATTTTCCCGAAGAGTGAGCCAATTGCGGAAGGGCACCGTGCATGGTGCATAGTGTACATCACTCGCTGAGACCTCTCGCAATCTTCAACAACATGGATGCTCATTCTCTAGCTGTTGGGCAAGGTTGCTGTTCTGGGTGTGTTTCCCTCCATCCTCTGTGCAGTATCGCTTTCTGCGCTGTTAACGATAATGGACTTCTCAGCTTGTTTGCGCCAGATATCCAGCATGGTGGCAAGTCTCTTGTGGTGGGGCCGCCATGTACCCTGTTGGTTGTAGGCCCCGACCACACAGGGATCACTTTGCTGATGATGTCTGCGCCGTTAACTCTCCACGTATGCCAAGGAGTACATGCCCATCACCTTGGAACATCGGGACTCACGGCAACGGCCATCGTGCCAGGTGGCCTTTGCTGCAACTGGGTGGCGCCTGTGGCGAGGGAACATGGTCGGAGAGGGTGGCATCAGGGCAGATGACACGCCATGAAGCGTAGTATGTCCTTTCTTGCTGGTGGTCAAGCACCAGCAGTCTCTAAGCAGTCAAGTTCTAACTTGAATGCTCAGAAATACGACCTCAAATCGTTACCCCTCTGGCCACACCATGGCAGGAACACCAAGCTAAGGATGGCAGTGAAGCTTATTCACCTCAGTACGAGAGCTGATGGGGAATCTTTCCTCGTTTTTTTTTTTTTTTAGCATTTTAAGGACAGGTTTGGCGAGGTGAAGGGCTTGTCCAAAATGCAGTCAGAGTCGGTCTTGATCAAAACAGCATCCTCTGCTCAGTCACACGCACTACTCGCCTGTTACAAGCTGGGGGATGTTTTCGTTTCCATCACGCCCCATAAAAGCTTAAATATGGTCCAGGGTATCATTTCACAGGGACCTCCTTTTACAGTCTGACAATGAGCTGCACGTCAATTTAGAGTGGCGAGGTGTCCATTTCGTGCGGCGCGTCCACAGGGGTCCACCAGAGCCCTCATCTTGGCCTTCAAGGGTGACACATTATCCGAGAAGGTCAAAGTGATGGTCTAGCGTTGTGACCTAAAGCACCAATGTGGCGCTGGAAGTGTGGCTATATGTCGTCCCACTGTATTTCCAGCGTCACCTGTCGGGATTGTGGACATGCTTCACATCTCAATACTCCCTGTGACCCGCCTGCCATCTGTGTCAACTGCAGAGAGGACCATTCGCCTTGCTCGCCAGACTGCAGGATTCTCCAGAAAGAAAGAAAAATAATGGAATATAAGACCCCGGACCACCTTAAGTGGAAATGCTGGCAGCACCTCAGTGCTCTCTGCTGCCTAAGCAACACCAACTGGGTTGCAGATCGCTCTACGCTGCTGCAGCTCTACAGAGCACTTGTTCAGTCCTGCCTTCACTACGGCAGTCTGGTTTACGGTTCGGTGGCACCCTCAGCATTGTATTTACTCAACCCAGTGCACCACTGTGGCATTCGCCTAGCGACAGGAGCTTTTAGAACAAGTCCAGTGACCAGTGTCCTGGTGGAGGCCGGAATCCCTCCATTGCAGATCCGACTTGCACAGCTGCTCGCCAGTTATGTTGCACACATTCATAGTTCTCCTGCGCATCCGAATTACTATCACATTTTCCCAACCACAGTAGTTCATCTCCCGCATCATTGGCCCAGGTCAGGGCCTACGATTGTGGTTTGCATCCAGTCCGTTCTGTCTGAACTGGTCTCCTTCCCATTACCACCTCTCCTCGAGGTCTGTTCACATACACCTCCATGGTGTACACCTAGGCCGCAGGTTCTTCTGGACCTTTCGCATGGCCGTAAGGCCTCTGTTAACCCTGCGGCTCTCTGATATCACTTCCTCCCGATTCTCGACAGGTACTGGGGCCATGAAGTGATTTACGTCAATGGCTGTTGGGTACATAGGCTTTGCGTATGTTCATGGAGGACATATTGAACAGCACTCCTTGCCAGATGGCTGCAGTGTTTTCACTCCAGAGCTGGCGACCATATCTCGTGCGCTTGAGCATATCTGCTCATGCCCTGGCTAGTCATTTGTCCTGTGCACTGATTCATTGAGCACCCTACAAGCTATCGACCTGTGATATACTCGCCATCCTTTGGTAGCGTCCATCCAGGAGTCCATCTGTGCCCAGAAATGGTCCCATCGTTCAGTGGTGATTGTGTGGACCTCAGGACACGTCGGAATCCCAGGCAACAAACTTGCCGACAGGCTGGCTAACAGGCAACACGGAAACCGCTTCTGAAACTGACCTACGTTTTGTCTTAAGCCACAGGGTTTTTTGGCTTTGGGAGACGGGATGGCATAACAGTATGCAAAACAAACTGCGTGTCATTAAGGAGACTACTAATGTGTGGATTCTTCTTGCGGTCCTCTCGCAGGGAATCAGTTGTCCTCTACATTGGCCATACATGGGTAATGCATGGTTACCTCTTCCATCACGAGGACCCACCTCAGTGTCGCTCTGGCTCACAAATGACGGTCGTCCACCTCTTGCTGGACTTCTCACTTTTAGTAGGTCTCTAGAAGAGCGTAGCGTTCCAAAGGATTGGAAAAGGGCACAGGTCATCCCCGTTTTCAAGAAGGGACGTCGAACAGATGTGCAAAACTATAGACCTATATCTCTAACGTCGATCAGTTGTAGAATTTTGGAACACGTATTGTGTTCGAGTATAATGACTTTTCTGGAGACTAGAAATCTATTCTGTAGGAATCAGCATGGGTTTCGAAAAAGACGTTCATGTGAAACCCAGCTCGCGCTATTCGGCCACGAGACTCGGAGGGCCATAGACACGGATTCCCAGGTAGATGCCGCGTTTCTTGACTTCCGCAAGGCATTCGATACAGTTCCTCACAGTCGTTTAATGAACAAAGTAAGAGCATATGGACTATCAGACCAATTGTGTGATTGGATTGAGGAGTTCCTAGATAACAGGACGCTGCACGTCATTCTCAATGGAGGGAAGTCTTCCGAAGTAAGAGTGATTTCAGGTGTGCCGCAGGGGAGTGTCATAGGACCGTTGCTATTCACAATATACATAAATGACCTGGTGGATGACATCGGAAGTTCACTGAGGCTTTTTGCAGATGATGCTGTGGTGTATCGAGAGGTTGTAACAATGGAAAATTGTACTGAAATGCAGGAGGATTTGCAGCGAATTGACGTATGGTGCAGGGAATGGCAACTGAATCTCAATGTAGACAAGTGTAATGTGCTGCGAATACACAGAAAGATAGATACTTTATCATTTAGCTACAAAATAGCAGGTCAGCAACTGGAAGCAGTTAATACCATAAATTATCTGGGAGTATGCATAAGGAGTGATTTAAAATGGAATGATCATATAATGTTGTTCGTCGGTAAAGCATATGCCAGACTGAGATTCATTGGAAGAATCCTAAGGAAATGCAATCCGAAAACAAAGGAAGTAGGTTACAGTACGCTTGTTCGCCCACTGCTTGAATACTGCTCAGCAGTGTGGGATCCGTACCAGATAGGGTTGATAGAAGGTATAGAGAAGATCCAACGGAGAGCAGCGCGCTTCGTTACAGGATCATTTAGTAATAGCGAAAGCGTTACGGAGATGATAGATAAACTCCAGTGGAAGACTCTGCAGGAGAGACGCTCAGTAGCTCGGTACGGGCTTTTGTCAAAGTTTCGAGAACATACCTTCACCGAAGAGTCAAGCAGTATATTGCTCCCTCCTACGTATATCTCGCGAAGAGACCATGAGGATAAAATCAGAGAGATTAGAGCCCACACAGAGGCATACCGACAATCCTTCTTTCCACGAACAATACGAGAATAGAAGGAGAACCGATAGAGGTACTCAAGGTACCCTCCGCCACACACCGTCAGGTGGCTTGCGGAGTGTGGATGTAGATGTAGATGTAGATGTAGATGTAGTCGCTCTGCGGCGGACTATTAACTTTCCCAGCATCTTACCTTCAGTGTTGGACTACAATGCCTCAACAGCAGCTTTAGTTTTACGTTTTCTTCGTGAGGGTGGGTTTTATCATTTGATCTAAGTTTTAGTGCATGTCTTTTTGTCCCTATGCGCCCCCACCCTAGCGCTTTTAGGGTGGAGGTTTTAATGTGTTGCAGAGTGGCTGTCTTCTCCATTTTATTCTTATGGTCAGCCAGCCACATTAATCTGCTCTCTTGTTTTGATGTCTTCTACATGTTTCTTGCGTCTCTCTGTGGTTTTCTTGTCCGATTTTGTCCATTTTAGTGTTTGTTGCCCTTCTGTCATTCTTGTGGTTTTCTCCTTTCTTCCAGCTGTGTTTTGAATGTGTTGACAAGTTTACTCCAACCCTTGTGGAATTATTTTAATCGGAACGAGGGACCGATGACCTAGCAGTTTGGTCCCTCCCCCCCCTCCCCCCTCTTTCAAAACGAACCAATCCGAGACCTGAAATACTGGCACTGTGATATCAGATTTCCTGAGACAAAATATGTTTGTGCAGGCCCCTATAAGGCTACTATTGGCTCAGAGGTTACTTGATCACTGCATATTGCTTCTCCTAACTCTAAATTTGGGTCTTTCCACTTTATATCTTTAACACCACACTATGAGGGAAAGGGCTTAACACCACTGCCCCATGGTATTTCATAGGATGTCGGAGTCTCAGCACTTATTCACACTGAGCTATGTCACTACACTCCAGTCTGTTCTGCTTAGCCAACCTCCACAAACACTCTGACATTAGAGTTTAAATAATTTGCCCCTCTACACCAGTTATTTTAAGTTCAAAATATTGAGAAAATCCATTTACCCTAAGTTTAAAATGATGGGAAATCTGCTGACAGTCAAATTATATTGTACTCAACCTAATTTTAGAACTGATTATCCCATTGATGCAGCGCTGGCCTGCCACCACCGCCGCCGACGTCACCACCACCACCACAGAGAGTACCACATCGTGTGACACTATTGAGAAACCCTGGCACCCGAATACTGCAGACCACATGATGCAGTGCTACGGCATGTTTATGTTCACCTATGAGTCTAGAGCAGCAGTTGCTGCATCATACAATGAGGAATGCAAACAGCCATCCCTCGCGCCTCATTCACACTGACAAATACAAATGGATAAAAGTCCCACCACAATCAGTGCACTCTGTAAGACGAATCAGCTTTCAGATACATTCCCAAGACTCTAAGATTTTACATTTAAACATACCCAAAGCTTAAAACAGGACTGCCTCCTGTTATGTTACAGGAAGGATATTGAGTGGTTCTGACAGTCCATAGCAGAAGTAGCCTACATGGCCCTGCAGACTGCCCACTCAAAGCTCGCCGCACATCACGTGACATCAAATGGTTCCATTTAAGTAACAAACCACCCAGTGATATGACTCTGCAAGCCAACTGCTGCCATCTCATGCTGTGACTGCCTGCTTTTTCCTGCACATGATGGGTCTCGAGCATCCAGCAGTTTAAATGTTAGCAGACGCTCTCCTATTAGCCGATAAGGGCTGTGTCTCGTGCCATAATTGGCACACTCTAGACTAGGAAATCTACCTCCAGCACCTAGCATACTTTCACCTAGTAAGTTTCTTCTTGTACAGATTTGCAAACGCTATAGACACAAACTTTAAGAGGATGAAACTAATACTTTGTGCATCAAATACAGCATCGATTCTTCCTGACACAAGCCATTTATAGGTCGCTGGAGGGGTACATCATTCCTGTACTACTCGTATAATGTTTGTGATGATGCTACAGCCATAGCCCAACGTAACCTAAGTTAAAATGTCAGGGAAATTTGAGAATGCAGGCATCACATATATGCTTCAAACCAGATTGCACTGTCAGAGGGAAAGAAATTGTAGAGTCATAAAGGTACTCGGGGCCTTCTGGTTCCATCTCAGGGTGGGTTCCGTAAAGGCCGCTCTGCCGCCAACAATATAGTGAGCCTGGAGTCAGCCATACGTACGGCCTTTGTCCGCTGTCAGCACCTCGTCGCTGTCTCTTTTGACATGCGAAAGGCGTACGATACGACATGGCGCCATCACATCCTCTCTACGCTTCATGGTTGGGGTCTTTGGGGTCCGCTGCTGATTTTCCTACGGAATTTTCTGTCGCATCGTACCTTCCGCGTGCAAGTCACGGCCTCCCATGGTTCCTCCCGAGTTCAAGAGAATGGGGTACCACAGGGATCTGTCTTAAATGTTTGCCTGTTTTTAATTGCAATTAATGGGCTCACTGCAGCGGTGGGAACGTCTATCCCAGCTTCCTTGTATGCTGACGACTTCTGCCTCTACTATAGCTCCATTGGCATTGCAACTGCTGAACGTCAGCTGCAGGGCGCTATCCGCAAGGCGCAGTCTTGGGCTGTAGCGCATGGCTTCCAGTTTTCGGCTGCCAAGACCTGCGTTATGCATTTCTGCCGGCGAAGCACTGTTCACCCTGAGCCACGGCTTTATCTTGCCGGCGAACTTCTTGCTGTGGTGGAGACACATCAGTTTCTGGGTGTGGTTTTTGATGCCCGGTTGACTTGGCTCCCACGTATTCGGCAGCTTAAACAGATGTGTTGGTGGCATTTTAATGCTCTGCGATGCTTGAGCCACACCAGCTGGGGCGCCGACCGATCTACCCTCTTACGGCTCTACCAGGCATTAATCCAGTCCCGTCTGGATTATGGGAGCCTGGCTTATGGTTCAGCATCCCCATCTGCGTTGCGGGTGCTGGACACAATCCTTCACAGCGGGATACGACTTGTCACTGGTGCTTTCTGGACCAGCCCTGTTAACAGCATACTTGTGGAGGCAGGTGTCCCTCCATTGCAGGTACGGCGCCAACGTTTACTGGCCGCTTATGCTGCACATGTTTGTAGCTTGCCCGGGCATCCTAATTATAGTCTCCTGTTCGCTCAGTCAGTCGTCCATCTCCCAGAACGTCAGCCCCGGTCGGGTTGTACCATCGTGGTCCGTGTCAGAGAGCTTCTCTCTGGGCTTGGGGTTTTCCCTCTTCCACCTCTTTTCCAGGCCCCCCCGAGTACACCCCCATGGTTTGTGCCCTGCCCTTGCCTTTGGCTCGAATTATCCTTCGGCTCGAATTGGCACAGGCCCCGAAGGACTCAGTCCCACCGGAGGCCTTCCGCCACTGCTTTCTTTCCATCCTTGCCATGTATAAGGGCTCTGGCGTTGTTTACACTGATGGTTCGACGGTTGCTGGTCCTGTCGGTTATGCTCTCACTCTAGTGGACCATTACGAACAACACCCATTGCCGGCTGGCTGCAACGTTTTCACTACTGAGCTGGTCGCCATCTTTCGTGCCCTAGAGTATATCCGCTCCTGCTCAGGTGAATCCTTCATTGTCTGCAGCAACTCCCTGAGCGGTTTACGAGCTATCGACCAGTGTTTACCTCACTCTCGTCTGGTGATGGCTGTCCAGGAGTCCCTCCATACTCTTGCCCGTCGCAGCCGCTCTGTGGTCTTTGTGTGGACGCCTGGTCATTTCGGCATCCCGGGCAATGAACATGTTGACTGCCTGGCCAAACAGGCCACCGGTGAACCAACTCTGGACATTGGCCTCCCAGAGACTGATTTGCGAGCAGTCTTACGCCGCAGTGTTTTCTCACTTTGGGACGCTGTGTGGCGTGATCTCACCACACCTAATACACTCCATGCTGTCAAGGAGACGACAGCTGTGTGGCGGTCATCCATGCGTGCCATTCGCAGGGACTCAGTTGTCCTTTGTCGGCTCCGCATTGGACACACCCGGCTGACGCATAGATATTTAGTGAACCATGAGGACCCACCTCTCTGTCACTGCGGGGCGACTTTGATGGTGGTGCACATTTTGATGGCCTGTCCGCTTTTAGCTGTGTGCAGGCAGACATTTGCGCTGCCTGATAAGCTCCCTGCCCTTTTAACAGATGACACTGCCATGGCAGGCTTAGTTTTGCTTTTATTCGGGCAGGAGGTTTTTATCGCTTACTCTGAGTGTTTCTCATTTTTTTGTTATTAGTCTGGCCTTTGGCCTACGATTTTAGACTAGGTTATTTTTAGTGTGTTTCTAGGTGGTTGGCTTTTTCCTTTTTTGTGTCTCTGGTCGGCCAACCACTGTCACACTCTGTGTGATTTTAATTCCTTTTTCTGGTCTCAGTCTTCGTGTTTCTTGTCCTATGTCGTCTGTTGTCATGTCCATTGTTCGTTTTTATTCTGTGTGGGTGTTTTTAAGTTTTGGAAAAAGGGACCGATGGCTGTAGCAGTCTGGTCCTTTTAATACCACAAACCAAACCAAACCATAAAGGTACTGAGGTGTTCATCACCCTTCTGGAATGCTGAGTAGGCTTAGTTTATTTTCGCATAAAGCACTTATTTTTTATTTTGCACGCTTTTCAAAGCACAGTTCCAAAACGAAAAACCCACACTGGTGTTTAAGCACAGATAGAGAAATCTGAACAATTATATAAGGAAACGTTCATGACATATTTCGAAACCCCACTACAGACACAGTACATTAGATATCTAACTGGTTCTCCTAGAACTGGAAGCACTGTCCTGCAGATGAGAAATATGGCTGAAATTTTTCGGTGGATTTTCGATGTCCTACAACTGCTGGGCTGGAGATTCTCTAAAGCCGCAATGGCAGGTCAGAAACAGCATCCCACCTCTCTGAACCAGAGGAGGTTTGTCTGCCTGGACTTGGCTCTGTACACTCGAACAAAGAAGACATCTCTTGACTCTCTTTCATCACAGAACTATATGTAGATGCCTTGCTCTGCTCCTGTCTTGTTCGAAAAACTTGCTGTGTGTATGCACTGTGTTCAGGTGATGAGACGCTGGTACCAAATAGGGAGGAGTTTAATAACTGTATTTCCTGTAAGCATTCAACATAGCCTCCTACCTGATGTGATTCTGAATCAAGTGAACGCAGTAGGCCACATGTGGGAAACCAAGTCCCTTATATAAGAGGTGCTCACAAGCTGGAAACAGTAACACAAACACAGAGCACATTCAGTCAGCACTCGCAGACCAATAACCGGGATGATGAAAAAGGAACAGACAGTATCAGTAATGTGATAAATCACACTCATTATCTAATTGGCATTTTGGACACATTGGAAAAATGGGACAAAAAGGAAAAAAACGCTACAAGTAATAGGGGGGGGGGGGGGGGGAAACAAATTAACTGTTTTAAATCAGTTGAGGACGAAGATGAAGTACAGGCTTACATCTTCGACAATAGCGGCAATCTGAAGGCTAACGTTTCGGTGGAGCAAGTAGTCTGTTTTGCAAGGTTTTGAGGAGGAGGAGGAGGAGGAGGAGGAGGATTTGTTGTTGTTGTTAGATGAAGAGGATAGCAATAATAATGAGGTCTGTAAAAGCAGATAGCAGTATTATAGACAGCAATGTTGTGTAGGGATACATTTGTTCAGAGGTAGAGAGTATTTAGCTGATATGCAGCAAACGAAAGTCAAGGAAGTCGTGTTTTGATTTAAAATTAATGAACAGGTTGGAAAAGGCAGCTGCAGATGTAGAGGTTAATGACCCCGTGAATCTAGCATAAATGTACATGCAAATGGACAAAATTACTTTAACTAAAGACAGATTGAAAAAGATTTATTAGAAGACTTTCATGAAGAACCTGTTCAAACCAGAATAACTCACCCTATTATAAAAACCAGCGTGTCAGGAGTAACAGTGCAGCGAAGCAAGTGTTTTATCCCAAGCATTCCTTGACTTTATTCCCAATAAAAATGAGTTACTGTCATGAGAGTAAGTGGTTTAAGAATAATAGGTGCTACTGCAAACGTTTCTAAGCCAGTAAAGCATGAAGCTTTGATACCAATTGGTATAGTAAGATAATAATACATCATTTCTGTTCAATCAGGTTCAGTTTAAGTGTGGAAAAAGTAACTAAACCTTTTAAATAAATAACAAGGAAAGATTGACTTTGATCAGAGCCACTTAAGGGGGATGTAATGGATTTTGGTAAAAAACATCGCTTTTTCAAAAATATTATTTTATTAGTGTACACAGTTTAATCTGTGTTGTGTGTGAATTTTATCCTGGTAGCAGCTTTAGAAATGCCTTTAAATTGTTAATCTGATTAACTCTGCACCTGCGACCACTCCCACCTTTTCCAAAATTTGTGAAACTGCTTGCTTAAGTGGAATTTTTGTCAGTGTGAAGGCTATTTTCTTTCGATATCTCTGAATGGCATTTATAACTTTGGCTGACATCTATATCATTGCTTGAAAACTTTCTTCCATGTGGTTTATGTACGTTTTGACAATAATAACTGATATTAGTAGGTGGAAGGTTGAATTCGCAAACCTTTACGTGGAAGTTAAGATTTATGCATAATGGGAAAACTGTGTTTAGGAAACGGAGGTTTCATGGAAATCGATTTACCAACAAAAAAAAGAGTGAGCAGCTCGAAATGAAGAACATAAACTCTCAGCTTCAGCAGCGAAACTTGGGACAGGAGAATTGTACAGGTACATGAATGATGATATGGATTCCACTGGATTCAATTTTATTGATTTTGAGCTTCTCTGTCAGGCTATATAGTTTTCATGTTCATGTGTAAGCTGTAAGTATACAGAATGTGTGAGTGTTGTTGAAGAAAGGAGAGTGGGAATAGCTTGTGATTTTAAATTAATTTGTAATTCGTGTGGCTATGAATTTTCGTTTCTCTCCTCCAAAAAAACTGACACTGGTAGCAATGCAAGCAATTTTAGGTTAGCTCATGCTCTGAGATGCGTTGGACAGGGCAGGGAAGGAGATAATTTATTGTGTGGTTTTCTGAACATGCCTCCACCTTGTGAAAGATTTGAAAAAATAAATAAGGAAATGTCTGATGCTGTATGCGATACTGCCAAAGTTTCTGTGAAGAAAGCAATGGAGGAATTGGTGGAAATAAACCAAAGAGAAATAGATCCTATGGTAGATGAATCTCCTTCAAAGAAAACTTGGAATGTGTTGGCCACATCCAAATGAGGCTTGGTGAAGCACTTGAGAATGGGAAACCACTAGGAGGAAAAGGCAGGCTTAATCTGAAAGAAATTGATTCTCTCCAGTTATTTTATGGCAGAGCTATTAGTAAAAACACACACAATTTGGAAGCAAAGATGCGTGCTGTGTGGGCAATTTTTTTTCCACAAACTATCCACTGACCAAATTCCAATGTACAATCTGTGTCTGAAAGACAATTGGTGTAAGTTCAGCAACAGAAATGAGACATATTCACATAAACACTCATTACCAGAACGTGTTATGAATGCAATTAAGCCCACATTCAGGTTTTTTGCAAACCCCGAGTTATTGAGGAAGTGTCTTCATGGAAAGGCACAAAATGCAAATGAAAGCCTTAATAATTTAGTTTGAATTAGATGCTCAAAAAAGGAGATTCTGTGGACTTGAAGTACTCAAAAGTCTATGATACAGTTTTATGTTACAATAATGGAAATAATGGCAGAATTGAAGTGGTGATGAGAGTTGGTATACATCCTGGTGTGTTTACGAAAAAAAGGGAGTATTTTACATCATTGACGAGAGCAGGGTCAGGAAAGCCAGCAGATCAATGTCTTACCTGCAAATACAGGCTAGGCAGAGTCAAAGAGGAGAGCAGAGAAACCTGGAGGATGAAGAGCATCAGCATGGAAGATTTTAAAATTGAGGTAAACTTATTACATGTGGAAGTGTGAGAAGAAAATCTTTGAACCTCATTTTCTCTGTTTACATTTTTTTTACGTTATTAGAAGCCTTTTCTCAAAAAGTATATGTTCTAATGCTATGAAATTTTCAGGAACTGTTCCCGAAGTGCTGCTATCTCCCTGGAACTAAAAAAATATGAGATCGTATAATTATATTCTTATTTTTGGATGATTGTATGTAGGAAAAAAGTTAATTTTGGCTGTACAAAATCAAAATCTCTGTTAATGAATCAATTTGTGGCATAAATTAATAACTGTAGTTCAGTGGTCTGTAGTTCTCAGGACACTAGAATAAAATTTTCAGAATAAATGCATGATTATAAATTGAGTTTTGGCTTATTATAAAGACGACTATAAAAAATTAAAAATTCAGACTTCTGTCAAAATATTAACCCTGCATATTTATGATATTTTCCGATTAAAACACAGCTCTTTTGCTTTACACATGCTAAATTTTACATTTATTCATTAATAAATATGGCTTTAATGATTCTACATTACATCCCCCCCCCCCCCCCCCAACTTTACCAGATTCCCAAGTGATTACCGAGGCTTTCACTGGAAATTATGTGGGAAGTTATGATGAAGCATGGGAAGTGCTTATTAGAGTAATAAGGAATAAGAGATGCTTGCAGGAACGTACTGAGTTCAGTTTCAATATGCAAGATTCTAATATGGAAGGTAACTATATCCTAGAAGAGAGAGAGAGGCAAAGTTATAGTCAACAACTCAAATTTCTAATAGACAGAGGTCAGAATTAAGGGAAGCATTAACCACTTATCACAATGTATTCTCTTATACACCTGGTGAAGTTAAAAGATATGATTGTTCCTCGAATGCAAAGCCTGGTCAAGTATTTTTCAAGAAACATTATCAGAAGCATGTTGCGAGAAAGGAAACTGTTAAGAGGATAACAGGTAAGCCTCATGCAAACACATACCGCTTGCAATACGCAAAAAGTATGAGAGAACTAGGGCTACGAAACATTGTGGATCTGAAGCCTTTCAAAATTGACAGTAATTAGATTCTGTATGGAGTCTGCCACTCTTCAGCAGATACACAGTTTGGCGTACTCTGCACGCCCAGCTGGGCGAAACTTTATTTCCCTTTCAAGTTTAATTCTCTTTATCTGTTCTATATATAGTAAGCAAGCAATATATGCCTTCATGATGTAAATATGCTATTAGTTTGTAATATCTTCCTAGTAAGTAAGAATGATACATGAATCATGAATTATAAGAGAATATGAAAGGTAGTTTGCAATAGTAAATTCTAAATGTTAAAATAACAGTGGATAACTTATGAGCACAAATGATAGAAAAATAAAGGCTAAAGTTAATAATTAATAAATAAAACCCACCAGTAGAATTAGTAACAACAAAATACAGATACTTTGCTTTAAAAGAAGTAATTGAACTTCAATATTTCTGGAATCTGAAAGAATTAACTCTGCATAAGTTATTAATTTTTATGTTGCAGGTAGGGTCCTCTATAGAATAGGTAAGAGAGAGTAATAATATGGTGCAAAAGAGGCAAGCCAGAGCATGTCTTTATTAATATAAGAGACATGTGAGAGTGATGTGCGGATTACAGCAAAAATATGTGTAAATAATGAGGTCAGTAGGCTAACGAAAATAAAAGGGAGAAAGATGCGTCAAAATATGTAGGAAAGTGAAATATATGGATAAATGAAACTAGGGAGAAATGAAGTCATTAGGCTGACGTATGGAAAATTGATCTGTAGTTGCTTCATGTCTCATAAAAAGGGCTGAAAAATGTGCAATCTTGCATAAGGTAGATATCAATTAACAGATAAATGTAGACACATACTGACAACAATACAGAAAAATGAATGTGTTAAAAAGTGCAGACTGTAGAGTGCTGGTAGGTTATAATAATAGATTTTTAGTTATGTGTGTAAGAAAGCAAAGTAACTGCTGTTGAACAAATGACTTCTTTAGCATACTAACCCATATGATAATTATTGAGCCATATGAAGATAGAGCTTACAAAGGCTACTCGATTTTCTAAGTAAAGCAACATGTATGGTAATGAAGTACATTGTAAAATAGATCAAAATATGGCTATTTTTAAAAACCTATGTTGACCTTCAGAGCATAATAGCCATGGCTTATAAAAAAATTGCAAAATTCGTGATTCAAACTTAATAATGAAGTATCTAGTAAAAGTGAGCTATAGTAACGTGATGATTTTTATGAAGCTGTGTATTGCCAATAATCATTTCGAAAAAGCTATTAGTAGTTTTCCAAATAATAAAATTAAAAAAAAATAATTTCTCATAACTTGTGTACCTAAATTATAGAAGGAAAATAGGTTCCCCTTGAGCATCAGGCTTATAAAGTATGTGTCTGTGTTCAGACATGTGCAAAGGAAATGACTATTTTCATTCATAAGGAAGGTATGGATTTGGCGTGGAATACTGTGATGGCGAAGGGAAGAGTATGTAAAGTCATGCGAATGGTAGAGATATTTCTATTTCCAGAGCCACAGTAGTCAACAGGGTGTATTTCCGATACTTCATCCATTGTTGAATGTCGTTCAACTGAGATCGTGATCGTAACATCTAGTTGTAAGTACTGGGATAAAATATATATGTGACCGATTTCTTAGGGTGATGATTCTACATGTGTGTGCTTGTTGTGTAGTGCAGGTGACCTGTGTGGGGATGGCTCATGTTTCCCATTAACAGTAGGATCTATCTGAATGGAGAGACCTGTTGGATCGTAGGAATGTAGATATCTTAACTGGGTTGTCCTCTAGACGGTAGCATGGTGAACTAATACTTAATATGTGTTGGGTAGCTTTCGTGATCGCATGGAAATTTGAGAAGATTGAATAGGGACATGTGTTTGTGCTGGGCCGTTATTCCCTCCCTTGTATATTGTTTGGTTGATTGTGGTGTGTGCCTCTAGCAGGTGAAAGACATGTTTGCCAATTCTCTACACATGAGAAACACCTTAGTTGACCTTGTAAATTATAGGGTTGATTTGGAATCTGTTACGTCACTGACATTGGTATTCGCAAATGGAAAAATCAGTTTTCCTCTATTTGTTTCGTGTTTTCACGTAAATGTCTTTGCAGGCGTGACAAGTTTTTAGTTAATCAGTGGTCTAAAGCGCGCTCCACCTCACTAAAGTTTGGGGTTTGTAGAGAAATAATATCCAGTCTATATCTTCTGAATTATGTTGTGCGAGCGATTGGTAGGATACAGCTATCGAGAAGTACCGCGAAAATGGTATAATATTATGGTAAACATGCGAAAATACATGTGTTCTTGTAATCCCAGAGTCTGGAGATAGGTGTAGAAAAGAAAGCAAGCAAGCAGTTCTGGACCAGAAACAGTAACGCGTTTGTTCCGAGGGTCATCGAGCTTGAATTTGTAGAACAGTGACTTCTGTCTGCTGAGGGTGCTCTGGTCACCTGTCAGGGGTGGATGACAGCCGACCTTGCAGGGAAATACCTAGTGCTGCGAGGAGTTTATTTGGCGCTGTCTGTCTTCGCAGTAAATGTACAAATCATGTAAAAGGGCTGATTTTGTATGGCGCAGGATACAAATTCTATGTTTACTAGATTGACACGGTGATATATTGATGGGTCAGAGATCTGTTTCACGTTCTAATATTCAAGCTCCTGTCCTCAGTGGGAGTACAGTGTAGTTGAGTAGGAGTCTTTCTGTATTTGATGATTTGTATGGTATTTTGCAAGGTTTAATGGTGGGTGCAGTATAGCTATCTGTATAAAATAGTTTTTGTGGCTGAAAGTCTCATCTGCAGAAAGAAAAAAAAAAGGTGGGTGGTGCTTCCACACCAGTAGCACTGGCAGTTTGACAGGTAAGTTTAGTGACAGATGGGCTGTACTGTTAGGAATGTATCCTGTACTATTCTGGGAGGTAATGCAACATCTCTCTCTCCGTACTGGACCCTATGCATCATCGCACAAGCAACGATACCTAGGTGAATACATATTTCGACAGGAATTTCTCAGGTGTCAAGTATGAAAGTGATGCCGGCACCTCATCCTTGCCGGACTAGAACGGTCGCGTCGTAGCTTCGTGGGCCTTGCCGATGCACCGCAACTCTGTTGTTGGCGTCGGGTATCGCGTGGCGGGATGTGTTTTTTACTAGCGATCTTTTGTTTAAACTATATTCCATCTACATCTACATATATACTCCACTATCCATCAAGGGGTGTGTGCAGGAGGGCACTATTCACGCCAAAGTCATATTTCCCCCCCTCCTCCCTCTGTTCAACTCGCGGATTGCGTGAGGAGGAAACGACTATCTGAACGCCTCAGTACAAGCTCTAATTTCTCTTATCTTTGAATGGTAATCATTGCGGGATATGAAAGTTGTTGGTAATAATAGATGCTCTACATCCTCGGCAAAGATAGGATTTAGGAATTTAGTGAGCAGCCCCTTCCATTTAGTGTGTCATCTATCTGCAAGTGTGTCCCACTGTCAATGCAATTTGTAACACTCTCGTGATGGCTAAATGTACCAGTCACGAATCTTGCAGTTCTTCTTTGGACCTTCTCAATCACTTGAATCAGACCCAACTGGTAGGGGCCCCATACAGATGAACAATACTCTAAGACCAATAGGATGCTGTGATTTAAACAAACACTACCCCTACCATGTGAAGAATATCGATTTAATTAATTTGCATAAACTTTTTTATATCAACATGGTTTTAGCGATACAATAATTAAGGGGAGACCGTGTGTGAGTTGGTGACATGGAGCAGAACAGCAGGTTAAGTGCAGAACACTAATTTAATCTGAGTAATTTTTATATAAAATGCAGCACAATAGTTTAAGGGGTGGATGACAGAGACGAATGCGCAGGAAATGGCGTTCAAAAGCATGTGAAATTAGAAAAGTGTACCAGAAAATGATGGGAGGGTATAACCGATTACTTAATTTGGCATCAAAGGCGATACAGTAGTTTAAGGAAATGGGGTGCCATTGGAAATCACTTAACAGAACAATAGGATAAGTGCTGACAGAGGCCCAAGCATTAGGTTAAGACACCCAAGGTACAGTGCCGAACATTAGGTTATGCAACACGTTTGCTCCATGTAATTACTACTTACAAGACCTACATGGTTCCAAGCAGCAGAGAATGATGAGCAAGAGAAATCCAACCCCCACGAACGGATTTTTTTATAAATAAACAATATACTCTTGAAATCCCTGTTGTGAGACCCTTCCTCTCCACCACCAGACCGCCATCTTCGATTACGTTGTGGAAGGGACGACAGAGACCCCTTTGATGGCAGTACTGTGTACTAGGTCAGTTGGACTCTGGAGCACATGGTGACAACACTGTTTCCTGAAATTTTCTCCACCATCTTGGATTACGTCATGGAATGTACAACAGTGCTCTCTGCTGGTGGTGCTGTGTACTAGGTCAGTTGGACTCCCTGACTTCATGGTTAACACACTGGATGGAGGCACTGCCTCTAACTGTTTAAATAAATAGTGCATGCAAAATACAGACTTATGTCCAGCACACGTCTAGTCCTCTTCCCACCATTCGGCAGTCGGATGACAGGTTAGTGGAGGTAGCCCAAGTGACCTATCTTCCCGCCATTTTCTTAGGTTACTAGAGGTTGCATTGTCCTGATGTAATTTGAACATCCTGCCAGGGGGCGTGGCATGGGGGCATGGCACTTTCCCACCAGAGAGGTTAATTAATTGATCAATTTAATTAAGTAGTTAATCAAATTGATAAGAGTTAGATGGGCCTATTTCAATAACTCAGACCTGAAAGTGTAACCTGCAGCAGTGAGGGGGGAGGGGGCGAGGGGGACAGTAGGTTAAGTGCGTGTCAATCAAAATAAAATGGGGTGATATGGAAAAGCACTTAACAGAAAAATAGATTAAGTACCTGTCAATCAAAGGACAACAATAGTTTTGTCCTTGAGTGGATACCTGCACTAACAAAATGCGCTGATGTACTTGTTGCTCTACTACTATCTCTGAACTGTTAATAGTGCTGCTTCCAATAGGGATAGTATTATTATTATTATTATTATTATTATTATTATTATTATTCTTTCTTTCTTTCTTTTATCAGACGTTATGTCTGGTCAAAAATGGAAAGTGACGTGGACCTTGATCAAGTGTGACTTCCTTTTAACTGTACGGTATATGTTATATTGCATTTAGGAACTTTCGGGTGATTGAACATGTATCAATAATTATGGATTTCTGTAGTTGTCTATATAAGTTTAGATGTAGCTGTATTGCATTGATGTACTGGTGGATATTGTGTGATATGACTCCTGTAGTTGATAGTATAATTGGTATAAAGTCTACTTTATCCTGATGCCACATGTCCTTGACTTCCTCAGCCAGTTGGATGTACACTCCTGGAAATTGAAATAAGAACACCGTGAATTCATTGTCCCAGGAAGGGGAAACTTTATTGACACATTCCTGGGGTCAGATACATCACATGATCACACTGACAGAACCACAGGCACATAGACACAGGCAACAGAGCATGCACAATGTCGGCACTAGTACAGTGTATATCCACCTTTCGCAGCAATGCAGGCTGCTATTCTCCCATGGAGACGATCGTAGAGATGCTGGATGTAGTCCTGTGGAACGGCTTGCCATGCCATTTCCACCTGGCGCCTCAGTTGGACCAGCGTTCGTGCTGGACGTGCAGACCGCGTGAGACGACGCTTCATCCAGTCCCAAACATGCTCAATGGGGGACAGATCCGGAGATCTTGCTGGCCAGGGTAGTTGACTTACACCTTCTAGAGCACGTTGGGTGGCACGGGATACATGCGGACGTGCATTGTCCTGTTGGAACAGCAAGTTCCCTTGCCGGTCTAGGAATGGTAGAACGATGGGTTCGATGACGGTTTGGATGTACCGTGCACTATTCAGTGTCCCCTCGACGATCACCAGTGGTGTACGGCCAGTGTAGGAGATCGCTCCCCACACCATGATGCCGGGTGTTGGCCCTGTGTGCCTCGGTCGTATGCAGTCCTGATTGTGGCGCTCACCTGCACGGCGCCAAACACGCATACGACCATCATTGGCACCAAGGCAGAAGCGACTCTCATCGCTGAAGACGACACGACTCCATTCGTCCCTCCATTCACGCCTGTCGCGACACCACTGGAGGCGGCCTGCACGATATTGGGGCGTGAGCGGAAGGCGGCCTAACGGTGTGCGGGACCGTAGCCCAGCTTCATGGAGACGGTTGCGAATGGTCCTCGCCGATACCCCAGGAGCAACAGTGTCCCTAATTTGCTGGGAAGTGGCGGTGCGGTCCCCTACGGCACTGCGTAGGATCCTACGGTCTTGGCGTGCATCCGTGCGTCGCTGCGGTCCGGTCCCAGGTCGACGGGCACGTGCACCTTCCGCCGACCACTGGCGACAACATCGATGTACTGTGGAGACCTCACGCCCCACGTGTTGAGCAATTCGGCGGTACGTCCACCCGGCCTCCCGCATGCCCACTATACGCCCTCGCTCAAAGTCCGTTAACTGCACATACGGTTCATGTCCACGCTGTCGCGGCATGCTACCAGTGTTAAAGACTGCGATGGAGCTCCGTATGCCACGGCAAACTGGCTGACACTGACGGCGGCGGTGCACAAATGCTGCGCAGCTAGCGCCATTCGACGGCCAACACCGCGGTTCCTGGTGTGTCCGCTGTGCCGTGCGTGTGATCATTGCTTGTACAGCCCTCTCGCAGTGTCCGGAGCAAGTATGGTGAGTCTGACACACCGGCGTCAATGTGTTCTTTTTTCCATTTTTAGGAGTGTATTTTTCAATTTTTTCTCCTGTTTTCTTTTGTATATTTGTTGTATTGGGTATGGATATTTCGATTAGTTGTGTTAATTTCTTCTTTTTATTGTTGAGTATGATGTCAGGTTTGTTATGTGGTGTTGTTTTATCTGTTATAATGGTTCTGTTCCAGTATAATTTGTATTCATCATTCTCCAGTACATTTTGTGGTGCATACTTGTATGTGGGAACGTGTTGTTTTATAAGTTTATGTTGTAAGGCAAGCTGTTGATGTATTATTTTTGCTACATTGTCATGTCTTCTGGGGTATTCTGTATTTGCTAGTATTGTACATCCGCTTGTGATGTGATCTACTGTTTCTATTTGTTGTTTGCAAAGTCTGCATTTATCTGTTGTGGTATTGGGATCTTTAATAATATGCTTGCTGTAATATCTGGTGTTTATTGTTTGATCCTGTATTGCAACCATGAATCCTTCTGTCTCACTGTATATATTGCCTTTTCTTAGCCATGTGTTGGATGCGTCTTGATCGATGTGTGGCTGTGTTGCCATGTAGTGTTTTCTTTTTCCAATTTACTTTCTTCGTATCTGTTGATGTTATGTGATCTAGAGGGTTGTAGAAGTGGTTATGAAATTGCAGTGGTGTAGCCGATGTATTTATATGAGTGATTGCTTTGTGTATTTTGCTAGTTTCTGCTCGTTCTAGGAAGAATTTTCTTAAATTATCTACCTGTCCATAATGTAGGTTTTTTATGTCGATAAATCCCCTTCCTCCTTCCTTTCTGCTTAATGTGAATCTTTCTGTTGCTGAATGTATGTGATGTATTCTATATTTGTGGCATTGTGATTGTGTAAGTGTATTGAGTGCTTCTAGGTCTGTGTTACTCCATTTTACTACTCCAAATGAGTAGGTCAATATTGGTATAGCATAAGTATTTATAGTTTTTGTCTTGTTTCTTGCTGTCAATTCTGTTTTCAGTATTTTTGTTAGTCTTTGTCTATATTTTTCTTTTAGTTCTTCTTTAATATTTGTGTTATCTATTACTATTTTTTGTCTGTATCCTAGATATTTATAGGCATCTGTTTTTTCCATAACTTCTATGCAGTCGCTGTGGTTATCCAGTATGTAATCTTCTTGTTTAGTGTGGTTTCCCTTGACTATGCTATTTTTTCTTACATTTGTCTGTTCCAAAAGCCATATTTATATCATTGCTGAATACTTCTGTTATCTTTAGTAACTGGTTGAGTTGTTGATTTGTTGCTGCCAGTAGTTTTAGATCATCCATGTATAGCAAATGTGTGATTTTGTGTTGGTATGTTCCAGTAATATTGTGTCCATAATTTGTATTATTTAGCATGTTGGATAGTGGGTTCAGAGCAAGACAGAACCAGAAAGGGCTTGATGAGTCTCCTTGGTATATTCCACAGTTGATCTGTATTGGCTGTGATGTGATATTATTTGAATTTGTTCGTATATTAAGTGTGGTTTTCCAATTTTTCATTACTATGTTTAGGAACTGTATCAATTTAGGATCTACTTTGTATATTTCCAAAATTTGTAGTAACCATGAGTGGGGTACACTATCAAAAGCTTTTTGATAATCAATGTATGCATAGTGTAGCGACCTTTGTTTAGTTTTAGCTTGATATGTCACCTCTGCATCTATTATCAGTTGCTCTTTACATCCTTGTGCTCCTTTGCAACAGTCTTTTTGTTCTTCATTTATAATTTTGTTCTGTGTTGTATGTGTTATTAATTTCTGTGTAATGACTGAAGTTAATAGTTTGTAGATTGTTGGTAGGCATGTTATGGGGCGATATTTAGCTGGGTTTGCTGTGTCTGCTTGATCTTTAGGTTTCAGATAAGTTATTCCATGTGTAAGTGTATCAGGGAATGTGTATGGGTCTGCAATGTAACTGTTAAATAATTTAGTTAGATGTGAATGTGTTGAGGTGAACTTCTTTAGCCAGAAATTTGGTATTTTATCTTTTTCAGGGGCTTTCCAATTGTGAGTAGAATTAATTACTTGGGTGACTTCATGTTGCAAAATTATCACTTCAGGCATCTGCAGTATCATCTTGTATGTGTCTGTTTCTGCTTGTATCCACCGTGCATGCCTGTTATGTTGTACCGGGTTTGACCATATGTTCCTCCAGAATTGTTCCATGTCTGTTATGCTTGGTGGATTGTCTATTTTAATGTGTGTGTTATCTATTGTCTGGTAAAATTTCTTTTGGTTTGTGTTGAATGTTTGGTCTTGTTTCCTTCTAAGTCATTTGGCCAATGCTTGTAATTTCTGCTTCTTTTCATCTAATTGCTCTATCGCTTCTTGTTGTGAGATTTTACCTAACCTTTTTCGTTTTTTTATGACATTTCATTTCTTATAAATTGTGTTAGTTGTCCGATGTCTTTTCTCAGTTTTTCTATTCTGATCTGTAGCCTGTGTTGCCATGCTGGTTTTGTGGGTTTCTTCTGTGTGTTGGTTGGTTATGATCTCTGCCTAGTGTGTATATTTAGTATAGTGAGTGCTCCAATATAAACCAGTAGTTGTAACTCTTCCATAGTTGTGTTTTCATTTATTTTGTTGTGTATGATTGTGTTGATAGTTTTTATTGTTGTTTCAACTTGTGGGTTATTTGGTGGTCTGTGCAAGAATGATCTAATGTCTGTATTTGTGTCTTTGTATTCTATATATGTCAGCTGAAATTTTTCTTCTATATCTAACATGTGTGTCACTTCGTGTTCTATTTGTGCTTGTTCTGGTGGCTGTCTTAAGATTTCGTTTTCCTCTGATTGTTTAATTGATGCGTGTTGGTCTTTGTTTGTTTGCTGTGGGATGTTTGAGTCCGTTACTGTATTTTCTTCTTCTTCTGATTGCACATTATTTTGTTCCAGTATTTGTTGTACTTGCTGTTTGATGTTTTCTAATTCTGACTGGGGTATCCTGTTATTTTTGATTATTACAGGGATCTGATCAGCTAGTCGTTGTTCTGTTAAAAATTTTAATTCTGGGTATCTGGTAATAAATGTTGTGTATACTTGTGATCTGTATCCAGTTGTGTTGGTTCCTAGGTTTGTTGCTTGGTAATAACAGAACATGAGGTGTCGATTAACTTCATCTGACCATCTCATCCTCTGTCTTTGTTTTCCTTCTAGGGTGGTTGCAGGAAGCATATCCTGCAAAACACCTCTATTTGGATTTAAATCATTTTCCAGTTGGCTAGTAGTGTCGTTACCATTGTGGGCGGGCATAGGGTTCAAGCGTTGTCCCTGACCATGACGGCGCTTGTCGGAGGCTTGTTTAGTTCTGTCCTGAACCAAGTAATCACACTAAAAGGGGGGTTAGCCCTGTTAGTGGTTTGTTCTTTTCGTCGCCTTTTATGACTGACAGAACATACCGGAGGCCTATTCTTTTCCCGGGCCTATTATTATTATTATTATTATTATTAGGGATACTATTATATTTTGTGTGTGTGAACTTTAAAAAGTACATCAATCAGTTACAACTCAAAACTATTATTTATAGTCATAGTTCCTGATCACACTGAGTAAATAGGAAGTATGAACATTTTATTTCAGTGAGTACAAAGAGTAATGTGTACCTGCGGACTGCAATTTATGGTCAGTATGTTCTCCATCACTTTCTGGACGAACACAAAAATCGTTTTAAGATGGCAAAGATAGGTGTAAAGCACACACAGACAATTTAAGTGTCTAATTGTGCCACAGAATTAAGTGCCTCTTTCTTTGAGAGCAGTTGCTAATGATATAGATGAAAACCAACTATCTGCAAACACTTTGTAATGCTGTTCCTCTGGCAATTTTTACATCAACGCCAAAACAATATACCAGACAAACCTAACACTCTATCACTGCAAGCGTTTTCGCCAGCATAAATTTCTAAATCATACATCATGCCCAAAGAGCCAGTTCTCACAAACGATTTCTAACCCTATTTATGAGGCTTACTTCTTATATATCGTTTCAAACTGCTTCTGCCTTTGAATCATATTATCTGTTTATCAACAGCTTGGTACACTTCTAAGAGGACTGTCTGCAATGATGACAGAAATGCAGAGAAAATCAAAAGAATCTTGAAGATTTTGTCTCGGTTATCATCCGCTTTAGGCAATTCTTGATTATGGGCCACATGAAAATATCGCAGTAGCTGGAAGAACCAATTTCTGCTCATCATATCAGTAAATGAATGGAAGGCATTTTCATTATGCCCACTTCTTTAAAAAAAACAACAAACTGTTCTAATTCATGTTTACTTGTCTGCAAACTAACTGAATCTTTCTGTACATCATAGATGTTGGACTACTCAGCAATGAGCTCAAATACATCATCATTAAGAAATGCTTTATAATATTGCAAGGGTGTCATTTCCTCTGTTGGTGGTGGTGGAAGTGATCATTCTCTTTCTGTGTCTTGCACCACAAAATTAGTTTCGCTAATTTTATAATCAGTATGCTTACATCTGTTTCACATGTTGCTGTTGCTACTGATCATGTGTAGATGGTGCCCCTTCATTTGTGTTATGGTTGCTTACATCTGATTTTGGCTGAGAAACTACAACTTAATCACTTCATAACAAATCAGCATGAAGTTGAAGGAAATGGACATCTGTGTTGCTCTTACACTGATCAGCCAGAACGTCATGATCACATACCTAACAACCGGTATGTCCACCTTCGGATAACAGTGCTGATGCATCATGGCATGGAAGCAATGAGGCCTTGGCACGTCGCAGCAGGGAGTGTGCACCACATCCGCACACATGTCACCTAATTCCATCAAATTCTGGGGAGTGGGACAATGAGCTCTGACACCACATTCAGTCACATCCCAGACGTGTTCGATTGGGCTCAGATCTGGCGAGTTGGGGGACCAGCACATCAATAGAAACTCGCCACTATATTCCTCAAACTACTCTGTCACACTGCTGGTTTTGTAACATGACGCATTATCTTGCTGAAAAGTGCCACTGCCATCAGGAAACATGATTGTCGTGAAGGGATGTACATGGGCTGCAACCAGTGTACAGTACTCCTTGACCATCATGGTGCCTTGTACAAGCTTCACTGAACAGATGTATGCCCACATGAATGTTCCCCAGAGCACATTGGACCTGCCACCAGCTTGTCTCCACCACACAATACAGGTGTCAAGGAGCTGTTGCCCTGAAAGACGACGGATGTCCTCCCTCTCATCAGCATGATCAAGAAGGTATAAGAATTCATCAGACCCTACAACTCTCTACCACTGCACCAACGTCCTGTGCCAATGTTCATGTGCTCATTTCAGACATAGTTGCCGATGTCGTGGTGTTAACATTGGCACGTGCATGGGTCGTAGGCTGCCGAGGCCCTTTGTTAGGAGTGCTCAGTGCACATTGTCTTCAGACACACTTCTACTCTGATGTTAGTTCAGCCACAGTTCGTCACCTGTCCTGATTTACCAGTCTGCCCAACCTACGATGTCTGAGATCTTTAATGAGTGGAGGCCGCCAAACCCCACAATGTCTGGACTTAGTTACACCTTGATTTTTCCACGTATTGAAGACACTCATCACGGTACTCCTCAAACACCCAACAAGTCATGAACTTTCCGAAATGCTCGTGCTGAGCCTCCGGGCCTTCACAATCTGCACTTAGTCAAACTCAAATAAATTGTGCAACTTCTCCACTCTACACATAGACAGCAAGCTCACTGATAGTACATGCACCCTACGTTTGTCTGACTAACAGTCATTCCTCGCTAGCTGACACTGCTATTGCCTGGACGGGTTTATATTGATAGTAAGTTGGTGGTCGTTATGTTCTGGCTGCTCAGTGTATACTTACATACTTTCTCACTATTATTACTTCTGTTAGTGAACCTTACCTTTGGGATTTCATATTTTGTCTCTTGCTTCTCTGCAATCACCGAAATTTAATCCCCCTCCCAGTCCTTTTCCACCATATAAATGAAATTCATGACAGATGCTTTGGAAAGAGCTTGAGAACTTCATCAATTTCAACAGTTTCTTCATTTGTCCCCAGTATCTGATATATCACCATCAGGAACATCTATATGTGCATTGTATACATTATCAAGTAAATTTATTACAAATTCAAGTTCAATGTCGGTAATGAGGCCAAACTTAATGAGAAAATGTTTAAAAATAGCCTAGATTATGATTTAACACCTGAAAAGCAAAATTTCGACCACCTGTATCTGTAGATTTGTGAAGTGAGGCAGTAAGTTAACGAATTTTCACTCTACTTCACTGTTGGTTTGAAGCAAAATAAGATTTTTCGTAGTTTATCGTATAAGGAAATTATTATGTAAGAAATTTTTTTAATGTAATTGAGCAGGAAGAATTTCGCAACATATGAAAATTATTTCACTATAAAGGAAAGTGTAAAACTGACGTATTTGACGCTGTTCTTATCATCAGTTCATCACAATGACGATTGCAGCAAATCGCCACACCCAATCATTTTTTCCCACACCCCTGCTCATGAGTTCCTGCCATCTGTTGTCAAGAACAGTTACTACTGGCATGAGGCTTGACGTAAACAGTGGCAAAGAGTGGTGAAAATCGATATTATGTGAGTATGTGAAATATATATATGGGAAGAGTATATTTCCTATAAGCAACTCTGGTGAAGACAGGGTTAAAGTAACAGTTCTTCTTGCATCAGCAGTAATCGTAACATGAGCACATCACAAACTTACAAAATCTAACCATACTCAAGCATTATAAGGTTTATTTTTTATATTATTATTAAGATTATACACACACCAAGAAAAGTTTTGCATCACCTCGGTTCCGAGGGTTCCGGAACCTGTACAGAAAATTGAAATAGAGATCAACATAAACATGATTTCCGCCCTTTTTATTGCTCATGAAAAACACACATTGCATATTGTACCACCATACAGCGAGACCTTCAGAGGTGGTGGTCCACATTGCTGCATACATCTGTACTTTAATACTCAGTAGCACGTCCTCTTGCATTGATGCATGCCTGTATTCGTCATGGCATACTATTCACAAGTTCATCAAGGCACTGTTGGTCCAGATTGTCCCACTCCTAAACGACTATTCGGCGTAGATCCCTCAGAGTGGTTGGTGGGTCATGTCGTCCATAAACAGCCCTTTTCAATCCATCCCAGGCAAGTTCGATGCGGTTCATATCTGGAGAACATGCTGGCCACTCTAGTCGAGGAAGTCATTCACAAGATGTCCATGAAGACGAATGCCTCGCCAATATGCTGCCGATATGGTTGAACTATTGGTCGGAGGATGTCATTCACGTATCGTACAGGCATTACGGCGCCTTCCATGACCACCAGTGGCGTATGTCGGCCCCACATAATGCCACCCCAAAAAACCGGGAACCCCCACCTTGCTGCACTGGCTGGACAGTGTGTCTAAGGCGTTCAGCCTGTTCGGGTTGCCTCCAAACACGTCCCCGACGATTTTCTCGTTGAAGGCATATGTGACACTCATCGGTGAAGAGAACGTGATACCAATCCTGAGCAGTCCATTAGGCATGTTGTTGGGCCCATCTGTACTGCGCTGCGTGGTGTCGTGGTTGCAAAGATGGACTTTGCCATGGACGTCGGGAGTGAAGTTGGGCATCATGCAGCCTATTGCGCACAGTTTGAGTCGTAACACGACATCCTGTGGCTGCACGAAAAGCATTATTCAACGTGGTGGGTTCCTCCGAGACATAATCCGTAGGTAGCAGTCATCCACTGCAGTAGCAGCCCTTGAGCGGCCTGAGCGAGGCCTGTTATCAACAATTTCTGTCTCTCTGTATCGCCTCTATGTCCGAACAACATTGCTTTGGTTCACTCCGAGACGCCTGGACACTTCCCTTGTTGAGAGCTCTTCCCGGCACGTGATCGAACCGCGGTATTGACCGTCTAGGCATGGTTGAACTACAGACAACACGAGCCGTGTACCTCCTTCCTCGTGAAATGACTGGAACTGATCAACTGTCGAACCCCCTCCGTCTAATAGGCGCTGCTCATGCATGGGTGTTCACATCTTTGGGTAGGTTTAGTGACTTCTCTGAACAGTCAAAGGGACTGTGTCTATGATACAATATCCACAGTCAAAGTCTATGTTCAGGAGTTCTGGGAACCGGGGTGATGCAAACTTTTTTTGATGTGTGTATTTCACTATATAACCAGCATATGAATTTTGAGGAACACCTTTTACCATTGTCGATGCAGTTTATGCATCAACATTTTTCGTTGCCACAGGATTTCATGTACTTCACGGAATTACTGAACAATTTTTTTAACAACATGTTTATTTCGACATCTAATAAATCATTTCTGACCAAGACACCACTTTGGATTTTAGACTGCAGCATAATACTGACATTTTGTAGATGTGGTTTGATTATTCCTATATATCTGAATATACTGATGAGATAGATAATAGTTGTCCTAGTACAAATAGCACATTTGACTTCCAATCAAAAAGTGCTAATGAAGGAAAAGAATTCTAGTTTTATCTTCTAGAATAATTGTTAGGTTAATTGTTATAACGCTTACAACAATCCTTTCTGAAGAATTTGTTAATGACTGAGAAAAAAGATCACTATTTGAATGTAGATTCAGTCCAAAAAGATCATCATGAATACGTTTTTCTCTTGCATTGTTCTTAATTGCCTTAATCTTCTTAATTTTTGACATAGAAATTGCATAAATTTCACCAATTTTAATCGCCATAAAAACATAAAACACTATAATCTGAACAGTATGTACAATATTCTTCATCTTAGTTCTTCTAGGAGAACTATACCATGAATGAATATAAGGAGCTCTACAATGAGCAGATAAAAAGATTTTAGTTAAATATAACATTTGGATTGCATTAAAAAGTATTGATATTGACTTTAATTGGCGCCAGTTTTTTGGTGTAAAGTTAGCGAAGTGCACCAGCAAGCTCCAGTGCTAAACACTCACCAGAAAATGAGAGAATGGTAGACAACAAGAATCTGATATCATCCAGCTGCAATCCCAAAACTTAATGGAATAAGGGAAGCTCTCTTTCTATTGTCACGAAATAGGGGAGAGAATGCCACGAACATGATACACGAATTTAGATGAGAGTCGTTAATAAAACAAAGGCGTTTTTCTCTGTGGTAGAATCTCCTCACGAAATTTCAGTCACCAACTCTCTTCTCCAAATGCGAAAATATTTTGTTGCTGCACACCTACATAGTGAGAAACGATCATCATAACAAAATGAAAAAAATCAGAGCTCTCACGGAAAGGGTGTGTTCGTTTTTCCCGCACGCTGTTTGAGAGTAAAATGGTGAAGAAATAGCTTGAATCTGATTCGATGAACCCTCTGCCAGGTACTTAAATGTTAATTGCAGAGTAATCAAGTAGATATAGATGCAAGTCTTCCTTTAGTTCTGCTACTTCTGTTCGAATGTTGCCCATGCTGTCAACAAGGGAGTGTAGAAGTCTTGCCAGGTTTAACCATGTGTCTAACAGGTCTAGTCGCAATTGTACAATATCCATACCTCAATTCACCATATCGGACACCCCACAACATAGCCACTCAGCTTCACCGCTAAACGTTTTACGTAATTTAGGATTGTTCAACACTCTCCGTTCCAGGTTAGCCAGATGGGTGATATGCCATTAAGCCACAATTCAATTTCTGTTTGCTTCCGCTTGCATATGAACTAACTTATTGTTCTCCTACCTCATATCACTGACGTCAGGTGTTCCAAAGAAAGTCTTCAAGAGTCTTCCTCCTGGATCTGATCGTCCATGCTTCCACCTTTTCAGGATGTACAGCTGCAAATCAGATCCATGGGCTGTTATTACTGCTCCCATAGGCGATCGTAAGTGGGCCACAATACCTGATGTCCTCCACATTTTCCTCAGTAACTCCTTTCTGATGGTTCTCCACGAAGGCTTCATCCTGCTTCCAAACATCATTTCTTAATGCTTAGACATTGTACATCTGTGTCTTTTTAGTGGCCACCACCATACTGAACACATCATTCATTTCTCTAAAATGTTAGGAATTATTGTTATAAATTCCTTTACTGTCTGTAATTATTTTAGTAATTTAATTCATGGTTGAATTTTTAGATACTTTGAAATAAAACTGATACGCAAATTATGGATACAGCAGTGGTTTCTTCCCTATCAAAAGTTTCGAATCTGTCATCTGATTTAATATTTATTGACTACTCTGTTTCTGGCCTTGGGTGGCCATCCATATACTCGCCTTGGCATGTGGCATTCTTGGTAAGATTCGTAACACAATGTGTTATACATGCCACAAATGCTAACTGGTGTGGGCAATATTATGCTGTGGGAAACAGTCACATGACCTTTCATGAGATATGTGGTAGTAATCAAAGACAACATGACAGCTGTAGGCTGTATGAACATTATTACAAAATGGCTCAGAGCACTGTTGGACTTAACTTCTGAGGTCATCAGTTCCCTAGAACTTAGAACTACGTAAACCTAACTAACCTAAGGACTTCACAAAAATCCATGCCTGAGGCAGGATTCGAACCTGCGACCGTAGCGGTCGCGCGGTTCCAGACTGTAGCATCTAGAACCAACATTATTGCAGACCACGTAAATAACTTTCTACTTAATGTGTTTCCTGACACTGGTGGTGCCTTCCAGCTGGATAAGTGTCCATGTCACTATTGCAGAACTGTGCTACAGTGTTTGAGGAGCATATTCGTGTGATTTGAATTCTCCGGAACACGTATGAGACATTATCTTGCGACATCCCTGTGCTAATAAAACGCCAGTGCATAATCTAAAGGGATTAAGTTATCTGTGTGTGGACATCTGGTGCCACCTACCTTCAGAAACCTATCAAGAACTTGTCGAACTCACGGCATGCGGAATCATTGTTGTATTGCATTCCAAATGTGGACCAACAAACTGTTAAGAAGGTGGTTACAATGTTTTGGCTCATCAGTTTGTATATGAATGGATAGACTCTCTATCAAAACGTCTGACTTTCATTCTTTCTATACATATGTCACCTTGATGATGTTTCAACATTCATAAATCAACTACGTGATCAGTGTGTGAATTATCTTTATGACCTAAATGCTGACTAGACGGGCTAAAAATAGCAGCATAGGCTTAAAGTATTGGTATAAACTAAATTTCATGCCACCATTTAATAGTGACTATAGGCACAATAATAAGTTAAAAAGTCAATATTTTAGAAACGTTATACGAAGGTATTTCTATTGCTGTTGATGGTGAACATATTTGTTGCTTACATTAAAAATGGAGCAATGAAGTGTTTAAATGAATTTGGTCTCTTCCAGATTATTGTCTCAATAGTCAAGTGAGTAATGACGCTTTAGTGGAGGCATTACCATTATTTCAAGTAACATATAATTTTGTAAAGAATTGTCAGCCATTTCAAGATACATTAAATTTTATGAAAGGCCTAGATGTGGTGTGAAAGACACATCTGCAAGCTGTAATACGGTATCCATTGACAGAACAAGAAGAATACAAAATGACATTATGAAAGGGCAATAAGAAAGGTATTACAAGTAGCAGAAGTAGCATTTCATTTGTGGCACAATCACTCAGAAATTCCGTTTGAACACTATAGCAATGAGCCTGTTATAAAAAAACTAAACTCCACTATCAGAGTTACAGGAGTGCATGCACCTGCAGCCATATCATCCTCTGCCAGATGGCGTCATTCAGTTGCAGTATGAAGGGGCATGGAGTCGGCACGTATCATTCTCTGCCAGATGGCGTCATTCAGTTGCAGTATGAAGGGACATGGGGTCGGCACATTGCTCTCTTGGCAACTGCCGGTTTTTCAGACCTTGCAGCCGGTACATCTTATTTAAGTAGCCCCTCAACTGGCATTACAAGGATGAGTGGATCCTTTCCAGTACTCTCACCAAGGAAACACCTCTGACGCTATCAAGAATTGAACTCACGTACTCTGTATGCCAGTCATTTGCACTCACCACTCAGCTATAGAGGTGGGCAATATGCCTGATACGTTAATTACAAATAAAAGATCTACACATAGACACGAATTTAATAGAGGTCACCAGTGGCCAAGACAACTAGATGGAAAAGCTAACGTGTTACGTCATGTACATCTGTGTTCTGACTGTGAATAATGGTCCATTTGAAAGACATATGAAGATTAACACTAATACACCAGAAGAAGAAAGAAATCTGTTTGAAGTTTTAGTGTGTGAAGCTGGTTCATGTGTTAGAGCAACAAAACAGAGATATTTTTGTTTCAGTAATGTACCCATACTATAATGATATTAATGGTATTCCAAATTTGCATCCAAAACATCAACACAACCATCTACACAACCAATAAAATAAGTTATATCCTTTGTATCACCACTACCACAGGCGTCCACTTCCCAAAATTTCTGTGAGTGCATATCAATGGTGGAATGTGGTATATGTTTTCATGGGGCCTCAATATTTTTTAAAACGATTACCTTTTATTTGTAATCTTTTATGAACACTGCCTATGCCATGAAGGGCTGTGCTGTTATAATGTCAAATATACCTGTGCTATAAGTTGGGGCCAGCCTAGCTAAGTCAGTAACACAGCTTACTTAAACCCACTCAAACATGAATTCATATGTACTTGGATGGACACACAGGTCATACATTTCCAAGGTCGACTTAGTCTGAAATGAGTACTGTGGGGGAGCCCTGGGACCAAAGCAATGCACTGACAATGTGCCTGCACACACAAAGGTCTCTGTGACAGGCAAGAGCTGTCAAGCGAGTGGGCTTGGGTTATAAGGAAGGATAAGTTAATGTAATGAATATTCTCAATTCCAAAACTTTCAAGAGAACTTCATAATTACTTTCCAACAATTTTAGTGATTGTACCCTCAAACACTACCTTGTGGGACAGAACATCAGCCAGGGAATGTTTTTTACAACACCATCTTCGTTGTCTTCTTGTAGCGATTGAAACACTACTAGTCTCTTTGGCGAATATCTTACAAATGATGTTAATTTCCGAAGAATCACTCAAATTCCAATTATGCGCCGAACAATGAACTAATATAGCTCTCGGCTGCAACTGAGTAATCCTACTTTGTAATCCTGTTGAATATCCACTGCCATACTTGCGCCATCATAACATTAACCACGACAGTAGTTTATCTCGAGAGATTAACGACTTATGACATCCTGGACGACTTCCAGTAATGTCCTAGAGCTTGCTACAGGTACTTCATAGGAATCTATAAACAGTTCTTCAACTTGCAGATTTTTATCGACATATCTGAAGCAAGTGGATTTGATAGTTGTTCCTTCACTGACATGAGGAAAGTCTCACCTACAATGAGAGAAAAACTTTGTTCCGCTTTAATAGATTTCACAATATTTTGTTGTTTATCGCTGGGCAGTACAGAGACAATCCCAGTCAATATATCGCGAGAAACCCGCTAGTGTGCAGTGCAGCCAAGATTTCAACTCAGGCGCATCTTCTGCTCTAAGCAGCAGCACTTAATGAATATTTGATACTTGGTCGGTGCGACCCCAAATTACTATTCCTTGCTGATTTAAAAATTGTAGTGACATTATTATCTTGGAAATCACCTTGCGTGCATTGTTCATATCTCCTAATTAATATGTTGACATCAGAGACGACACATTAGTTCCCTATTTGTAGTTCCTAGACGGGCGAACGATGAAGTGTACATTTTTCTTGAACCCTGAAACGTTCAATTGTCTTTTGCCACAGGTAAAATCCATTGCAAGCAAATTCATTACGTGGATCCCTGCCTGCAGAAGTAGCAGTTGCTGACGGAAGCACAGCACTGGAATCAACAATTGTTTGTCCTAATATATACAAGGAAATGTCTTTTTCCATCTTTCATGGTATGACCTGCTTCACGATTTATTGAGACTTTGTTGCTAATGTACTACAGGAACTGGCAGAAGACTCATTCTTGGGTTTCTTATTCTTAACGGAACATACTTTTCACTATGTTCAGTGTCAGTAACATCCATCAGTGACGACGACAAACCTATGAAGAATTTATCCACAGCGACTTCCATACCTACTGTTCGAATTCGAAAGTATTTAAAGAAGCAATACGCAGTACTGAGTTTCAGCTTTCCACATATGCCCAGTGGTAGTTCCCTTTTGGAAACTGAGAAAAACTTTTCTAGTAAAGAGCTTTTGCTCCACGCATCCGGTCAATAGACGCTCTTCTTTGCATGAATGCGGTAAGACACCTTTTTTCTTAAAATGATAACTTCCTAGTCTCAGTTTGGGCTCCCATGTCTTTTCAAACCATTGTCTCTCAGAGAATATACAAAACAAAAATAATCCATTTTATATAAAAGAACTTCACTGAAATCTTAAACCATGCCGCTCTTATCCGTTTGCAACAAACAAAAGAAGAAAAAACCAACTACCGAGGTAGTCAGTCACCGTTGACTTCCTTATGTTTCGGTTTATTATTTAATAGTGCTCACTATTGGCAAGTAATTATTTTAAAACAATTGATGAGGAGTGGAGAGGGCATACTACAGAGTGTCACTTCTAAGGAAACCTCAAAGCAAGCCAAAAAGATGGGAATCTATTCACAATTTGTATCCATTGTTATTGTGGGAAGTGCCTTTCACTTGGCCAGAGACAGGCAAGGAATAGGGAAGTGTGTTGCTTGGTTGCCTTTGCACAAACATGTATGAAAGAAAGAATTATGTTTTAAAGGTTAGAAATTTTAACTTCCATCTCAGTTTTTAATTGCATGTTATTTACTGATAACGGCAAGTGAGAAATATTTATTTTCTTTTCTTTTCATGAAGCTAAAAATCTCACAGGTGCAGTGCATTATTTATATGGGTGCTCAACCCCGAGAGCACCCTCCTAGTTGGCGTGCAGGTCAATCAAAGTGAGCCCATTATTTATCAGTTTCCAACGATATGTTATATATTTGTTTTTGAAAAATAGGTTTGGATTGTTGATGATGATATTTAAAAACGGCAGTTTATACCGCCACTCACCCAGCCAAGGTCCGCCGCTCGTGGTCTCGCGGTAGCGTTCTCGCTTCCCGAGCACGGGGTCCCGGGTTCGATTCCCGGCGGGGTCAGGGATTTTCACCTGCCTCGAGATGACTGGGTGTTTGTGTTGTCCTCATCATTTCATCATCATCCAGGAAAGTGGCGAAATTGGACTGAGCAAAGATTGGATAATTGTACGGGCGCTGATAACCACGCAGTTGAGCGCCCAACAAACCAACCATCATCATCATCACCCAGCCACTGGTCACTTCGCTAGCCCCCGCTGCTATGGGTGACAGCAGACAGGGTCACGCATGCTTTGTACCTACCCGTCTGCGCAGGCTGAGCTTGTCCGAGACTTCCGGTCGCTGACTCCCTTCGCCAGCCACGGCACATTGCGTGTTAAGCAGCAGCGGCTTGGATGTATACAGTAATTCTAATCAACTCCACCCCAGCGTAGAACTCCCAGTTTAAAAAATCCAGTTTACACAATCCAAGACAGAAATTTTGTTGACCATACACCTCGAATTTCTCGAGCGAAATGTAGATTTCACCCTTTTATAAAAGTTATTTTCGAAGACAGAAGAAATCGGCGAATACACACGTGTTCACATCGGTAAAGTATCGTCACTTGTGGAAATCCTTTACAACACTATTTCATAGGCTATATTTCCTCTAAGTATTCTCTCATCAGGTAAAAAAATCTATTCTAAGCAGCTTAATATCTGTTGCGTAATCCGAGGACTATAATATTAAACTCATTTTTGGCTCATGACAGAGTGCTAAGATCTACATCTGTCACAGGATGCCTCCTCACTTTCGAACTCCCCTAAAGTAACAAAATGCTCCGCCACATACAAGGTCTCTTCAGGTTATAGCACAGAATAACTAAATATCAGGTATATACTACGTATCTCTTTATAAATTCGGTAATAAATGTGATTTTATTAGGATGGTCATCTCTCCCGGTGAAGGTGTGGAATTGAAATTTCATTAAAAGACATCGCCACATCGAGAAACGCCAACTCCTGAATCATATCTGTGGTACCCCAGCCATCCCTTCCACCTGCCTGGCAGCACGTTGATGTCAAATTGTTTAGTTAAACTGATCATGAGACTCACTTCGCATGGCAAGAATTTCTTTTCAGCAGTCGAATTACACTCGTCAGGTAGCTCAAATCGGAATCTCTGGAGGGAATACGATGTTCTTTTCGAGGAATACTACTCAGAACCGACATTTGAAGCTGACCAGAGAACGATACAACGGCCACCAACATACCGGGTGATCAAAAAGTCAGTATAAATTTGAAAACTTAATAAACCACGGAATAATGTAGATAGAGAGGTAAAAATTGGCAAACGTGCTTGGAATGACCTGGGTTTATTAGAACCCAAAAAAAAAACCAAGTTCACAAAATGTCTGACAGATGGCACTGGACAGCAAAACTGTTACTGTGACGGGTGAGAGGTACACCGATATGTTACAGAATCGCATCATCCCCAGCCTGGCTGATAAACACCTGCTGGAACGTGCGATGTTTATGCAAGATGGCGCTCCATCCCATATTGCTAGACGCGTGAAAAGATCTCTTGCGCGAGTCGTTTGGTGGTGATCGTGTGCTCATGCTTGGCCTACCAGGTCCCCAGACCTCAGTCCGTGCGATTATTGGCTTTGGGGTTACCTGAAATCGCAAGTGTATCGTGATCGACCGACATCTCTAGGGATGCTGAAAGACAACATCCGACGCCAATGCCTCACCATAACTCCGGACATGCTTTACAGTGCTGTTCACAACATTATTCCTCGACTGCAGCTACTGTTGAGGAATGATGGTGGACATATTGAGCATTTCCTGTAAAGAACATCATCTTTGCTTTGTCTTACTTTATTATGCTAATTATTGCTATTCTGATCAGATGAAGTGCCGTCTGTCGGACATTTTTTGAACTTTTGTATTTTTTGGTTCTAATAAAACCCCGTGTCATTCCAAGCATGTGGGTCAATTTGTACCTCTCTATCTACATTATTCCGTGATTTATTCAGTTTTCAAATTTTTACTGACTTTTTGATCTCCCAGTACATTTCGCATAAGGACCGCGCTATTGAAAACACGATCGCAACGACTGTTACTGCGACCCTGCATAAAAAGCGGTCTTGCTTCCAGAGGCACACACAAGCATCGCTAACGACATCCATGTTAAAAACTATACATGCTTCATAAATCGACGTATGGCATTGCTTCCCAATGATGTGGTATTCTATACAAATACCGCAACATTGAATATAGGAGGTGGTTGCGAGGGTGTGTATTAACGGACCGAAAATGCAGGTGCACTTTGCCAGAAGTGTAAGCTCGTAATGAAATCACCTTTCTCACCGAATTTAGAAAGTGTCAAATGTTGAAATGTGTGTGAATACATAGGGACCAAACTACTAAGGTCATCAGTCCCTAGACTTACAGACTACTTCAACTAATTTAAACTAACGTATGCTAAGAACAACACACACATCGATGCCCGAGGACTCGAACCTCCGGCGGGAGGGGCCGCGCAGTCCGTGTCACGGCGCCTCGGACCGCACGGCCAATCAGCGCGGCTTTAGGAAGTGATTCGACTACTGAACGTGGTGTTAAGCCGATATTTGCAACTCCCCCATGCCACTTCAAGATATTTCCCACACTAACAAAGAGTATTTGTAACACATTGTATTTTAATACAATGCAGACAATGGAACAGAGGTTCTGTGATATATCCACGGGGTTCTTGATGACGGAGGATGATAGTTAATTGAGAATGATCACATACAGTAGATGGTGTGCTATGTGAGGAATCTCTTAAAAAATGCAGTGCTAGATTGAAGTTGTAAGAAATATACAAAATAGTATGACCAATGCACTGGCTTTTCAGATCTATAATGTTACACTTTGTGGTAGAAATTCTGTCTGTGATTTGGAATCAAGTCTCTCCATCCAATCACACACTTGTGTGATTGGATCGGCCTGTACGCTTTTGTGCTGTACGTGTCCCTTGACGTTTCCAATTCACCATCACATCGGAAACAGAGGACTTAGGGATGTTTGGGAGTGTTGAAATCTCGCGTACAGACATATGACACAAGTGACATCCAATCACCTGACCACGTTCGAAGTCCGTGAGTTGTGCAGAGCGCACCATTCTGCTCTCTCACGATGTCTAATGACTACTGAAGTCGCTGATATGGAATACCTGGCAGTAGGTGGCAGCACAATGCACCTTTTATGAAAAACGTAGGGTTTTGGGGGTGCCCGGATACTTTTGATCACATAGTATATTGTCGTAGCTCCACCAACCATGTACAAGGTGTGAGGCTAGGACCAAACGAAGCTTTCCCTTGCAACATAAGGTAGTAGAGAAGACAGTAGGAACAGTTATGGTGGTGTTTCTTATCGGAAAAATTAGGAAGACTTCACACCATACGGGAATCAGAAGAAGACGAAGATTTTGCTACTGCATTGCGCAGTTTTTCCAAACTACAAACAGGTACTACAATCTGAAAGAGATCTGCGTCTGTTAGGGTGCATTCATGTCTGTCACTCAAAAATTCTCTCCATCCTCCTTATTTTGTACCATCCAACAGAGAAAAGCTAAAAACTATAAAAACTTCGCTAATGTCCCCTGGTAGAGAACTCGATATCGCTCTCTTCCAATATATCAAAAACAGATGACATCTGCATGCTGACATCAAGCATATATCGCGATCATATTAAATATACAGGTGTTTCTCCATTGGAGCAGGTGGCCAGTGATCGAAGTTGGTTGTGTAGACCAGTGGAAAGTTTCATTGCCCGAGCTGTAGCAGGACGATATCCCACAGACTATCAATCGCAAGAGAGGATCCCTGTGTTGTTCTTTCATAAGCAGCTTGATACTTTGTTTTTCTGCTGTAACACATCCAAGCAGTTTATGACTACAGCTCTATACTCTGACATACATTTTGTTTTTCCACCACAACTTCGAGGTCTATGTCAGTCACTAAACCGACATTAACATATTTTTATCCATTGACTCTCACAGGAAGCTGGAGAACACGTGATGTAAACTATGCCACTCTGACAATACACAGGATGGTAGAAATAAAAGACAGAGGAGGTCTTTCTTATTGACAAAAATGTGGAGGACATCCCAACATATGGAAACTGGAAGAGCTTGTAGTATTGTGGAGCATTTCCAAACTGCTGTCCAAAGGTGATGACTTCCATATTTAATCTTATCTTCCACAGAGATGAGGTAGCAGATGTCTGGGTGTTTCGTTTCAAAGAGACCAAGAGCATTGATCCCTCTTGTTGCAGCCATGTACACAGTCATTGTTTCGTTGCTGGCCATCCCCAGAAGGTGTTGGTCCCACCAAGACTCTGTCCACTTCAAACAAGTGGTGTCCGTCAATCATTATGTGGTAAACGACAGCTTACCAGTGGACTGATGGGATGGAAAGGACGCAGTCGATATGGAACGATGTACTGTAATAAGCACCACAGTGGATAGTGCGATAAATTTCATCAGTTGATCTGTAATTTTAACACCGACTAATGACACGGCAGCACGCTTCCCATGGGTAAACCACCCCTAGATGACTGGCAGTACATCCATTCATGCCTGATTCTCAGACATGTACACCAAAGTATAGCAGACAGATTCCTATACCGATGCAGTTAGGTTATCCACATATTTCTAGCACTTGAGTCATACTGCAGAATAGTGATCCAGCAGGCCTCTTCTTCCACTTCTGCAACTGCAGAAGTTCTGCATATTTTTTCACATCCGCTTTGGCATCCGGTTCCGTATTTTTATATCGGAAGTTTATCAGAAACTTCAACAATGGCGAGATTGTCGATGTGCGTGCTTATTGACCCAAGGTGCCACCTGCTGTGCAGACTGGGTGGGGTGTGCAGCAAGCTAGCACATGCCCATAGCGATTGTTACGTTTATTGGATTATCAGGCAGCGACCTCTGTCAACACCGACTCAAAGGAAGGCCTTGGCGCTGGTTCGTGTCGTCACGTCAGCTAGGCACGGCGAACGCCAGGTCTGTTGCAGGCATACTCACAATGGTGGTGTCTCCCTCTCTGACACAGGAAAATGTGAAACTATTGGCGGAAGTTGACCAACACACGTTGTTCTGAGAGATTTCTGCTATCAATTAATTGTGCAATTCATTACACTTCTTAAGAAATAGTGTACTCTTGAACTTAAATTTCCACCTGTTTTAAGGATTGACATACAAAAACAACTTCATGGTCCAGCACCAACAGAATTCGTGCTTCTTTACCTTATTTGTAAATCTGAGGAAGATACGTTTGTACTGGGTTGCTTTTACAAGAAACTGTGAACATATTGGTGCTCTTCTTTAGGTATTTTGGTTGACTATGGGGTGAGGAGCACTGAATGTTAATGAAATACCTTGCGATTGTACACGTTGAGGGGGGGGGGGGGGACAGGAGAAGAGGCGAAAGAGAGATACTTGTTCTATCAAATAAAATTTTTTTATCTTATAAAGTTTCTCCTTTCAGTTGCAAGAAGGGAATATTTATCTTTTCTAATGTGCATGCGTAAAAAAGTAAAAGCTCAGCAGTATTTTCGATCTATGAAGCTATTTTGTTTCCTGTTTAGAATTCCTTTCGTTGAAAACAACTGTAATCTAATGACTGGCAACAGTTGGATATTTGCACATGTAAATTAGTTCACATTTCCAGTGACGATGTCAAAATAAAATAAATAAATAAAATAAACGAGTACATTGTAAAGTGGTTGGGGTAAGTTTCGATAACAAAATGGATCAAGTAAATATAGTTACTTGAATGTAAAATTTCCGAAGCTTGCAATGGGGCAAAGCATCTTCTCATATTGATCTACGTTTGTTTCGACAGGATTCAGTAATACAGAACTATGATCTTCATTTGTAGCTTTACGATAGTAAGAAAACCTTTCATCTAAATAAAACTGCAGAATCCAAAACAATACCAAACATTTTGTCCAAAAATAAAAGATTTATAGTGATAAGCACGCCCAGGCGTTTCTGTCTGCAACAGACCTGGCGTTCGCCGTGCCTAGCTGACATGACGTCACCAACAAGCGCCGAGGCCTTCCTGTGAGTCGGTGTTGCCTCTGTCCATTGCCACGTTTTCCCGCTCATCAGTCAACTTTGTGTTTCTGCATAATATTACTATATTGTGCAGTGTTTTTCAATCAACAGTTTTGTGGTGTAACATTAGTTAAGAGTGCAATAATGAAACCAAAAACAGGCCGTATTTGGAACTATTTCGTTGAAATTAATGATTTGAGTGCCAGATGCAAAAACTGTGATAAAGTATGTTAGCGGAAAGGGCGCACGACCACCGCATTGAAGAGCCATTTTAAATCATTACATTTCGAGAAATCTGCAGAGTCTGAGAAGTTAGATGAAACTATCAAACGATCAATGGAGGCGAAATAACAAACAGGTAATAAATATTTATATAATAATGTAGTTGGTACTAATAATTAAATTCAATCATTTTAGGGTGAGCTCTGTCCACTGCTGGTGCAAAGCTGTTTTATCTGAATGATTCACAATACAATAACATTTTAAAGAGATCACCCCACCTGTAGTACCGGTCGGGTAGTGTTGGTGCAAGTCAACAGGTAATGCGTCTTTTCTTGTTGCTGCCAGCACTTAACGATATAAGCATTAAGAGTCTGTGGCTCAGAATAAGTACACCAACGTAATATGTGAGTGACACACGAGTGTGTGTTGGCTGCACTACACGAAATTTAAACTGATTTTACATCCCTGCCCCTCATCCACTCGGTGGTGAGCACTTTAAAAAGTTATCACACTCTACATAAAAAGATTTCTAAGAATTTTTATCTTGCATTGATCTTAGAAGAGTGATGGTACTCACGTAACTGTTTATAATTTGAACCGGTACCAATGACGTTGCATTTACTCAGTAGAATGTTAATTTATTTATTTCATTTTATTCTCCTTATTGTATACCAACTGTCGGTAACCTCTTTACCATCATCAGCTCTGAAATAAACATCAATGATGGCAAATACGTTACTGAAACCTAGTATGCGATATGAAGAATAAAATCCAATATTTATAAATTAACATCTTTCTGAGAAACTGCAGCATGATTTACAAATTTGTTCAGGAACGTTTCTTTTCCATTGTCGCTTTAGCTGGACTCACTTAACGACTTGGAATTTTTTTTTACTTTTTATATGTTTAATTTTTTGTGGTATTTTAATATTTTTATTGTGTTGTTATACGTTTCCTTTACTCCGGCCAAAGGGGCTAAACAACAACTCCCATTGGAACAAAGTCTGCAAGCAAATGATTATTAGGATTTTTCACACCTAAAGTCTCAACAAATGGATCGCGTTGATTGCTGAAATTAATTCCCTCTAGAACTTACCGTTTAATTTTGTCGAGGGTATTGGCTTTCGCAGAATAGTGATTAATGAACGCTGCTCTTCCAAAGTATAAGTTGAAAGGTTATGATTTTTATTTCGTATTTGTACAATAAGCTAGCAAGAAAAAAGAATTACTTGGAGAATTTGAATAAATATCTTTCACAACTGACATATGGTCTGATCTACATACAGAAACTTTTTTACTTAGTTTGACTTTTCATAGTATTTCAAAGGACTTTCACAAGACGTCTATTGAAATGTTAAGTCATGACTGGGCGTCGTACAGGTGCCGTAATATCGACAACATTTGAAACGATACTTCAGGAATGCGGAATAAATCACCAAATAGTGCATCGTGTTGTTCGTGATCGTGTTTCTAACATGATTAAAGCATTGCAGTTGTCTTGCTTTGATGATGTGAATTACGCAACATCAGATACAACTTTGTATTCGACCTGCTGCAGAATCACAGGATGGCTCCTACAAGTAACTGCTAAACTGAAAAAAACTGCCCCCCCATTTCAATCATTCCTTGGTCACACAAACCAAGTTGACACATATTCAAAGGGGACACCTTAATCAACCTTCTCTATCTGTCATTCAGGATTGCCCAACACGGTAAATATTGTCAAATTTATATAAATGATTTTAATTTTATGGTATATATTTAGTGTAAGTAATGTGTGTTTTGTTTTTATGAACATTCTGTTAATTTAATTTCTTCTATTTCCAGCTGGAGTAGCACATTCCATATGATGGCACGATTTTCCAGGATTCGATAATTTTGTACTTATGTTCAAATCCAGTCACGGCCATCTACGCTGAAGACTGGATAAATGCTCAAAAATTTGTAAAAGTAATAAAACCATTCGAAGAAATTACTAGAAATTTAAGCAGTTCTCAGCCTAGCATTTCATCAGTCATACCGCTAATTCAAATTCTTGTTCGCACTTTATTGTAAGAAGGAACAAAAATTGACACTTCAGAAGAGTTCCAGAATTACAGTAGAAAATTACGTGATGAATTGATTTCAAAGACGAGATTTGGAGAACTAACCAAAAACGATAAATACACCACTGCGACGTACCTATATCCGCGTAACAAGTCAAAATTTTTCAATGGCATCGTCACAGAGCAAGTTGAGTCAGAAATATTTCATCTGATGATGATGAAAACCAGAGAACGAAACTCATCTCAAGATAAATGCATACGTACTAACTATAAATGCTGCTGATTTGAAACTGAAAAATCAGCCTTCAACAATTTGTGGCTTAATCACAGAATCTCAGTTGGAGACATCATTACAAACTGTAGAATTCATGTTGAATGTGGAAAAGGCAAGCAAAGCACGACTACAACTAAAGAAAACGACAATTTGTTTCTGATGCTACAATCAAACCCACTGCAGTACAAAAAGGAAAAAAAAGACTTCCTCTAAAAGATGATCCTCTACTGCGATGGAAATCAAATGGACATAAATACTGCTATCTATTGCCACTATCTCGCTAGTATTTGTCAGTGCCTCTTAGCAGCGTAGCCAGTGAACAATTAAACAGTGGAGCTGACCTCATATACAAAGAACATCGAAAGAGATTCAAGAGTGAAAAAGCACCAAAACTACTTTTTGTTAAATGTATCCTGCCATTGAGAACGTTTGAGTACTAATATAATAAAAAAAATGTTTGAAAAAGAAATATTACTTATTTCTTAATATTACACTTCCGCTTCTGCATTCGTTCAATTTTCCGCTTCCGCTAAAATTTACTTTTGACATGTGTTTCCGCTTCTGCTTCTGTTAACTCACGTCTGTCGCATCACTAGTGTCGAATTTACGATTACGACTGCTCATCTTTTTCTAAGAGGATGGGAGTCATAGACTATTCTCGCATTCATATGATGAAGTTCGAGATTGAAACATCTCCCCGCATTGCCTTTGACCACCTCTCCCTGTAACACTGTCGCCCATGTAATTTACAACTGACCAGAAGTAGTAGGGTACTACCCCAGTACATTCCGTATCTCGTGAAGGAATACAGCGAGCTGAGTCCCTGACTGCGGTTCAGTGAAGACTGTTCCACACCTGTCTTACTCAAGGCACCCATCCAAGTGAACAAGATCTCTCCAGATACGTGCACTTGGAGATAGCACCCCTTATCAGTTTATAGTAGATATGAGAGTGTTGTGGTGATATAACAGACAGTTAAAAAGAAACGTGGAGTTTATACAACATGGACCTCCAGATGGGCTTTGTTTGAAGAGTTTTACATTAATCAACTGTGCTATCAATTCTGAAGTGTGGTTCTAGTGTCTGGGATTATTTCCAAGAAGGTATTGGCAAGAGAGAAATGACTGCAGAACATAAACACATGCACTCCTAAGGCTACGCAGCTCTGCACTTAACACATTATAACGTTAAAACCATGCGGTTTCTGAAATATTAGTCACACTCTTAAGACTCTAATGCAGGACATACATGTCCAACATCTGACTTAATTCCATCCTGAAAGCTTTCTGTCCCACTCATTACAGTGACAACGTTAATAGAATAAAACTGCTTCCTTCTACATCAGAGAAAAACATAGATTCTTTGTGATACATGCACAATATACCCTTCCGAAGATGTATAGCACCGACTGTCGACATCCAATTACAGTTCAGAAATTATGCAATGCTCGCATCAGTCCTATAACATGATCGTCAGCAATAGGAAATGCATCTTACAAGGAAACAGACAAATGCATAGTAGTGGTGTTTGACATGTGAAATTACATGCCATGCTGCATAACTCCATAAACAGGACAACGGTCAACCAAACGTATACACAGGATTTGCAGTACCTCACAAATACCAGTCACTAACTTAGAATCGCTGCAGTCATGAGACTGAACACTCGCTTTATGTCCAAGACAAGATGTGGCAGATAAATGGAGTAGTTTGCATACATCTTCATTTGTCTAGAAAAGGGGGTTGAAATAGGTTTTCCATCGACGGACATGATTCAGCATATCTGCATTTGAGGTCCTCTGCTGACTGCGGTAAGGAGAGGTTTGCTGTTAATGACTACAGGTAGATAGCACTCTAAGCCACACACAGAACATGCAGTTGTATAGGAGTCAAAAACAAGGTATACCACACAACCGATGAGTCCTGATAGAACAACGGAAAAAATGGTTAAATGCATAATAAATGACCTGCTGCAATATGTCCCTCTCTCTAGAATGCGTCTTCAGTCCACCATTAAATCATTCCTCGTTACAACTCCTCGTAACCGATCACTCTATCTACCTTCCATCATCCTTTAACGCAGATCCATGTCAGTTTATAGGCAGATGGTTCTCTTTTCGAGGAAAGCATCAAAAACAGCAGTCAACTGGTATGTATCCCTATTACCTCAATAGAGATGCAGCTGAATGTTGTTCAAAACCATGCAGCAAATGTTCTGTAAGGTATTTGTTAGTCGACACAGCATGGTTCTGAATGGTAAAGAGAACAGAGAAGCACATTGTAAATACTTTTGGTTAGGGTTTGAAACACCTAAACAGTGTTGTGCAGGGTAAAACACACGATCTGTTCTGTAGGCCAGTGCAGTTCCCGTATCGGTTTCATGTGGGGGCCCCATGGCACAGGGAGGGTTCAGGACAGAATCATAGAGCTCATAAGTGGATCTATGGCGCATTACAAGTACATTGGGGATACATGCTGAAGGAGGATCCACCACGTGCTATCGGAGGGACAGGGTTTGAAGTTGGATTCATCATGCATTATGGCTGGGAATAGGATCCGGAGGTGGATCCACCACCTGTTATGACTTGGATAATGTTGAAAAGTGGATCAACCATGCGTTATGGCCGGGATCTGTTTGGAATTGGATCCACCACTCGTTACAGCCAGGATGGGTTTCAAAGATCAATCCACTCGCTAGATGTCCGGGGCTGTGCCTGAAGTGGATTTACCAGCAGTAGGTTCGGTGTACGGACTGGCAGCTCCCACATGAAACCGATACAGGGGCACAGACATATAGAAAAATAGCACATCTGCGCTAGTTGATTTCAACTGTACTACATTTACAAGTAATTTTAAAATACCTACCGGGAAGTGACATAAAATCGATAAAATTACGAAAATTGATGGAAAATACGTGTAAATTCAGGGAAAATACGCCAAAATCCTGGGAAATTGAGGGTGAATGAGGGAATACTTGCATGCCTTCTGCTTGGTGCAGGAACATTCTTGTACATGGGAACAGGTATGTGACAGCAAGAGGAATACAAGCAAAAGTTGACACAGAAGCACCGGGGACCAGCAAAACAGTAATTTTTAGTGGACAGTGATAAGACAGTTGGAATAGAATGTTTAATGTGGATGACCACTAAATGTAGAGTATTACATTTATATATGTTGGATCACAAGCCGAGGTGTGACCTTAAGGTTGTCGGCAACCACCTTATAAATGTTTATAAAGTATCCTTAGCTAAAGAGTGTTGTAGTACCACATGGGGGAACTGCACTATACTACAGAGTAGATTATGTGTTTGACCCTGCACAACACTGTTTAGGTGTTTCAAACCCTAACAAACAGTATTTACAATGGGCTTCTCTGTTATGTCTACCATTCAGAACCATGCTGTGTTGACTAACAAATACCTTACAGAACAGTTGCTGCATGGTTTTGAACAACCTTCAGCTGTAACTCTATTGAGGTACTAGGGATACATACCAGTTGACTGCTGTTTTTGATGCTTTCCTGGAAAAGAGAACCATCTGCCTATAAATTGATATGGATCTGTGTTAAAGGATGATAGACGGTAGATGGAGTGTTCGATTAAGAGGGGTTGTAACAAGGTATGATTTAATGGTGTACTGATGACACATTCTATGAGAGGGAGATGTTGCAGCAGGTCACTCTTCATGCGTTTAACCATTTTTTTTTTTTGTTCTCTTGGGGCTCATTACTTGTATTGTATTACTTGCTTTAGACTTCTATGCAATTGCGTGTTCTGTGTGTGGCTTAGAGCGCTACTACCTGCAGTCGTTAACAGAAAACCTCTCCATGTAACAGTCAGCAAAGAGTTTCCAATGCAGATGTGATTAATCAAGTCCATCGATGGATAACCTGTTTCAACTGCTTCCTCTAGACAAACGAAGATGTATGCAAACTACTCCATTTCTCTGCCACATCTTGGACATAAAGCGAGTGTTCAGTCTCATAACTGCAGTGGTTCTAAGTTAGTGACAGGGGTTTGTGAAGTACTGCAAATCCCGTGTATTCATTTGGTAGACAGTTGTCCTGTTTATGGAGATATGTAGCGAGACATGTAATTTCACATGTCAAACACCACTACTATCCATTTGTCTGTTTCCTTGTAAGATGCATTTCCCGTTGCTGATGATCATGTTATAGGACTGATGCATAATTTCTGAACTGTAATCGGATGTCAACAGTAGGTGTTATACACCTTCAGAAGGGTATATTGCGCATGTATCACACAGAATGTATGTTCTTCTTTGGTGTAGAAGGAAGCAGTTCTATCTTCTTAAAGTTTGTCACTGTAGTGAGCGGAACAGAAAACTTGCACGGTGGACGTATGTCAGATGATGGACATGCATTTCCTGCATTAGAGTCGTAAGAGCGTTGCACTCTGCATGACTAATATTTCGATAACCACATGGTTTTAACGTTATATTGTGTTAAGTTCAGAGCCTGGCATGCACATAGGGAAAGATGAGCAGTCGTAATCGTAAATCCCGCACTATGATCGAAGTGCTAGAAATATGTAGGTAACCTAACTCTGTTGTTATAGGATGCTGTCTGCTATACTTTGGTGTATATGTCCGAGAATGATGTATGGATGGATGTACTGGACAGTCATTTATTTAAATTCACAATCTAGTATATGGTACACGCAAAGTAGTGGACAGGTGGTTTAGCGAAGATACAGAAATTGGGGAGTGACCTGGCATGTCATTTGTCAGCGTTGCAAACACAGAAAAACTGCTAACATTCATCACACTGTCAACTATGGTGCTTGTTACCGTACATCATCCCATATCGACGATGTCTTTTCCCTCCCATCAGTCGACTGATAAGCTGTTGATTACCATATAGTGACTGATGACAGCACTTGTTTAAGATGGAGAGAGTCTTGGTGGGTGCAATACCTTGGAAGGATGGCCAGCACTGTAATAGTGCTCCTCCTGTACATGACTGCAACATAAGCAAAGTAGTATAGTTTACTTTGTTCTGGCCCATTTGGTTAGTGCGGGTTGTCTACATCAGGATAAGGTATGCACTCATGGGCAAACATATTGTTTTCCTTTGATTGACAGGTACTTAATGTATTGTTCTCCTTTTATTGACAGGTACTTAATGTATTGTTCCCCTTTGATTGACAGGTACTTAACCTATTGTTCTGCTAAAAGGATCCTTCCTTTTGATTGACAGGCACTTAACCTATTGTTCCCCTGCCCCCTCCCCCTCCCTCCACCCCCTTCACTCTTGATGCTACAATTACACTTTCAGGTCTGGCTTATTGGTATAGCCCCTCTCACTCTTAACAATTTGATTGATTACTTGATTAAATTGATCAATTAATTAACCTCTCCCCCTCTGGTAAACCCCCCTCCCCTCCCAGCCTTCCTCCCGGAAATTGGCGGGAAAAAGACTCAGTTGGACGATCATTTGGAGGGAATTCGATTGTAGTGTATGGAATATTATTTAAACAATTCAGACATTGTGTGGAATATTGTTTATTTAAACAATTTAGGGGATTCAAGGCAGTGTATGGAATATATGGAAATTGGTGGAGAGGAAGGATCTCATAACAGGAAATTCAAGGGAATATTGTTTATTTATAAAAAATTCAGTTTGTGTGGTTGGATTCTCTTGATCATTATTCTCTGCTGTTTGGAAACATGTAGGTCTTGTAAGAAGCAATTACATGGTGCAAAGATGTTTCATAACCTAATGTTTGGCACTGTACGCTGGCTGTCTTAACCTAATGTTTGGACCTTTGTCAGCACTTAAGCTATAGTGCTGTTACGTAGTTTTTCACGTCACCCCCATTTCCTTAAACTATTGTACCGCCTTTGATACCAAATTAAGTAATTAGTTATGTCCTCCCACCATTTTCTGGTACACTTTTCGAATTTCACATACTTTTGAACGTCATTTCTGGCACATTCTTCTTTGTCACCCACCCCCTTAAACTATTGTACTGCATTTTACATAAAAATTATGCAAATTAACCTAGTGTTCTTCACTTAACCTGCTGTTCTGCTCCATGTCACCCACTCACGCACACCCTCCATTAACTACTGTACCGCTAACACCACGTTGATACAAAAAAAATTATGCAAATTAATTAAGTAATTGTTTTCACATGTATGGGGTAGTTTTTTTTTAATTTGCAGCATCCTATTGATCGGTGAAATCGATGGAATACAGTTTAAACAAAAGATCACTAATAAAAAACACATCCTCCCATTCGACGCCCGCCTCTGCCGCTGCCGCCGGCGCTGCCCCCGGTCCCGACCCTACCCAGGCCGCGGCCGCCACAGCATCACTCTGGCGTCCATGGGCCGCCCCCCCTCAAGCTAGCGGGTTAGGGCTGCAGGAACCAGGCTGCTCGCAGCGGCCCGACTCCGCAGCGTCTCCTCCTCCGCCGTCACGTCCTCGCCGATCACGTGAGGTACAGCACACATACCTGTCCACCTCGTCACAGAACTCCAAGGCGCGCTCACACCGATCCCATACGTGAAACGCCTCTGGGCAGCACGTGTATTTACCATTGCTGACGCTATACCTGTGGATACTGACGTCACGGATTGCGCTATAGAAATCTGTTCCAGAATAGCACAGGCTGCTTTCTCCCTAGTTATCCTAACAAGACATACGAGCTGCATCCAGCTGTGCTTACCTGCCCTAGCATGACTGACACCCCACCGCGAAACGTCCGTGTGGCGACTTGCCATCTAAAAGGTTCTCAATGTTATACTGACATCACATGGCTAAGTAAAATAAGAGCCAAGTCGACCTCTCAGAAATTGTAGTGTCCCAGAAATAGTTAACGGTCGTCTTTGTAGGAGCTTTTATAATGTCTCAGCTTGTCCGCATAGAACTTCTTGTCCTAGCAGAACCTGTTTATGAAAATAGCGCGGAATAACGCCGAATGCATTCCTCTTGATGGTCCTAACGTGGCACCCCATCCATCACGCCTTACCTTTCCTACTTTCAACATACACAAACGTTCTCACCGCTATGTAGAGACTCCTATACCCCAGCACAAAGGATGTCTTGTGAATTAATGGGGGATTGATTGGCTCTTATCGAATTTACCCGCCGAATTACTGATGCCGCCAGTGTGGAAGCACCGTCTGCCTTTTTTTTTCTTTCTGCAGACGTGACTTTCAGCCGCAAAAAACTATTTTATACATATAGTCATATTGCACCCACAATTAAACCTCGCAAAGTGTCCTACATATCGTCAAATACATCTACATCTACATCTACATTTATACTCCGCAAGCCACCCAACGGTGTGTGGCGGAGGGCACTTTTCGTGCCACTGTCATTACCTCCCTTTTCTGTTCCAGTCGCGTATGGTTCGCGGGAAGAACGACTGTCTGAAAGCCTCCGTGCGCGCTCGAATCTCTCTAATTTTACATTCGTGATCTCCTCGGGAGGTATTAGTAGGGGGAAGCAATATATTCGATACCTCATCCAGAAACGCACCCTCTCGAAACCTGGACAGCAAGCTACATCGCGATGCAGAGCGCCTCTCTTGCAGAGTCTACCACTTGAGTTTGCTAAACATCTCCGTAACGCTATCACGCTTACCAAATAACCCTGTGACGAAACGCGCCGCTCTCCTTTGGATCTTCTCTATCTCCTCCGTCAACCCGATCTGGTACGGATCCCACACTGATGAGCAATACTCAAGTATAGGTCGAACGAGTGTTTTGTAAGCCACCTCCTTTGTTGATGGACTACATTTTCTAAGGGCTCTCCCAATGAATCTCAACCTGGTACCCGCCTTACCAACAATTAATTTTATATGATCATTCCACTTCAAATCGTTCCGCACGCATACTCCCAGATATTTTACAGAAGTAACTGCTATCAGTGTTTGTTCCGCTATCATGTAATCATACAATAAAGGATCCTTTTTTCTATGTATTCGCAATACATTACATTTGTCTATGTTAAGGGTCAGTTGCCACTCCCTGCACCAAGTGCCTATCCGCTGCAGATCTTCCTGCATTTCGCTACAATTTTCTAATGCTGCAACTTCTCTGTATACTACAGCATCATCCGCGAAAAGCCGCATGGAACTTCCGACACTATCTACTAGGTCATTTATATATATTGTGAAAAGCAATGGTCCCATAACGCTCCCCTGTGGCACGCCAGAGGTTACTTTAACGTCTGTAGACGTCTCTCTATTGATAACAACATGCTGTGTTCTGTTTGCTAAAAATTCTTCAATCCAGCCACACAGCTGGTCTGATATTCCGTAGGCTCTTACTTTGTTTATCAGGCGACAGTGCGGAACTGTATCGAACGCCTTCCGGAAGTCAAGGGAAATAGCATCTACCTGGGAGCCTGTATTTAATATTTTCTGGGTCTCATGAATAAATAAAGCGAGTTGGGTCTCACACGATCGCTGTTTCCGGAATCCATGTTGATTCCTACAGAGTAGATTCTGGGTTTCCAAAAACGACATGATACTCGAGCAAAAAACATGTTCCAAAATTCTACAACAGATCGATGTCAGAGATATAGGTCTATAGTTTTGCGCATCTGCTCGACGACCCTTCTTGAATACTAGGACTGCCTGTGCTCTTTTCCAATCATTTGGAACCTTCCGCTCCTCAAGAGACTTGCGGTTCACGACTGTTAGAAGGGGGCAAGTTCTTTCGCGTACTCTGTGAAGAATCGAATTGGTATCCCGTCAGGTCCAGTGGACTTTCCTCTGTTGAGTGATTCCAGTTGCTTTTCTATTCCTTGGACACTTATTTCGATGTCAGCCATCTTTTCGTTTGTGCGAGGATTTAGAGAAGGAACTGCAGTGCGGTCTTCCTCTGTGAAACAGCTTTGGAAAAAGGTGTTCAGTATTTCAGCTTTACGCGTGTCATCCTCTGTTTCAATGCCATCATCATCCTGGAGTGTCTGGATATTGAGTATTGCTCATCAGTGTGGGATCCGTACCAGATCGGGTTGATGGAGGAGATAGAGAAGATCCAAAGAATAGCGGCGCGTTTCGTCACAGGGTTATTTGGTAACCGTGATAGCGTTACGGAGATGTTTAACAAACTGAAGTGGCAGACTCTGCAAGAGAGGCGCTCTGCATCGTGGTGTAGCTTTCTCGCCAGGTTTCGAGAGGGTGCGTTTCTGGATGCTTCCCCCTACTTATACCTCCCGAGGAGATCACGAATGTAAAATTAGAGAGATTCGAGCGCGCACGGAGGCTTTCAGACAGTCGTTCTTCCCGCGAACCATACGCGACTGGAACAGGAAAGGGAGGTAATGACAGTGGCTCGTAAAGTGCCCTCCGCCACACACCGTTGGGTGGCTTGCGGAGTATAAATGTAGATGTAGATGTAGATGTAGATGTAGATGTAGATATGCTGTTTCGACCCACTTACTGATTTAACGTAAGACCAGAACTTCCTAGGTTTTTCTGTCAAGTCGGTACATAGAATTTTACTTTCGAATTCACTGAACGCTTCACGCATAGCCCTCCTTACGCTAACTTAGACATAGTTTAGCTTCTGTTTGTCTGAGAGGTTTTGGCTGCGTTTAAAATTGCAGTGAAGCTCTCTTTGCTTTCGCAGTAGTTTCCTAACTTTGTTGTTGAACCACGGTGGGTTTTTCCCGTCCCTCACAGTTTTACTCGGCACGTATCTGTCTAAAACGCATTTTACGATTGCCTTGAACTTTTTCCATAAACACTCAGCATTGTCAGTGTCGGAACAGACATTTTCGTTTTGATCTGTTAGGTAGTCTGAAATCTGCCTTTTATTACTCTTGCTAAACAGATAAACCTTCCTCCCTTTTTTTATATTCTATTAACTTCCATATTCAGAGACGCTGCAACGGCCTTATGATCACTGATTCCCTGTTCTGCACTTACAGAGTCGAAAAGTTCGGGTCTGTTTGTTATCAGTAGGTCCAAGGTGTTATCTCCACGAGTCGGTTCTTTGTTTAATTGCTCGAGGTAATTTTCGGATAGTGCACTCAGTGTAATGTCACTCGATGCTCTGTCCCTACCACCCGTCCTAAACATCTGAGTGTACCAGTCTATATCTGGTAAATTGAAATCTCCACCTAAGACTATAACATGCTGAGAAAATTTATGTGAAATGTATTCCAAATTTTCTCTCAGTTGTTCTGCCACTAATGCTGCTGAGTCGGGAGGTCGGTAAAAGGAGCCAATTATTAACCTAGATCGGTTGTTGAGTGTAACCTCCACCCATAATAATTCACAGGAACTATCCACTTCTACTTCACTACAGGATAAACTACTACTAACAGTGACAAACACGCCACCACCGGTCGCATGCAATCTATCCTTTCTAAACACCGCCTGTGTCTTTGTAAAAATTTCGGCAGAATTTATCTCTGGCTTCAGCCAGCTTTCTGTACCTATAACGATTTCAGCTTTGGTGCTTTCTATCAGTGCTTGAAGTTCCGGTACTTTACCAATGCAGCTTCGACAGTTTACAATTACAATACCGATTGCTGCTTGGTCCCCGCTTTTCCTGACTTTGCCCCACACCCGTTGAGGCTGTTGCCCTTTCTGTACTTGCCCGAGGCCATCTAACCTAAAAAACCGCCCAGTCCACGCCACGCAACCCCTGCTACTCGTGTAGCCGCTTGCTGCATGTAGTGGACTCCTGACCTATCCAGCAGAACCCGAAACCCCACCACCCTATGGCGCAAGTCTAGGAATCTGCTGCCCACACGGTCGCAGAACCATCTCAGCCTCTGATTCAGACCCTCCACTTGGCTCTGTACCAAAGGTCCACAGTCAGTCGTGTCGACAGTGCTGCAGATGGTGAGGTCTGCTTTCATCCCGCTAGCGAGACTGGCAGTCTTCACCAAATCAGATAGCCGCCGGAAGCCAGAGAGGATTTCCTCCGATCCATAGCGACACACATCATTGGTGCCGACATGAGCGACCACCTGCAGATGGGTGCACCCTGTACCCTTCATGGCATCCGGAAGGACCCTTTCCACATCTGGAATGACTCCCCCCGGTATGCACACGGAGTGCACATTGATTTTGTTCCCCTCTCTTGCTGCCATATCCCTAAGTGGCCCCGCTAAGACTTTTACTCAATTACACCACTATCTGACTGAGGACAGGAGCTTGAATATTAGAGCATTAAACTGATGTCCAACCTAACAATATATCACCGCATACCGTGTCGATGTAGTGAACATACAATTCGTATCCTGCGCCATACAAAATCACTCCTTTTACATCATTCATACATATGCTGGGAAGACAGACAACATAAGCATATGCACCATAGGTATACTCGTGGTACTAGATATTTCCCTCAAGGTTGGGCGGTCATCCAATCCCAATGCGCAACCAGAGCGCCCTCAGTGGATCGAAGTCACTCTCAGAACTGTTGTGCAAGGACTGACTTGTTTCCCCCTTGGCACAAACACGTTGCTGTTTCTGGCCCAGACTTGCTTGCTTGCTTGCTTTTCTACACACATCTCCAGAATCTGTGATTACAAGAACATATCTAATATCGCATGGTTTGCCATAATGTTATACCATTTTAGCAGTACTTTTCGATATCAAGCACACAGCAGTATCCCACCGAATGCTCGCACTACATAATTCCGAATATATAGACTGGAAATTATTTCTCTACAAAACCGAAACTTTAGCTATGTGGGGTGTGCTGTAAACCACTGACCAACTAGAAACTTGTCACACCTGTGAAAAGATTTACGTGGAAACTCGAAACAAATAGAGAAAACTGATATTTCCACTTGCAAATATCGATATACGTGATGTAGCAGATTCCAAATCATCCCTATAATTTACAAGGTCAACTAAGGTGTTTCTCATGTCTAGAGAACTGGCAAACGTGTCTTCCACATGCTAGATGCACACACCACAATCGATCTTCTCTCAACTAAATAAAGCGCAAAATGTGCAGAAGCAGTCAAGCAAACAATTTACATGGGAGAGAATAATGGTCCAGCGCAAACACACCTCCATATTCAGTCTTCTCAAATTTCCAGGACACTTAAAAGATGCAACAAGTCTATTAAAGATACTGCCAACACTACGCTAATTCATTCTCTGCTACAGTGTTGCTGTGCTGTGTGGGATCCTTACCAGATGAGAGTGATAGAACATATCGAAGAAGAACAAAGAACAAGAGCTCGTTTTGTACTATTGTGAAATAGGGCACAGAATGTCACGGACACGATAGGCGAGCTGGCATTGGGGAACAAAGAGAGAATCAGTGCGTTTTGTTAGTGCAGGTTGCCTACATCAGGGGCAGGTATGCACTCAGGGGCAAACCTAATGTCCTCCTTTGAAAAGTTAAATAGGAACTGCAATGATGACCTACTTAAATTGGAACAATCACATAGATAATATTGTGGAGAAGGCAGAACAAAGACAACATTATATTGGCAGGACACTTAAAAGATGCAACAAGTCTATTAAAGATACTGCCAACACTACGCTAATTCATTCTCTGCTACAGTGTTGCTGTGCTGTGTGGGATCCTTACCAGATGAGAGTGATGGAGCATATCGAAGAAGAACAAAGAACAAGAGCTCGTTTTGTACTATTGTGAAATAGGGCACAGAATGTCACGGACACGATAGGCGAGCTGGCATTGGGGAACAAAGAGAGAATCAGTGCGTTTTGTTAGTGCAGGTTGCCTACATCAGGGGCAGGTATGCACTCAGGGGCAAACCTAATGTCCTCCTTTGAAAAGTTATTAACCTATTGTTCTGCGGAGAGGATCCTTTCTTTATTAACCTATTGTTCCCCCACCCCTCCCCACTCCTCCTCTCCACCCAATCCCTCAGGAAACCTCCAACTCTTCCACCCGCTCCTCACCAATAAAAGCACACTTTTGATATAAATTTGATTGAATAATTAATTAAATCAATCAATTAATTAAATCCACCCTCAGGGAAACCCCCAGTCCCCTCCCCTCCCCTATCTCTCCTGGAAATTTGTGGGAAAAAGACTTGGTTGATCGGTCATTTGGAGGGAATTCGACTGCAGTGTATGGAACATTGTTTAAACAATTAGGACAACATATGGAATATTGTTTACTGATTTATGGCAGTGTATGGAATATATACTCCTGGAAATTGAAATAAGAACACCGTGAATTCATTGTCCCAGGAAGGGGAAACTTTATTGACACATTCCTGGGGTCAGATACATCACATGATCACACTGACAGAACTACAGGCACATAGACACAGGCAACAGAGCATGCACAATGTCGGCACTAGTACAGTGTATATCCACCTTTTGCAGCAATGCAGGCTGCTATTCTCCCATGGAGACGATCGTAGAGATGCTGGATGTAGTCCTGTGGAACGGCTTGCCATGCCATTTCCACCTGGCGCCTCAGTTGGACCAGCGTTCGTGTTGGACGTGCAGACCGCGTGAGACGACGCTTCATCCAGTCCCAAACATGCTCAATGGGGGACAGATCCAGAGATCTTGCTGGCCAGGGTAGTTGACTTACACCTTCTAGAGCACGTTGGGTGGCACGGGATACATGCGGACGTGCATTGTCCTGTTGGAACAGCAAGTTCCCTTGCCGGTCTAGGAATGGTAGAACGATGGGTTCGATGACGGTTTGGATGTACTGTGCACTATTCAGTGTCCCCTCGACGATGACCAGTGGTGTACGGCCAGTGTAGGAGATCGCTCCCCACACCATGATGCCGGGTGTTGGCCCTGTGTGCCTCGGTCGTATGCAGTCCTGATTGTGGCGCTCACCTGCACGGCGCCAAACACGCATACGACCATCATTGGCACCAAGGCAGAAGCGACTCTCATCGCTGAAGACGACACGTCTCCATTCGTCCCTCCATTCACGCCTGTCGCGACACCACTGGAGGCGGGCTGCACGATGTTGGGGCGTGAGCGGAAGACGGCCTAACGGTGTGTGGGACCGTAGCCCAGCTTCATGGAGACGGTTGCGAATGGTCCTCGCCGATACCCCAGGAGCAACAGTGTCCCTAATTTGCTGGGAAGTGACGGTGCGGTCCCCTACGGCACTGCGTAGGATCCTACGGTCTTGGCGTGCATCCGTGCGTCGCTGCGGTCCGGTCCCAGGTCGACGGGCACGTGCACCTTCCGCCGACCACTGGCGACAACATCGATGTACTGTGGAGACCTCACGCCCCACGTGTTGAGCAATTCGGCGGTACGTCCACCCGGCCTCCCGCATGCCCACTATACGCCCTCGCTCAAAGTCCGTCAACTGCACATACGGTTCACGTCCACGCTGTCGCGGCATGCTACCAGTGTTAAAGACTGCGATGGAGCTCCGTATGCCACGGCAAACTGGCTGACACTGACGGCGGCGGTGCACAAATGCTGCGCAGCTAGCGCCATTCGACGGCCAACACCGCGGTTCCTGGTGTGTCCGCTGTGCCGTGCGTGTGATCATTGCTTGTACAGCCCTCTCGCAGTGTCCGGAGCAAGTATGGTGGGTCTGACACACCGGTGTCAATGTGTTCTTTTTTCCATTTCCAGGAGTGTAGTTTACTACTTTAGTTAAAGAACATGGCAGGAAATTTATTGCAGTGTATAGAATATAGTTTATTTATCTATTTAAAGAGTTTTTCAATAAATCGATCCCAACACCCACCCCTCCCTCCCCCTCGCCAGTACAGGTAATTTCAGGTCTGTGTTACTCAGATAGCCCCATCTCACTACTATCAATTTGATTGACTACTTAATTAAGCTGATCAACCTTCCCCCTCTGGTAAACATCTCTCCATTCACCCCCTCTCCCCATCGCATCTCCTACCTGGAAATTGGTGGCTCGGTGGTGGAGAGGATCTCATGACAGGAAACTCAAGTGTATATTGTTTATTTATTTAAAAATTAGTTTTCAGGGGTTGGATTTCTCTTGCTCATCATTCTCTGCTGTTTGGAAAGATGCAGGTCTTGTAAGAAGTAATCAATTTGATCGTTTTTTTTTTCATTCCAATCGCACAAGGAAATACATCATGAAACACTTATAATGCGTAATTACACTGTAAAAATCTTTCAATCGTGAAGCATGTGCCGTCCTCTGGACCACACAGAACACCACCGCACATGCTATTAGTAGTCATGGTGCACTGACAGCCCCTGCAAAGCGACTATGTGGGCATAGGCTACAGAGCCATGCACAGGGGTCCATTCGGGTCCCGCAAGCGTCAGGTGGCGGCACACCTTTCATCCTTGACACTGGAGATATTCCTTTTGTAGAATGTGTTTGCATAGCCACCGTGGCTGACGCATAACCACGTGATCTTTACCTAGCGACTAACTCTTGTAGGTGCAGTTAAACGGTTGTCAGTGGTATACTGACGTCTCACGTCCATTAAAAAACAGCCAAGTCTCCCTCTTGACACATTATAGAAATTTTTGTAATGCTTCCCAGAATAACACAGGATGCATTCTTCCTAGCGATCCTAATGAAACAGCCAGTCCATTACCTATCAACTCTTCCCGGAAATCATAAGGTGCCACAGGAAATTTATTGCAGTGTGTAGAATATAGTTTATTTATCTATTTAAAGAGTTTTTCAATAAATCGATCCCAACACCCACCCCTCCCTCCCCCTCGCCAGTACAGGTAATTTCAGGTCTGAGTTACTCAGACTTGGTCACTTTTGCTGTTGATGGAGCTTTCGTGTTGTCTCAGCTTACCTGCATGGAAATCCTTGTCCTAACAGGACCTGTTCACGAAAACAGCCCAGAATAACGCCGAATGTATTCCTCCTGATGGTCCTAACAAGGCACCCCACCCGCCACATGTTATCCTTCCCAGAACTCGTAATGACCTGCTTTCAACATACGTCTCACGAACGGTAACCGTTTCGCTCATGTTCTCACCGCTAAAAGCCTTCATCATGTCTGTGGATGATTGAAAAAACACCGTTAATCAAAAAAGCATTCTTGTTGTTTGGAAAGAGAGCACTGAGTAAGCACGAACGGGAAAATCGGAACAATTACAAAAACAGAATTCGATGCACTGTCCTACACAAGAGAATAATGGCTGGAATTTTCGGTATCCTACAGCTACTGGTCTGGAGATGTCCTAATACCACAATGGCGGATGAGGGACAGCATCTCGCCAGAGATGGATGGTCTGTTTCAACTTCTCGATATCAAGCACATAGTAATATCCCTTGCATAGCAGTATCACTTGCACAGTATAATTCCAAAGATATAGACTGGAAATTATTTCTCTAGAGTCCCAAAAGTTTAGCGAGGTGGAGCGTGCTGTAAACCACTGAGTAACTAGAAACTTATCTGGTCTGAGAAGACATTTATGTGAAAACTCGAAAAAAATTGAGGAAACTGATATTTCCACTCAAGAATAGCGATGTCTGTGATATAACAGATTCCAAATCATTCTTATAATTTACAGAGTCAACTAAGGTGTTTTTCATGTTTCGAGAACCAGAAAACGTGCTTCTACCTGTCTTTCACCCGCTAGATGCACATAACACACACCACAATCGATGTCCTCTCAACCAAATAAAGACAGAAAATGTATGGAAGCACCAACCAGGCAATTTATATGGGAGGTGCTTCGCAAACACGAGTCTATATTGAATCTCCTCAAATTTCCGCGGAGAACACACGCGATCACAAAGGCTTTCCAACAAATACTGAGTACTAGTTCGCTATTCAGCCGTCTAGAGGGCGACACGATTAGGTCAACTGCATTCCCATACCCCAACCGGCCTACCCATTTGGACGGCTCCTTCCATTAGCTGGAAACGTGAATCATTCCCACCACAGGCCACCGCTGCCGCCGCATGCCACACACCCACAGACAGAATCGTCCTAGGAAACCAGCTACATATATATTTGATCGCTATTCTTACAGTTAAATATTACGATTACGGTCTCTAACGACTTGACATGCTTTTCCAAGTAAAAAGATTTTCATCCCCTTTGCTATCACAGTATTCCACTCAAATCCATAACTTCCTTACAACTGGACATAGTCATTTTCCTTGCACATGTCGGAACACATACACATACTTTATAAGCCTGATGCTCAAGGCAAACCTATCACGCAACCCCTACTGTTGTTGTGGTCTTGAGTCCAGAGACTTGTTTGATGCAGCTTTCCGTGCTACTCGATCCTGTGTAAGCTTCTTCATCTCCAAGTACCTACTGCAACCTACAGTCTTCTGAAACTGCTTGGTCTACTCATCTCTTGGTCTCCCTCTACGATTTTTACCCTCCTCACTGCCCTTCAATACCAAATTGGTGATCCCTTGATGCCACAGAACATGTCCTACCAACCGATCCCTTCTTCTAGTCAAATTCTGCCATAAATTCCTCTTCTCCCCAGTTCTATTTAGTATCTCCTCATCAGTTACGTGATATAGCCATCTAATGTTCAGGATTCTTCTGTAGCACCACATTTCGAAAGGTTCTATTCTCTTCTTGTCTAAACTATTTATTGTCCATGTTTCACTTCCATACATGGCTACACTCCATACAAATATTTCAGAAAAGACTACCTGATGCATAAATCTAAACTCGATGTTAACAAAGTTCTCTTCTTCAGAAATGCTTTCCTTGCCATAGCCAGTCTACATTTTATATCCTCTGTATTTCGACCCTCATAAGTTATTTTGCTCCCAAAATAGCAAACCTCATCTACTACTTTAAGTGTCTCATTTCCTAACCTAATTCCCTCAGCATCAGATGATTTAATTCGACTACATTCCATTATCTTTGTATTGTTTTTGTTGAATTTCCTCTTATATCCTCCTTTCAAGACATTGTCCATTCCATTCAACTGCTCTTCCAGATCCTTTGCATTACAATATCATTGGCAAACCTCAAAGTTTTTATTTCTTCTCCATGGATTTTAATTCCTAATCCAAATTTTTCTTTTGATTCCTTTGCTGCTTGCTCAATATATAGATTGAATAACATCGGAGATAGGCTACAATCCTGTCTCATTCCCTTCCCAACCACTGCTTCCCTTTCATGCCCTTCGACTCTAACTGCCATCTGGTTTCTGTACAAATTGTAAATAGCCTTTCGCTCTCTGAATTTGATTCCTGCCACCTTTAGAATTTGAAAGAGAGTATTCAAGTCATCATTGTCAAAAGCTTTCTCTAAGTCTACAAATGGTATAAACGTAAGTTTGCCTTTACTTAATCTATCTTCTAAAATAAGTCGTAGGGTCAGTACTGCCTCGTGTGTTCCAACATTTCTATGGGATCCAAACTGATCTTCCCCGAGGTCTGCTTCTACCAGTTTTTCGATTCGTCTATAAAGAATTCGTGTTAGTATTTTGCAGCCATGCCTTGTTAAACTGGTAGTTCGTTAATTTTCACACCTGTCAACACCTGCTTTCTTTAGGATTGGAATTATTATATTCTTCTTGAAGTCTGAGGGTATGTCGCCTGTCTCATACATCTTGCTCACCAGATGGTTGAGTTTTGCCTTGGCTGGCTCTCCCAAGCCTATCAGTAGCTCTAATGGAATGTTGTCTACTCCCAGGGCCTTGTTTCGACCTAGGTCTTTCAGTGCTCTGTCAAACTTTTCACGCGATATCATATCTCTCATTGCATCTCCGTCTTCGTCCTCCTTCATCTCCATAATATTTCCCTCAAGTACATCGCCCTTGTGTAGCCCCTCTATATTCTTCTTGCACCTTTCTGCCTTCTCTTCTTTGCTTAGAACTGGTTTTCCGTCTGAGCGCTTGATATTCATATAACCAGTTCTCTAGGTCTCTTTAATTTTCCTGTATGCAGTATCTACCTTACCCTAGTGATATATGCCTCTACATCAATACATTTGTCCTGTAGCCATCCCTGCTCGGCCATTTTGCACCAGGGGACTGATGACCTCAGATGTTAAGTCCCATAGTGCTTACAGCAAATTGAACCATTTTTGATACGAAGCAGTACTAAGCGAAACTCAGCCATGGGTGGACATGTCTCATAAGTTTTCCTACGAGTGGTACCACTGTGTCTTTGAAAGAGAGGCGTAATCGTCTTACAAGCCGCCAGATGTTAAAAACACAACAACCATGTTAATATCACAATCGGTCTTGGTTCTACAGGTGCTCACAAGTGTCGCTAACGATATCCACATTACAAACTATACAATCTGTATAAAAGGAGGTATGGCATTGCCTCCGAATGAAGTGGTTTCTCCAGACAAATATCGCCACACTGAATATAGATGGTGATCGCTGGAGTGTATATTATAAGACCAACACTGTAGTTACACGTCGCCACAGTGTAAGCTCCTAATAAAATCACCGAATTTAGAAAGTGATTCAACTAAGGAATGTGGTTTACCCTGGGTTCGGTGTGGGGCAGCGGAGAGGTGAAGTGGGCTGCGGTAGTCGTCGTGGGGTTGTGGACCACTGCGGCCCTGGTGGGGACGGAGCCTCTCCGTCGTTTCTAGGTCCCCGGTTAACATACAATACAAAACAATACAAGGAATGTGGTTTGTATTTCTCCAGTATTTGTAATGCATTCTGTCTCGATGCCATGTCAAAGGTTCTGTGATGTATTCACTTGGTTATAGGCGATGGTTGATTGAGAATGATCACAAACAGTAGATGGTGTGCTGATTGAGGTCGTGAGACATGTATACAGATCTCTGTTGCTGCACTTTCCAGTAGAAATGCTGTCTGAAATTTGGAATCAAGTCTTTCCATTCAACTGCATACCTGCGTTGGATCCTATGGAGAAGTCGTTTAATGATTACCGCCACTAGTGAGTCATATTTCTGGCATTTTCTTATCTCTAAACAAGTCACCCTTTTTGAACCTATCTGCTACAGTAAAATTCCAGCGTGATTTTAGATAGTCCCTATGCATTTTGCAACTGCTCCCCAGACTCTGCTCTGCCATCCCAGCAGCTTTGTGCATGTGATCGTTCCAGTGTAAGTCAGAATTGAGCAGAAGTCAGAGAGAGCCATATTTACCACATCCTGCAGACTGTGTAGAAACAGGGTAAGCTGAGTTAGTGCAACAGGACCGTGCTTTGACCATTTGATGGAAATGGGAACATGCTGTTGTACCTCTGTCAACCATGCAAAATGTGTGAAAGCGCCAAACGAAGCCCACTCCAGCAACACGGGGTAGTATAAAGACAGTATGAACAGTGATTGTGGTGTTTATTATCGGGAAAATTAGGAAGACTCAAAAGCATACAGGTACTGCAGTTCAAAGCAGATCCACTACCTCAGGGAGCATTCACGTCTATCACCCTAAAATTCTATCATCGTTATTGTGTACCATCCAACAGAGAAAAATTACGGACTGTAAAAGCTCTTCTAACTTCATCCGATAGAGAACTCGATGAGATTTCTACTGCATCACTCTCTCTCTCTCTCTCTCTCTCTCTCTCTCTCTCTCTCTCTCTCCTGATATAACGAAAACTAATACCGTCTGCTTGTCAGCATCAAGCGCATGAGGCGATCCTGTTAAATATACAGGTATTGATTCATTGGAGCAGGCGGCCATCGATTGAAGTCGCTTGCACAGACCAGTGTAAAGTGTCAACACCCATATTGTACGAGGAGGATGACCATGTTAAATAAAAGACAGTCAAAAAATAAGGACACTGGAAGTGTTTTGGGGAGTTGTGGAGCGGTTCCAAACTGCTGCCCGAAGGTGACTGACGGCCTCTACATTTAAACGCATGTGTCACGGTGATGGGATAGGTGACGTCTCTGTGTTCCGTTTCGATTGATTCCTCATACTGCAGTTATGTGCAGGATCACTGGTTCGGTGCTAGCCACCCCCAGATGGTGTTGCCCCTCCACCACATCTCTTTTCCAACTCAAACAAGCGATGTCAGTCAATCATTATGTGGTAACCAACAGCGTACCAGTAAACGGATGGGGTGGAAATGATACCACTGATGTACTGTAATAATAAGCATCACAGTTGATAGTGCGAACAGTTTTAGCAGTTTTACAGTAATTTCAACACCGACCAATGATGCCACAGCATGCTTCCCAATTTTAGTGTCATCGCTAAAAGGCCCTTCCTCTATCTACTACTATACACCAATAAGGGGTGCTAACCTCCTCGACATGTGCACGTCTGGAGAAATCTTGTGCACTTGGATGAGTGTGGAATAGCAGTTATAGACTCGGCACTCTCAATTCAGTCACGAGATGTGGATTGTGGCGGTCTACTTCTGGTCAGCTGCAGATTAAATCGGTAACAGTGCTGCAGAGCGGGTTGGTCAAAGACAGTGTGAGGGCATCTTTCAGTCTCTAACTTTATCCTAAGAATACGAGAATGCCCTGTGACTCCCATTCACATAGAGAATGATCATGAAGTACACACTATGCTCGAGGTGCTAGAAATATATAGAGCGCTGTCTGGTATACTTTGATGATGTATATGTTTGAGAATTAACAGTGAATGGACATACTGCACAGTCATCTATCTACATTTGCAATGGAACTCGCAAAGTAGAGGAGGGGCAGTTTAGTGATGATACTGAAATTGAGAAACAGGCTGTCGTATCTTGGTGGGTGTTGAAATTACTACAAAATTGCTAAAATTGTTCACACTATCAACTGTGATGCTTATTGTTAAAGTACATCGACGGTATCTTTTCCATCCCATCTGTTCACAGGTACGCTGTTGGCTACCACATCATGATTGACTGACATCGCCCGTTTGAGATGGTGAAAGAGTCTTGGTGGAGGGGCAACACCTTCTGGGGGTAGCTAGCACCGAACCAGTGATCATGCACATAACTGCAATATGAGGAAACAATCGGATCAGAACACAGAGCCATCAGCTATCCCGTCACTGTGGCAGATGATTTTAAATGTAGAGACCGTCAATCAGCTTCAGACAGCAGTTTGGAAACGCTCCACAGTGACCCAAAACTCTTCCAGTTTCCTTATGTTGTGACTTTTATTTAAAATCATCCACTGTGTGTGTGTGTGTGTGTGTGTGTGTGTGTGTGTGTGTGTGTTTTCTGGTAGCAGCAGCAACAACATGATTTGCACTGTGTGACGTCTAGTTTTCTGTGAGAGGTAATGGATCAGAGCGGTTTAACAGATCTTTTACAGTTCGTAATTTTTCTGTGTAGGCTGGTACAGAATAACGATGATAGAATGTTGGGATGATAGACACAGACCTCGAAGTCGTGTCGGAAAAAAAATGTATGGCAGTGTAGAAAGCAAGTTACAGCAGAGAAACAATGTTTCAAACAACGACACAGGGAGCGTCTCCTGCGACTGACACTATACTCTGTGGGATACGGTCATCCTCCTCCTAAAGTATGGGCATTGACGCACTACACTGGTCCGTGCAAGTGACTTCAATCACTGGCCGCCTGCTCCAATGGACCAATACCTGTATATTTAATAGGATCGACACATGTGCTCGATGCTGGCATGCAGACGGTATTTGTTTTCTATATAGTGGAAGAGAGAGAGAGAGAGAGAGAGAGAGAGATGCGGTAAAAATCTTATCGAGTTCTCTATCGGTTGAAGTTAGCAGAGCTTTTACAGTTCGTAATTTTTCTCTGTTGGATGGTACAGAATAACGATGGTAGAATTTTGGGGTGATAGACGTGAATGGTCCCTGAGGTATGTGGATCTGCTTTGAACTGCAGTACCTGTATGCTTTTGAGTCTTCGTAATTTTCCCGGTAAGAAACACCACCATCACTGTTCATACTGCCTTTATACTACCTCGTGTTGCTGAAGTGGGCTTCATTTGGCGCTGACCTTACACACTGTGCATGGTTGACAGAGCTACAACAACATGTTCCCATTGATTGGCGACTCCATGGAGTGTTGTATGCACCACGACCAAATAGTGGATAGAATTGGAAGGAAAATCAGCATTGGCCTTATTTTGTTGTTTTATTGTCAGCAAAATCGATTTTCAGTCACTTTGTGACCATCCTCAGTGCTGTAATATACAATTAAAATTGGTAGGCACTGGTATCAAGCTATAACCACAAGCTTAGAACGATCACATAAACTAAAGGAACCGTCCAAGTGGAAAGGCTTTTTGGGGTGTGGGAATGCAGCTGACCTAACCTAACCTAGACGGCTGAATAGCGGAGTAGTACTCAGTTTATGTGATCGCTCTAAGCTTGTGGTTCTAGCTTGATATCAGTGCCTACCAATTTTAGTTGTATATTACAGCACTGAGGATGGTCACTAAGTAACTAAAAATCGATTTTGCTGACAATAAAACAACAGAATACGGCCAATGCTGATTTTCCTTCCAACATGTTCCCATTTCTATCGAATGGTCAAAACACGGTTCTGTTGCACTAACTCAGCTTAACCCTGTTTCTACACAGGCTGCAGAATGTGGTAGATATGGCTCTCTCTGACGTCTGCTCAATTCTGACTTACACTGGAACGATCACATGCACAAAGCTGCTGGGATGGCAGAGCAGAGTCTGAGGAGCAGTTGCAAGACGCATAGGGACTATCTAAAATCACGTTGGAATTTTACTGTAGCAGATAGGTTCGAAAAGGGTGACTTGTTTAGAGATATGAGAATGCCAGAAATATGACTCTCTAGTGGCTGAAATCACTAAACGACTTCTCCATAGGATCCAACGCAGGTATGCGGTTGAATGGAAAGACTTGATTCCAAATTGCAGACAGCATTTCTACTGGAAAGTGTAGTATTAGAGATCTGTGTACATTTCTCACGACCTCAATCATCACACAATCTACTGTTTGCGATCATTCTCAATCAATTCATCGCCTATAGCCAAGTGGATACATCACAGAACCTCTGACATGGCATCGAGACATAATTCATTACAAATACTGGAGAAATATCTAGCGCTGGCATTAGAGAGTTGCAAATACTGTCTTCATACCACATTCTTTAGCTGAAACACTTTCTAAATTCAGTAATTTTATTACGAGCTCACACTGTTGGCGACGTGTAACAGCACTGTTGATTTGATAATATACACTCTGGCGATCACCATCTATATTCAGTGTGGTGGTATTTGTCTGGAAAAACCACTTCATTTGGAGGCAATGCCATACCTCCTTTTAGAAGGATTGTATAGTTTGTAATATGGATATCGATAGTGAGACTTGTGAGCACATGTATAACCAAGACCGATTGTGATATTAACATGGTCATTGCGATCGTGTTTTTAACACCTGGCAGCTTGTAAGACAATTACGCCTCTCTTTCTAAGACGCAGTGGTACCACTCGTAGGAAAAACGTATGAGACATGTCCACCCATCGCTGATTTTCGCTCAGTATTGGTTCGTATCGCCATCAATCAGTTATTGGCGAAGTATTATACTTTGTAGTAGGGGATGCGTGATAGCTTCGCCTTGAACATCAGGTTTATAAAGTATGTTTATGTGCTCCGACATGTGCAAGGAAAATGACTGTATCCAGTCATAAGGAAGTTATGGATTTGACGTGGAATACTGTGATAGCAAAGGGAATGAAAATCTTTTTACGTGGAAAAGCATGTAAAGTCGTAGGAATGGTACAGATATTTCTATTTACAGAGCCGCAGCGGTCACCAGGGGGTATTTCCGATACTTTGGCCATTGTTGAATGACGTCCAATTGAGACCACAATCGTAATATTTAATTGTAAGTATAGCGATCAAATATATATGTAGCTGGTTTCCTAGGACGATTCTGTCTGTGGGTGTATGGCATGCGGCGGCGGCGGTGGCCTATGGTGGGAATGATTCACGTTTCCAGCTAATGTCAGGAGCCGTCCAAGTGGAAAGGCTGGTTGGGGCATGGGAATGCAGCTGACCTAACCGTGTCGTCCTCTAGACGGCTGAATAGCGGAGTAGTACTCAGTATGTCTTGGAAGGCCTTTGTGATCGTGTATGTTCTCCGCTGAAATTTGAGAAGATTCAATATGGACTCGTGTTTGCGAAGCACCATTATTCTCTCCCATGTAAATTGCCTGGTTGACTGCTTCTGCACATTTACTGTCTTAATTCGGTTGAGAGAACATCGATTGTGGTGTGTGTTGCGTGCATCCAGCAGGTGATAGATGGGTGGAAGACACGTTTTCTGGTTCTCAAGACATGAGAAACACCTTAGTTGACTTTGTAAATTATAAGGATCGTTTGGAATCTGTTATATCACATCGGCATTCACAAGTGGAAATATCAGTTTCCTCTATTTTTTTCGAGTTTTCACTTAAAAGTCTTCACAGACGACATAAGTTTCTAGTTACTCAGTGGTTTACAGCATGCTCCACCTCGCTAAGATTTTAGGTTTCTAGAGAAATAATTCCAAGTCAATATCTTCGAAATTATACTGTGCAAGCGATACTGCTATGCAAGCGATATTACTATGTGCTTGATATCGAGAAGTATCGCGAAAATGGTATTATATTCTGGTAAACCATGTAAAAGTACATATGCTCTTGTAATCCCAGAGTCTGGAAATAGGTGTAGAAAGAAAGCAAGCAAACAGGTTGGGGCCAGAAACAGTAACACTTTGTGTGGAGGGGAAAAGACCCAGCCTTTCATACAACAGTTCGGAGAGTGACCTTGGTCCACTGAGGGTGCTCTGGTCATGTGTCAGGCCAGTGTGTGTGTGGGGGCAGATGAATTATGAGCGTCGGCTGCAGTGGATGATCTACAGAGCTTGCAGGAAATATCTAGTGCTGGGAAGACTATATACAGTCCATGTGCTTATGCTGTCTGTCTTTGTGGTATATGTACGAGTGTCTGATGTTCAGTAGCTATATGCAGGATGAAGAAGTGGTGATTTTTTATTTTGCAGGATACAAACTGTGTGTTTATACATCAATACAGTATGTGCTGAAATATAGCTAGGTTGGAGATCGGTTTCACGCTGAAATATTCCAGCTTCTTTCTTCAGTGGCATAACAATGTAATTGAGGAAGTGTCTTACCATAATTGACGATCTAGACAAGTAGAAGCAAACCATCCATCTCTGGCGGGATGCTGTCCCTCATCCACCATTGTGGTATTAGGACATCTTCAGACCAGTAGCTGTAGGACACTGAAAAAGATTTCTATAATGTGTCCAGAGGGAGACTTGGGTGTTATTTACATGGACATGAGATGTCAGTGTAACACTGACAACCTCTTAGCTGCACCTACGAGAGTGAGGTGCTAGGTAAACGTCTTGCGGCTATTCGTCAGCCATGGTGGCAAGGTAAACACGTTTTTTGACAAGAATTTCTCAGGTGTCAGTTATGAAAGGAGTGCTGCCGCCTGATGCTTGCGGGACTTGAATAGGCACCTGTGTGTGTCTTGGCAGCTGACAGGCGCGTAGCCGCTTTGCGGTGTCTGGCGGTGCACCCCAACTACTGGCAGCGTGTGTGGTGGTGTTCTGTGCGGTCCAGTGGACTGCACATGCCTCACGATCGAAAGAGTTTTGCCAATGTAATTATGTGTGATAGGTGTTTCATGACAGAATTCCATGCGCGATCGAAATTAAAGAAAATCGATCGATTTAATTACTTCTTACAAAACCTGCATGTTTTCAAACAGCAGAGAATGATGAGCAAGAGAAATCCACCTTCTGCAAACTGATTTTTTTTATGAGGAAACAATATACCCTTGAATGTCCTGTCATGAGATCCTTCCTCTCAACCACAGAGCCACCAATTTCCAGGTAGGAGATGGAGTAAGGGAGGATGTGGATGGGGGGTTTACCAGAGGGGGGAGGATTTAATTAATTGATCAGTTTAACTAAGTAGTCATACAAATTGGTAAGAGTGAATGAGGGCTATTCGAATAATTCAGACCTGAAGGTGTACCTGTACCAGTGAGGAGAAGGGAAGGGTAGGGGTTGGAATCGATTTCCTGAAAAATTCTTGAAATAAATAAATACACTATAATCCATACACTGCCTTAAATCCTATTAATTGTTTAAATAAACAATATTCCATAGATTGTCTAAATTGTTTAAACAATATTCCATACACTGCATTTCCTGACAAATTCTTTAACTAAATAAACAAACTATATTCCATACACAGCCATAAATAATTAAACAATGTTCCATACATTGTCTAAATTGTTTAAAAAATATTCCATACATTGTAGTCGAATTCCCTCCAAATGACCGCTCAACTGAGTCTTTTCCCATCAATTTTCGTGAGGGGAGGGGAGAGGACGAGGGGCTGGGGGGTTTCCCTGAGGGTGGATTTAATTAATTGATTGATTTAATTAATTAGTCGATCAATTTGACATCTAAAGCGTGCTTGTATTGGTGAGGGGAGGGTTGGAGGTTTCCTGAGGGGTTGGGGGAGGAGGAGGAGTGGGGAAGGGTGGGGTAACAGTAGGTTAATCAAAAGTAGGTCAATCAAAAGAAAGGATCGTCTTAACTAAACAATAGGTTAATAACCTGTCAAAGGAGAACAATAGGTTTGCCTCTGAGTGCATACCTGCCCCTGATGTAGGTAACCCGTACTAACAAACTGCGCTGATTCTCTCTTTGTCTGCCTATTGCTGGGATGGCAATAATTAACACAAAGGAGTTTTTCTTTGCGGAAAGGCCTTTTCACGAAGTGTCAGTCACCAACTGTCTCCTTTGTATGTAAAAGTATTTTACTGTCACCAACCTACATAGTGAGAAATGATCATCATAATAAAGTAAGAGAAATCAGAGTTCGTACAGAAAGGTTTAAGTGTTCTGTTTTTCCACACGCTGCTAGAGAGTGGAACAGCATAGAAAAAGTCTGTAGGTGTTTCGAAGAAATCTCCACCAGGCATTGAAGTGTGAACTGCGAGTAGTTATCTAGCTGTAGATGTAATTACTGGCGCATGTTTTGTAGTGTCTAATACTATTCGTCGCACCCGATGGCTCCTCTAAATACAGTTTTTTAAGTGCAGCCTGCTGGAGCAGTTTGTGTTTGTGTTCCACCCCATTTTCTACTACGCCGAAAAGAGGCAGGCTACTTTGACTTCGATAATGTTCTAGTTCGCTTGTGTAAATAAACAGTTCTTCTTCCTTAATTTTGTGCGTTCTTTTCATCCTGAAGAGCTTTTAAGTTAATAACTTCTGCAGATTGCTTTCAACGGCTTCTTGAATTTTGACGATTCTGCTATTCTCACCACGTCCTCGGCAGTGCACCTAACAAGTCGAGGATGTTTCTCTGGTGAAGCGCGTCAATCACCAGAGCGGAATCCGCTATGCACGGAACTGAACAGAGGACTCAACGTCCACCGACGGCATTTGCTTGTGCGCCGCCGTTGCATGTGCTGCTGATTTGCTTGCGGTTTTACGTATTTACAGTGTATGTTGATGGTGTTAAACTGCGCTGCTACAACGTAATGCCTCTCAGACTATTTTCGGACGTTGGCTATGGTTCAAATGGCTCTGAGCACTATGGGACTTAACATCTAAGGTCATCAGTCCTCTAGAACTTAGAACTACTTAAACCTAACTAACCTAAGGACATCCATGCCCGAGGCAGGATTCGAACCTCCGACCGTAGCGGTCGCGCGGTTCCAGACTGAAGCGCCTAGAACCGTTCGGTCACAAGACCGGCGACGTTCGCTATGCCGCATTTCTTGTCGTGCAGGTGACCAAAAGAAGAGGCGAGAGCCATGAAGACGTTGATTTTGAAGATTTTGGAGTTCTCTCTGTCTTCGAGGAAGTCAGCAGTATTGTGGGGCGTTCTGCTAGAAGAGTAATTGTGCGTCGACTTAGTAAATGTTGGCAGAATGACAAAGGTGGAATACAACAAAAGGTGAAAGGCCGCCTACAAGAAGTAAATAAATGCAATGTCTTGCATGAAAGCGACTAATCGGAATAAGCAGTTAGTGTTATTTAATTATGAAGTAGGCATAGTTCATTTAGAATTTGTTAACCTGTGGTCTTCAAAGTACGCACAACATTGATCAGGAGAAGTTCTTGTTGGTCCTTAGACTCAAGCATACTGAGAGGAAGTTACCTCGTGTCATACGTTTCAAAGGACTACTCAAACGGAAGGCACAATACAAACCGTATTCAATTATGTTTGCTGTAGAAAGGACAAACATAGCAACAGTACTACTTTCAAGTTCAGCTGCTTTCTTAACAACAATATTGTCCGTGCTTATATGATTACAACTGATGTAATTGGAAATCTCACAAATCAGGACAAAAAATTCTATGTTCTTAGAGATGCCGAGAGAGAATGGATGAAAAGTATTCTCAAAGATGTCGCTCCAAGGCAGTTGCATCTTCAACTAAATTACCTCTGCGACGAAAATCTTTCTTTGAGCGGTAATATTCAAGATGTGCGGTAATTATGTGTTTTGCAGAAAGCCAGACGGGAAGCTTTTCGTGATCGTGATTTGGGTAAGAACGATTATGGATATGGTACTACGGTACCTCAGCCAAAATGCAGAAGATTAGTACATTCGTCGTGTATCCGTGCCATTTTAAGTCTTCATGTTTTATTCCAAACAGGTTACTTTGTTAAAAACAATAAGGTATGCAATTTTGAATTTCGGCGCAACAGGATGCGTAGTTTTCAGGCAGCCAGGAGTGAAGAAAAACGGAATTGATTACTATGCCGTAGTAGTAAATATTTACAGAATAATTCTACTTGTACTCGAAACCGTAAGTGCTACACATGACACCAATTCAACTGCATCTTTGTTTGGATGTTTAAAAAAAAAGGAGGCGTCAAATCACTAGTCTGCCCAGGATCGTAGTGGACTGGAGTTGGGCTGGTATATATACAGTTTTAGAAAAAAATTTTGGTGTTAACTTGGTGGTATACTTGGACATCCTGTACCCTGACATTGTATCCGGTATTGCCTCTTTTAAGGACCAACGTTCAGCTACACTCTATTTTCGCTGCGCTCATTTCATGAAGATTATATCTGTCCATCTCAAGAAACGAGGCCTTCCAAAGTGATGGGTATGGCTATAATGGTTTCTGCAAAGAAGTGGGAAGAACTGCTCTACATTTGTCAACATATCGTCACTGCCTTGATGAACAGCGTAATGACGTCACGAGTTCAGGAATCGTTGGATATGCTAAATCATTTTCACACGAATGACCATTTTCTGTACTCCACAGACACCACCGAAAGCGAATGTGAAGATTATATGCCAGCATCAACATTATACGAAGTGAGTAGATTTTATTGGCTTTTCAAAACAGAGGTAGAAGAAATAGGAGAACAAATATTGCTGAAAATTGATACTGCCCATAATCTTTTCGATGACCAAGATTTTGTTCCGCATACTTTAAGGAGATATATGCCATTTGTGCATTTGTGGTCTGGAATTGCCATAGAGCTCCTGCTCGGCGGGGAGGTGCAGCAGTGGAGAACTGGTTCAGGCAGATCAAAATGGGATAGTCCTTAAGTCAGAAAACCGAAATCAGACGGTTCTTAGAGATCATGGAGACCCAAGTACCATCTGCTTTCAGAAAGTTTAAAATCAATGCTTCTCATTCAGTGGAAGAAGCTGCGGGAGGGTCAGAAGGGAAGAGAAGACGGAAGCAATTTGAAAATAATGTGTGCCAACTGCAGAGAAATTCTGGCAAAGAAAAAGAAAACAAATTTTCTAATTTCAGACAGAATTTTGATGTCGCAGCTGTTCACTATTCTGTGCATAGTTACAAAGAAATTAAGTACACAGGAAGTAATAACGTTCTTGACTGTGTAACAGAATGTTTAAGGAATGGCTTGGTCAAGTATCTTGCCCACTGAGAAAAAAAATACGATGTGGATTTTGTTGTTGCTGTTTTCCGTGACACGGTTGAGCCACTTAAAGATTATTGCACAGGAATTATTTTTCAGGATCATGAGAAAGATTTCTACATTGGCTCTCAGATAGCCGACAGCATTTCAAAACAAGGAAATTGTAGAAACAATCCTACATATCGGAAGAATCTCAACGATTTTGAAATAATTTTCATACCAGTACATGCAAATGGCAGTCACTGATGTCTATTTACAGACATCATGTATTTGAATTCCTTGCGAAACCGGAATGGGAAAGGCGAAGATTGCTTGTCAGTGTACAATGTTCCAAAACTTCTGTAGGTCGTGGAATTACTCGTCTATGCTAGAAAAGTGACATGCAGGGACTTTAAGCTAGTTGAGGTGGGACATTCAAGGCTAAACTATGGTTGGTGCTGTGGATTATTTGTCATTACTTATTTGAATAACATGGCTGTAGGAAAATCATTCGCCAAAGGCGTAAATCCCTTTTATGCAAGAAAGTTTTGTCAATTGTAGCTGTTGCAGATATCTGTAAATATGCACGGTAGATGTCTTTATAGTAGTGTAGAAGAAAATGATCGCCAAAGATTGAAATGCCGAAAGTGCTGATGATTATTACGTGACAGTTGCTGTGAAGGCTTTTGCAGTCTCAACGACGCAGAAAACTCAGTTCACTTGTAAGGTGTGCAACACCACACCTCTTTCTGAGTGAATAATGTGTTTTCCTATCTTTCTGCAAGCGCAGTGGTTATATAACTACTGGAAAACCCACCACTTATCAAAAAGGGTAACCAATAGACCTGTGGGAAGCGCAGCAGTTCTGTTATAGTTACTACATTTAGCAATACTGTTTCCAACGGAGTAGACATATTGTCAATGACGCCAGCCATAGGTGCATTCCTACTATCTGTGTAATCAAGTGATCGGATGAAATCTAGTAAAGTATTGAGTACACAGGTTAATTATATGGAAAATATTTTGAATACTGCCGTTGCTTACACTAGGTTCTCACAATAAATTTGGCAAACTGATACTCGCCGAATCTAAGCACTGTATTCCTCGAGTGTAAGCAGACTTAGGCCCGTTGAGGCCGTGGAACAGCAAAAATTATGGGTCACCTCCCTCCACCCCTCCCCCATCCCCCCTCCACGAAACAACATAAAAATGTATGGTACCCATATTTCTAAATACTTTAAAATATTATGTAGCATTAATATTTGAATTTGATACCTGTGTAATCTTTTTTTTCTCGGCATTTGTCCCACATTAGATCAGGGTCCACCTGTTTACGTATCTTCCATTCAATAATGACTGAGGGAACTATTTTCTGGGGTAACTCGCTACTTAGATAGAAAGTACTGACTGCACAAAGGCGAGCAGTACAGTAATATGTAGTGCTTACCCACGGGCATCATGAAGGTACCTCTGCGAGGAACTAGGCATTTTAACGGCATCATCATAAGCCTTACGGTATACTCACTCATGAAATTCGTGGAAAAGAATCCTTCGCAATTTAAGAAGAACAATGAGGCCCATACCTACAACACTAGAGGCAAAAATTACCTTTATTACCCATTGTTGGACGCCCCCGGTAGCAGAGTGGCCAACTACCGAAGGCTGTTACTCAGAGTCCGCACGGCAGTACGACTGAACGCCCTACGGTCAATGTACGAGGACAGTTCAATAAGTAATGCAACACATTTTTTTTCTGAAACAGGGGTTGTTTTATTCAGCATTGAAATACGCCAGGTTATTCCCCAATCTTTTAGCTACACAACACTATTTTTCAACGTAATCTCCATTCAATGCTACGGCCTTACGCCACCTTGAAATGAGGGCCTGTATGCCGCACGGTACCATTCAACTGGTCGATGTCGGAGCCAACGTCGTAGTGCATCAATAACTTCTTCATCATCCGCGTAGTGCGTCCCACGGATTGCGTCCTTCATTGGGCCAAACATATGGAAATCCGACGGTGCGAGATCGGGGCTGTAGGGTGCATGAGGAAGAACAGTCCACTGAAGTTTTGTGAGCTCCTCTCGGGTGCAAAGACTTGTGTGAGGTCTTGCGTTGTCATGAAGAAGGAGAAGTTCGTTCAGATTTTTGTGCCTACGAACACGCTGAAGTCGTTTCTTCAATTTCTGAAGAGTAGCACAATACACTTCAGAGTTGATCATTTGACCATGGGGAAGGACATCGAACAGAATAACCCCTTCAGCGTCCCAGAAGACTGTAGCCATGACTTTATCAGCTGAGGGTATGGCTTTAAAATTTTTCTTGGTAGGGGAGTGGGTGTGGCGCCACTCCATTGATTGCCGTTTTGTTTCAGGTTCCAAGTGATGAACCCATGTTTCATCGCCTGTAACAATCTTTGACAAGAAATTGTCACCCTCAGCCACATGACGAGCAAGCAATTCCGCACAGATGGTTCTCTTTATGTGTGCTCTTTATGGTGTTCGATTAGACAACGAGGGACCCAGCGGGAACAAACCTTTGAATATCCCAACTGGTGAACAATTGTGACAGCACTACCAACAGAGATGTCAAGTTGAGCACTGAGTTGTTTGATGGTGATCCGTCGATCATCTCGAACGAGTGTGTTCGCACGCTCCGCCATTGCAGGAGTCACAGCTGTGCACGGCCGGCCCGCACGCGGGAGATCAGACAGTCTTGCTTGAACTTGCGGCGATGATGACACACGCTTTGCCCAACGACTCACCGTGCTTTTGTCCACTGCCAGATCACCGTAGACATTCTGCAAGCGCCTATGAATATCTGAGATGCCCTGGTTTTCCGCCAAAAGAAACTCGATCACTGCCCGTTGTTTGCAACGCACATCCGTTACAGACGCCATTTTAACAGCTCCGTACAGCGCTGCCACCTGTCGGAAGTCAATGAAACTATACGAGACGAAGCGGGAATGTTTGAAAATATTCCACAAGAAATTTCCGGTTTTTTCAACCAAAATTGGCCGAGAAAAAAAATGTGTTGCGTTACTTATTGAACTGCCCTCGTATATGCTGCAGCGAGTGTTACTCGTCAACCTTTATCTCGCGCCCATGATGTGCCACTTGAAACACCTTCTCCCCTTGACGCGCACGATGACTATGAGGATTCAGGCGGCTTTTGGGTACTATGTATGCCTGGGACAGCTCTTTAAGGTACAGTACAACACGGTTACCCTCCAGCGCGAGAGGGGGGCGTTGGTTTAGTGAACGTGCACGAGAAGGCGCGTGCCATGTATATTAGTACTATGCTCAAACGGTGGCGCAACAGGAATCACTCGCTTACGGGGACGATCATCGAAGAACTAGTACCAACATCGCATCTTCCTCCAGTCAGTGTCGGCCATATATCGCCCCCGTTAACGTATGTGCGCACGTTCATCGTGGAACACAGTTACGTTCGCGAGCGTTTACCGACGACCCGACAGTCGACATCGAAGGACGTGTACCATCTGCTTCTTCGACAGATCACCCGGAATAGGGTGGAACGGAAACACCCAGCTGTTAATTGGCACGAGGTGAGGCGCACGGTCCACCACCCGCATCTACCTACATCAGTCAGATCAACATGGTACATCGTCGTGAACCGAAAATACCCTACGAATGATAAAAAGTACGCAATACATTTGGCGGATTCGCCCTTGTGTCAGCAATGCGGCGTGCTGGATACGGACGACCGTCGGCTGGTCTGCGGCGAGGCATTGGCTGTCTGGACTCTCGCAAGAAAGATAGTAGCGTTCATGCGGCGCACTATCTATACAGCAGTTTCTTCTGACATAGTATTTTTTCCAGAGGAAACGTATTTTCCGCGTCATGAGACGAGCGTAGTGGCGTGGATCACAGGTATGACGGTCCATTACATCTATAGAGACACACGTCAGAACGTACTGAACGTCCTGGATTACTGGCAATACTTGCAAGATGGACACACAAAACTATTACGGCTACAAAAGTACAAGGATTGGTATGCCAATTTCCTAGTAACGGTTTTTGCGGACCCGCCATATACGTGGGGTGTGCCGGGTGCGCAAAGATGAGCGGCGGTGCTGTCGTTGTGAAACCGACCAAGTAAAGTGATCAGCTATGCGAGTATGCGACCTAGGAAAAACTAACGCTTGCACAGTTAGCAAATGGATGTACTTCAAATTTTGTTTTCATATCTATAAATACTTTTCTTAGGGTGCCGGAGGTGGCCCCACTTTAATTTTGTTGTTATTTCATGCTGCGTGGTAGGACGGCAGCGACGTTCCTTCCAGGACAGTTATCACGTGTCAGGACGTACTATGTTTATTTTGTGAATAATAAAGGTTTCTGTTTCTCCTACCTTCCTTAATAAAATATAATAATAGTAAAAAAAAACCTCACTCCTGGCAAAAAAAGTGGTTCCCTTGTAAAAATTAAAAAAAAGTAAAACGTTGGTAGAGCACTTGCAAAAAAAAAAAAAAAAAGTGGTTAGCGTGACAGAACGTCAATCCTACGGGCCCGGGTTCGATTCCTGGCTGGGTCGGAGATTTTCTCCGTTGAGGGACTGGGAGTTGTGTTGTATTAATCATCATCATTTCATCCCCATCGACGCGCAAGTCGCCGAAGTGGCGTCAAATCGAAAGACTTGCACCCGGCGAACGGTCTACCCGACGGGAGGCCCTAGTCACACGACATTTACATTTATTTTACCCATTATTAAATCTTTCACTGGCTCAGAAAGGAGTTTAAATATTGTTCCAAAATCCGACTTATACAATCTTGAAAGGACATTTGCTGTATCGATAAGTGGCTGCCTGAACTGGTGAAGACAGCTAGCCTCTCACGAGGAGCGAAAGCTGTTGTAGCATTTTACAGCATCGTCCCCCAACAGATGATGTGACGATATTGGTTGCTGAGTTATCGACCACTGCAGTTCGGTGGAAAATTACATAAAATGGCTCTGGGCACTATGGGACTTAACAGCGGAGTTGATCAGTCCCCTAGAACTTAGAACTACTTAAACCCAGCTAACCTAGGGACATCACACGCATCCATGTCCGAGGCAGGATTCGAACCTACGACCGTAGCGGTCGCGCGGTTCCAGACTGAAGCACCTAGAACCGCTAGGCCACTCCGGCCGGCGGCAAAATTGCAGGATCCTTCTTAATAGGCCAGACGTGTATTACAACACACAGAAAGCAGCTAATATGTTATGAAGAGCATATGTGGGACGATCCAGAGATGAGCTCCACGTTTTCTCACGGACTGGTTTAGTAAGACCGAAATCATCAAGAAGACGATCATTCAACTCTTCTGGTTGGCACTACAAGGCAGGCGTTGTACGATATGTTTACTGTTACATACCTAGAAAAGTCAATCAGCTTACTGCTTTCTCCTTCATATATCTCGCGACAGACCGTTACTCTAAAATTATAGAGATTCGAGCTCATATGTAAAATATCAACAGGCGTTCTTCCTGCGCACCATTAGCGACTGAAACAGGAAAGGGAGGAAATGGTAGTGGCACACATAGCATCCTGAACTACACACAATATGATAGCTTCTGGTAAAAAAGGAGATAGATGTTCCCGATTATTCTGCGACTGTTTCTCATACACATGTTTTAGTGGACTATAGCTTGGATTGAGATAGTATAAAACAGCACATATGTGGAAATGCAAGCATACTGGGGAGCAGTCGCAAACAAAGAGAAAAAACAACAGAGAGCCTTCCATACGGTGAAACAATATCCTTGGGGGATAACAAGAAAGCACTCATAGCTACATTTTGTTTTTATAGCATTGTTCAAAAGATATTTCTTCTTCACGAAAGATGTAGCACCAGTAATGTGTTGTATGAGTTAAATCAGAAATATGAACCAAAATTGTTGTCTGGTGTCTAAGGAGACTGAACAGTGAAGATCATAAGTCCCCTATTCACACCCCAGGGTGAAAGCAGTGTACCTATTCTGTCTGGGTATAGAGTAAATTTTATGTGCAAATGCGAGAAAGTGTTTTCAATGTTTACGTAGTGTGTATTTGAGGCACAACATTGAAACCAGCGCGGTATTCACCTAGTGGGGCGTGGAAAACCGCCTAAAATCCACCTCCAGGTTGGCCGAAATACCGATCCTTCTTCGTTAATCTGCCAGGCGACGGCGATCCGGGGCCAGCACATCTCCCCTTCCCGGAAGTGGGCGCGTTAACATGCGCGCCTAACTAGACGCGTCAACCAAAACGACAAAAAAAAGTTCAAATGGCTATGAGCACTATGGAACTTAACATCTGAGCTCATCAGTCCCCTAGAACTTAGAACTACTTAAACGTAACTAACCTATGGATGTCACACACATCTATGCCCAAGGCAGGATGCGAACCTGCGACCGTAGCAGCTGCGCGGTTCCGGACTGAAGCGCCTAGAATCTCTCGGCCACCGCGGCCGCCAAAACGATAAAATATTGTTGAATTACTAACATGAAGATAAAAATTTAATTTTTTTTTTGCTTTCTGTTTTGCGTACTTATTGCAAACCTGGAAACACTGAAAAATTTAAAACGAACCTGACCTCTGAATTTGTGTGAAGTCACTATTTGTGACCCACCGAAGGAGACGGACCTCTGGGCGCGCGCCCAGTTCCCTTGCCCCGGTTGTGACACAAAGGAAATGCTGTGTTGAGTTCACTGGTCGTTTACAGAGCGGTTTATTGCTGCTTCCTGCGCGAAATCTGTCAGCCGGGGCTACATGCAGCGGTGTCTCTAGGCAGGCACGACGACAAACCGGCCACCGTCGCTAGCTATATTCTCCAAGTAGTACTGGCTTTGTGTGCAGGCACTGCTATGATCTGCATTGCAATTATAAGCTTTCTAATGATTATTCACGCATACTAAGATAGATGTAGCTTCCCTGTGTTATTATAGTATTGTTTTATCATGAGTGGTGACCATTTTATTTGTCCCACTCTATGAGTTTCGTTTTCGCAAAAATCAGCTTTCATTTGATACTAACTCATTTTTGTGGAAAATTAAAGAAACCTACGTCTTCTGTCTTATGAACATATATGATACCCATATCCAGTTTCATATATCCTTTCCTGTCATTATACGTTGCCCAAAGTTAAAAAAGTTGTTTGCAGTATCAATTGAATAAGTGAAATGTTCATTCAAGTCGTTGTCAAATTTAAATGCTAAATATTGATTCATTAGTTGTGCTCAGGGTATCTTTCCCCTTTCCTTTTAAATTTGTCATGCCGCAGTAAAACAAATACCGTGTGTACCCAGCAGCTCACCCTACGAGAATCAATAGTTTTAACACGTACAAGTTAGAGGCATCTCGTATTTTCTGCCATATTCAATTGCAAGTATCTCATAGACAGACGGTTAATCTGGCTTCATGTTTCTTTATTGAATTAACGATAGAGTCTTCTCTGAATGTTGCAAGTGGGATATTGCGACGGCGAATATTTATTAAGTTACTGCCCTCTAAATTTGGCATCTGAAAGCACCAAGTGCATATTTTCTGCCATATTCAGCTTTCCTTATCTCCTAATCTGACAGTTAACCTGGGCTAATGTTTTGTTATTGAACTAAAGAAGGAGTGTTCAAATGGCTCTGAGCACTATGGGACTTAACATCTATGGTCTTCAGTACCCTAGAACTTAGAACTACTTAAACCTAACTAACCTAAGGACATCACACACATCCATGCCCGAGGTAGGATTCGAACCTGCGACCGTAGCAGTCGCGCGGCTCCGGACTGAGCGCCTAGCACCGCTAGACTAAAGAAGGAGTGTCTTCTGGATGCTGCAAGGAGGATATTGCGACGGCAAATATTTATTGAGATATTGGTCCCGGATTTTGGCAGCCAAGGGCGCCAAGTGCGAATTTTCTGATATATTTAGCTGCCCATATCTCCTAACCGGACTGTTAATCTGGCTTCATGTTTCGTTACTGCACTGAAGAAGGACTGCTTTCTAAATGCTGCGAGTAGGATACTGCGCCGGCGAATATTTATTGAGTTATTGTCCTGCAAATTTGGCAGCTGAAGGTGCCAAGCATGTATTTTACACCAAATTCAGCTGAGAATATCTCCAAGTCGGACATTTAATCTGGCCTCATATTCTACTGTTGATCTGAGCAAGGAGTGTTCTCTGGATGCTGAAAGTGGGATATTGCGACGGCTAATATTCATTGAGTTGTTGACATGCAAAATTCGCAGCACGTATTTTTTACCACATTCATGTAGCCATACCCCTTAATCGGACCGTTAATCTCGATTCATGTTTTGTTATTTAACTAAAGAAGGAGTGTTCTCTGGATGCCGCAAGTGTGATATTACGATGACGAATATTTATTGTGTTACTGACCTCCACCATTGGCAGCTGAGGGCGCTAGACGCATATTTTCTGTTATATTCATCTGCCTATATCTCCTAATCGGACCATTAATCTGGCTTCATATTTTGTAATTGGACTAAAGAATTGGTGTACTCTGAATGCTGCAAGTTAGATATTGCGACGACGGATATTTATTGAGTTATTGATCGTCATATGTAGAGGCCAATGGAGCGCATCGCGGACTTTCTGCAATATTTTGTTATCGGTGCGTCCTAACCGGCTGGTTAATATAGTTTATTTTTTCACACAACACCAAGATTAAATGTTGTATCGATGCCGGATCTGGTATGTGGCATTTTAATTTTGTAGTTACAGCTCTCCGAATGTACAATCTTCTAAACTTGAAATCTGGTTTCATATCTTCTTGTGAGTTTCATAAGTTTCATTTTAAAATAGTTTTATGTTCTCAATTACGTTTGTTCATTGTGTGGCAACGTGTGTGTGTCTTATATTAACTAAGTCTCTCGGTGTAATACGTTGTTTAATTTACGCTTAAGCTGCGATATGCTTCCACTGTTGACATTGAGCCGTTTTGTACCTGCCGGCTATACTCCCCCCGCGGGGGAAAACGAAGCTATCTTCAGACCGGTTCTGAGGTGGGAATAAGTTATTATCCCAATCACAAATTCATCTGCCTGAGGGTACCAATAGGTCCATTTAACAATTCTCCAGTCAGTACAGTATCTCCACCTCTATCTAAACAAAAGAGAAAGATTAAATAATACATCCGCAATAAGTGGAATATTAATGAGTTCAGGCTAGAGGTGGAGGAACTTGGTTTTTTAATACTGAACAGATCTTTGTCCTTGTGTTTACAACAAGCACATTCCAAATTAAGTGACATCCCTGTGCTAAGTACTGTAGCTAACACATGAAAAATGACATCGGTGGGTAGAGATACACTATATGATCAAAAGTATCTGGACATCTGGCTGAAAATGACTTACAAGTTCATGGCCCCCTCCATCGATAATGCTGGAATTCAGTATTGTGTTGGCCCACCTTTAGCCTTGATGACGGCTTCCACTCTCGCAGGCATACATTCAATCAGGTACTAGAAGGTTTCTTGGGGAATGGCAGCCCATTCTTCACCGAGTGTTGCACTGAGGAGAGGTATCGATGTCGGTCGGTGAGGCCTGGCACCAAGTCGGCGTTCCAAAACATCCCAAAGGTGTTCTATAGGATTCAGGTCAGGACTCTGTGGAGGCCAGTCCATTACAGGGACGTTATTGTCGTGTAACCACTCCGCCATAGGCCGTGCATTATGAACAGGTGCTCGATTGTGTTGAAAGATGCAATCGCCATCTCTGAATTGCCCTTCAACAGTGGGAAGCAAAAAGGTACTTAAAACATCAATATAGGCCCGTGCTGTGATAATGCCAAGCAAAACATGAAAAACAAGACCACACCATAACAACACCGCCTCCGAATTTTACTGTTGGCACTACACACACTGGCAGATGACGTTCACCGGGCATTCGCCATACCCACACTCTGCCATCTGATCGCCACATTGTGTAACGTGATTCGTCACTCCACACAACGTTTTTCCACTGTTCAATCGTCCAATGTTTACGCTCCTTACACAAGGCGAGGCGTCGTTTGGCATTAACCAGTGTGATGTGTGGCTTATGACCAGCCGCTCGACCATGGAATCCAAGTTTTCTCACCTCTCGCCTAACTGTCATAGTAGTTGTAGTGGATCCTGATGCAGTTTGGAATTCCTGTGTGATGGTCTGGATAGATGTCTACCTATTACACATTAAGACCCTCTTCAACTGTCGGCAGTCTCTGTCAGTCAACAGACAAGGTCGGCCTGTACACTTTTGTGCTGTACGTGTGCCTTCACGTTCCCACTTCACTAGCACATCGGAAACAGTGGACCTAGGGATGTTTAGGAGTGTGAAAATCTCACGTACAGACGTATGACACAAGTGACAGTCAATCACCTGACCACGTTCGAAGTGCGTGATTTCCGTGGAGCGCACCATTCTGCTCTCTCACGATGTCTAATGACTACTGAGGTGGCTGATATGGAGTACCTGGCGGTAGGTGGCAGCACAATGCACCTAATATGAAAAACGTATGTTTTGGGGGTGTCCGGATACTTTTGATCACATAGTGTATAAAGGAGAGGCAGCCATTCTTGCAGGTATTTCCAATCACTCCTGATCCCTCCATCCACAACCAACCTACAAGCAGTGGCCTAACAGTAGAAGCACACCAAATATAATGATATGATCTTTTTATCAGTTACCTTATGCACCAACTGACCAAAAGGGTCTCACTAATCTCATCACACAGTTTCCCTGATCTTTTCTTGACTATATGGATACTAATTCACATCATGTGCTACAGGTTAGCGCTTCTATATTCCCTAGATCGATCTGCTGGTAGTTTCTTGTTGATGGATTGTTCAAATGGCTCTGAGCACTATGGGACTTAACTTCTGAGGTCATCAGTCCCCTAGAACTTAGAACTACTTAAACCTAACATAAGGACATCACACACATCCATGCCCGAGGCAGGATTCGAACCTACGACCGTAGCGGTCGCGCAGTTCTAGACTGTAGCGCCTAGAACCGCTTGGCCACTAGGGCTGGCTTTGTTGATGGAGATCTACGTACTTTTATGAATATCGAGGAGATCACACGCTTAAGCAGTACTAAAGGCTCTTCTGTGCCGTACACCATTTGTTTTTCTCTCCTATCACTTCAAACACGAGCTCGGTAGCAATGGATGACGATTTGCACTGCCACAATTACTTTTCGATCAGGGTGTATCTAGCAGAAAGAACAGAAGGTAAAACTTAGCTACCCAGTTCGATGCTCAGTGTGCAGAATTGGGTACAGAAAATTGCTGATTCCCTCATCGACGCCGGCCGCAGTGGCCATGCGGTTCTAGGCGCTTCAGTCAGGAACCGCGCCACCGCTACGGTCGCAGGTTCGAATCCTGCCTCGGGCATGGATATGTGTGATGTCCTTAGGTTAGTTGGTTTTAATTAGTTCTAAGTTCTAGGGGACTGATGACCTCAGATGTTAAGTGCCATAGTGCTCAGAGCCATTTGAACCATTTGAACCCTCATCGACGAGCTATTAATCATTAACCTATCTTCCTTCTTTCCTCCAAAAGGCTCATAGGAAAAACTTGATGGAATGAGGAGTGCTGCTCTGCAGTTAGGGGCAGCAAGAAACTTCTTGGAGATTCAAATATACATCACCTCCTGAGAATCTACAAGTATTACTCGTAGTCTGAGAGAATCAACCCCAAATAACAAACGAGAGTAATAAAAGATTTTGGCAGGTATTTCTTAACTTTGTAAATCAGTTTTGTTTATGATCGTCCATGTATGGCATCATCAGGAGGGTTTTATGTGTGGGTGCAAGGTGCCCTATTAACGCTGTGGTGAGGAACGGGATTACCCGGAAAAGTGGGGTAAATGTAGCTCAGATCCTTGGCTCAGGTCACTGTCACAGCAAGGCAGGTTCCAGATTTCTGCTGCTGAGGGAGCGTTTTGAACGCCAGTTTTACCGAAAACGGAGTCCACAACTGCTCATTCTCAATGTTAGGACTTGATTTCGTATTGTCTACACATAACCTGGCCACAAGAAATTCACTACAGCATGATATGGCATCTCAGTAGAAATGCTGCAGAAATCTTCCTCAGTCTGTGTAATTTCGTATTAGAAAGTGAATCATTTTCTGACTCATGCAATTATATTTTTTGAATTTTGATTTAAAGGTGCTGACCACACTATGCGTGTTTTTACTTCAATAATTACCGTACACTAACGTATTTTAATGTGTTGTACCATGCGACTGGTACAGCCGCAGGTTCGAATCCTGCCTCGAGCATGGATGTGTGTGATGTCCTTAGGTTATTTAGGTTTAAGTACTTCTACGTTCTAGGGGACTGATGACTTCCAATGTTCAGTCCCATAGTTCTCAGAGCCATTTTTTTTTCAAGACACCAACAAAACATTCATGGCGTAAGAGGTTGCAGAAGAGGTTGAAGTGTGTGATGTGTACATTTGAAACTGAGTCTAAAAAGTGTTGGATTGATCATTTCCAATCTGCTCATCAAATGTTCTGAAATCTGGTGTTCTCTTGTAAAGGCGAATTTTTAAAATGGAAAGAGGAAATGGAACGCATTACACAATCCAGATTCCTCAAGCACTGTAGCATTAAGTTCGTTGATGACTACTCAACCTGTATGTATGTTTTCCATCCTTCAGGTCAGTTTATCTCCAAAGGTGAAAGGATAAGACAACTAAAATGGTGTGAAGCAACAAAATCAATGCACAGTGTCCTGCAGAGATGAAAGTCCTCTATAAGGAAGGTAAGTTCCTTGTTAATTTTAGGTCGACTCATGTTGGACACGATCTAGACTTAAGTATCTAAATCTGACACCACAACAACCATAGAGTGTTGTTACAAAATTTCCTGTACGACTCCTGTTTCTCATTTTCTTGACAAAAGTTGATCTACAAGGCAGCATTCAAAATTGGTGAGATTATATCTCACAACGATGCAGGGCTTGATTAATGTTGCAGCTTCTTATAATTTGGCTTCATACTCAGTCACACATGAATGGTGCAATCACTGTTGAAGCTTAGGTACACAAAGTTAAGCAAAGCGATAATCCATGTGTACTGCTCGTTTAAGCCGTAGTAACCTGTACCTGGAATTAAGAAGTAAAGGTTTCGTGTTTCCTCCACCTGGAATGAAGAATCGAAGATTTAATGTTAGCAATATTTAATAATGCACATAGTGAATTATTAGCAAAATACAGAAATGATTATATTTGTGTTGATGGGACTCTACGTCTAAATGGCTATGATTTTGAATTTACCATGATACTAGTACTAGTATGATATGACGCAAGGATTACGATGCACTTTTCTCATTTCTGACACAGATGACAATAATGTGTTGATTGTATTTTTCAACTATATAAAGTCACAGTTTGGACAGTTTTGGCCCAAGGTATTCATGTCAGATCTGTCGGAGTCCTACGGTTTTGCTTGGAACAGAATAATAGCAGCTCCTAAAATGCATGTGGCATGTGGATAGAGCATGGGGGAGCAACACCAAGGGTAAAATTCTGCACAAGGACAACAGAAATGAGTTGTACAAGCTTGTTAAGACATTAATGCAGGTGAGAGAACTTGATATGTTTGAAGAATGGCTGCAAAAACGTATGAAAGTCCATAAGGAAGGAAGGTGCCTCGTTAAGTTTGTGTTGAAACATGCTGAACACGATCTAGACTTAGGGCATTTGAATCTCACACCACAAGAACGTGAGAGCATAGCTGCAGACATTGCTATAGGATGTGGCATAAGAATCTGTTTTGTTTTTAGAAAACTGCCTCCTCTGTGGCACAAGTTTTCTCTTGTGACTCATTTCTGAGCTAGAAAAAAACTCGTGCTATGGGTTCAAGCAGCATCTACTTTTGCCATCGATGATGTCACGATTTTTTGGCTAAATGACAGCTTTCAAATAATCTTTTTCTTTTAACCTGATAGTGCTTCTTGGGTAATGGAGTTAGCATTTACATTTATCTGGTCTATAATTGCATCCCTCTCATTAAAACAAACAATATGAATGTGGCTACACATATTTTATACTGTAATCACTGCATGTGCAAGAATACCAATGAATGCATACTTCATATTTACTGCACACCAATCTACACAGACATTAATGACTTTCATAAGATAAACTTCAGATGATCTTGAAGCAGGTACTTCCCAACCACTATCAATATTAGTACTGAAGTTGTCCATTAAAATAGACTTGTGCCTAATGTGAATGTCTTTTACTTTACTAGTTATCGTTCCTATCAGGATCACAATAATTATATCAAACAGCTTCACTGTTACAAACATTGATACAGATATATGGTACCTTTGTCCAGTTGTTTCACTTGCTTTCCATTCAAAGCCTTGTGCATACTCTCTAGGTGCACTTTTCTGTTCTGTTGAGTGCAGCTTGGTTCCTGTGACAATGTGCCAAACACGTCATTTTTTTTCATAGTAGGTCTCGGAATAATGAACATAGCAACTTTTCTCACCTGCATTAATGTCTTAACAAGCTTGTACAACTCATTTCTGTTGTCCTTGTGCAGAATTTTACCCTTGGTGTTGCTCCCCCATGCTCTATCCACATGCCACATGCATTTTAGGAGCTGCTATTATTCTGTTCCAAGCAAAACCGTAGGACTCCGACAGATCTGACATGAATACCTTGGGCCAAAACTGTCCAAACTGTGACTTTATATAGTTGAAAAATACAATCAACACATTATTGTCATCTGTGTCAGAAATGAGAAAAGTGCATCGTAATCCTTGCGTCATATCATACTAGTACTAGTATCATGATAAATTCAAAATCATAGCCATTTAGACGTAGAGTCCCATCAACACAAATATAATCATTTCTGTATTTTGCTAATAATTCACTATGTGCATTATTAAATATTGCTAACATTAAATCTTCGATTCTTCATTCCAGGTGGAGGAAACACGAAACCTTTACTTCTTAATTCCAGGTACAGGTTACTACGGCTTAAACGAGCAGTACACATGGATTATCGCTTTGCTTAACTTTGTGTACCTAAGCTTCAACAGTGATTGCACTATTCGTTTGTGACTGACAAGGGAACATCCCCATCGCACCCCCCTCAGATTTAGTTATAAGTTGGCACAATGGATAGGCCTTGAAAAACTGAACACAGATCAATCGAGAAAACAGGAAGAAGTTGTGTGGTACTATGAAAAAATAAGCAAAATATACAAACTGGGTCGTCCATGCGTAAGATAGGCAATATTAAGAGCAATGTGAGGCGAAGAGCGCCGTGGTCCTGTGGTTAGCGTGAACAGCTGCGGAACGAGAGGGCCTTGGTTCAAATCTGCCTTCCACTGAAAATATTGCTTTCTTTATTTTCGCAAAGTTATGATCTGTCCGTTCGTTCATTGACGTCTCTGTTCACGGTAATAAGTTTAGTGTCTGTGTTTTGCGACCGCACCGCAAAACCGTGTGACATTAGTTGACGAAAAGGACGTGCCTCTCCAATGGGAACCGAAAACATTTGATCGCAAGGTCATAGGTCAACCGATTCCTCCACAGGAAAACACGTCTGATATTTTATATACGACACTGGTGACAGCATGTGCGTCACATGACAGGAATATGTTGTCGACCCACCTAACTAGTACACTTGGCGAATGGGTGAAAAGTTTCTTCTACCTTGCCCGACTTAAGTTTTCTTGTGGATGTAATAATCATTCCAAAAAAAGTGATGAAAACATAAGAGTTATTCACATAAACTGAAAATAAAAAGTTAAAGTTTTCAGTTGAGGGCAGATTTGAACCAAGGACCTCTCGTTCCACAGCTGTTCACGTTAACCATGGGACCACAGAGCTCCTCACCCCACAGTGCCCTTAATATTGCCTATCTTACGCATGGACGACCCAGTTTGTATATTTTGCTTATTTTTTCATAGTTCCACACAACTTCTTCCTGTTTTCTCGATCGATCTGTGTTCAGTTTTTCAAGGCCTATCCACTGTGCCAACTTATAACTTAATCTGAGGGGGGTGCGATGGGGATGTTCCCTTGTGAGTATGAAGCCAAATTATAAGAAGCTGCAACATTAATCAAGCCCTGCATCGTTGTGAGATATAATCTCACCAATTTTGAATGCTGCATTGTAGATCAACTTTTGTCAAGAAAATGAGAAACAGGAGTCGTACAGGAAATTTTGTAACAACACTCTATGGTTGTTGTGGTGTCAGATTTATATACTTAAGTCTAGATCGTGTCCAACATGAGTCGACCTAAAATTAACAAGGAACTTACCTTCCTTATAGAGGACTTTCATCTCTGCAGGACACTGTGCATTGATTTTGTTGCTTCACACCATTTTAGTTGTCTTATCCTTTCACCTTTGGATATAAACTGACCTGAAGAAAGGCGAACATACTTACAAGTGGAACAATTGCCAACAAATTTAGTGGCACAGTGTTTGACGAATTTTGGTTATGTAGCGCATTCCATTTCCTCTTCCAACTTGCGATCAACCCATAACTTTTTAGAATCAGCTTCAAATGTTCACATCATTCAGTTCAGAGTTTTTTGTCACATTATGCCATGAGTGTTTTGTTGGTGGTGCTTTAATTTCTTTTACAAGTTAAATTGTTGTTGAATATGTAGTACTGGTAGGGACATGACGATTCGTGATTTCTAACATGAGTTACGATTTCATTCAGCTGCTGTGGGTGCACTTCGGAATTATGCTGCTCAAGTCTTGTGATAATTGTACTAGTTTCCACAACCTTCACAATTAAAAGCACTCATTTGAAATACTTTTAATTACACAAAACTGCTAACAAGTACAGGGTGGTGATTCTTCTGGAAAACCTGGAATTCTCAGGGAATTACAGTTTACCTGGAAAATCTCAGGGAATTTCAAGAATTTTATAGAATCCCAGGGAATTCTGCATTTTAGTTTAACACTGAAATTGAATTTTATTAATTGCAAATTTTGCAATACTTAATATTTCAAAGTGTGTTAATTATATGAATATTATTCCATATAAATTTTCAGTGTTTAAAAACTGGTTAAACTGTTGCTTATGGTTGGTATGTAGTGTAACTGAGATAAAAGAAAAGTCATTCTTGTATTATTCTGCCCCCCTCTTCCCTTCTGATCAATAATTTATCAGCAGCATACTGTCACAATCATCATTGTTACACCTGGAATTCTCATAGTTTTTTTTCCAAGTTTGAGTAGCCACATTGGAGGCAACTTAGCGCCATTAAACTATTAACATTGTTGTCCTGCGTTATTTTCTTTGGACTGATGAATTGATACTATTAAATTGAAATACATTTGCCAGAGTTCCACTATTCCTCAATGTAATTTGAATTACATTATGTGGAATAATATTCTCCAGATTTATTGAGGCTGTTGTGACAGTTCAAAAGAAATCATCTATGTATTTGTTCTCTACAGTAGTCTATATCTGTAAGGTTCTCCTCACTATATATGTATACATTTGGAACTAAAACTAAGTATCTACTCTGATCCCTGTGAGAGCTTGGAGCTTGTAGTGTATGTGTTTCAGTGCAAATGAATTAATGTTAACGTGATAACTCATGTCTCATGTTTAATGAATGGTTTTTACAGATCCTATTCCAAATTTACAACACTACTGGCCATGAAAATTGCTACACCAAGAAGAAATGCAGATGATAAACGGGTATTCATTGGACAAATGTATTATACTAGAACTGACATGTGATTACATTTTCACGCAATTTGGGTTCATAGATCCTGAGAAATCAGTACCCAAAACAACCACCTCTGGCCATAATAACGGCCTTGATACGCCTGGGCATTGAGTCAAACAGAGCTTGGATGACGTGTACAGGTACAGCTGCCCATGCAGCTTCAACACAATACCACAGTTCATCAAGAGTAGTGACTGGCGTATTGTGACGAGCCAGTTGCTCGGCCACCCTTGACCAGACGTTTTCAATTGGTGAGAGGTCTGGAGAATGTGCTGGCCATGGCAGCAGTCGAACATTTTCTGTATCTGGAAAGGCCCATACAGGACCTGCAACATGTTGTCGTGCATTATCCTGCTGAAATGTAGGGTTTCACAGGGATCGAATGAAGGGTAGAGCCACGGGTCGTAACACATCTCAAATGTAACGTCCACTGTTCAAAGTGCTGTCAATGCGAACAAGAGGTGATTGAGACGTGTAACCTATGGCACCCCATACTATCACACTAGGTGATACGCCAGTATGGCGATGACGAATACACGCTTCTAATGTGCATTCACCACGATGTCGCCAAACACGGATGCGACCATCATGATGTTGTAAACCAGGATTCATCCGAAAAAATGGCGTTTCGCCATTCATGCACCAGGTTTGTCATTGAGTACACCACCGCAGGCACTCCTGTCTGTGATGCAGCGTCAAGGGTAACCGCAGCCATGGTCTCTGAGCTGATAGTCCATGCTGCTGCAAACGTCGTCGAACTGTTCGTACAGTTTGTTGTTGTCTTGGAAACGTCCCCATCTGTTGACTCAGGGATCGAGACGTGGCTGCACGATCCGTTACAGCCATGCGGATAAGAAGCCTGTCATCTCGACTGCTAGTGATACGAGGCCATTGAGATCCAGCACGGCGTTCCGTATTACCCTCCTGAACCCACCGATTCCATATTCTGCTAACAGTCATAGGATCCCGACCAACGCCAGCAGCAATGTCGCGATACGATAAACCATAATCGGGATAGGCTACAATCCGACCTTTATCGAAGTCGGAAACGTGGTGGTACGCATTTCTCCTCCTTACACGAGGCATCACAACAGCGTTTCACCAGGCAACGCCGGTCAACTGCTGTTTGTGTATGAGAAATCGGTTGGAAACTTTCCTCATGTCAACACGTTGAAGGTGTCGCCACCGGCGCCAATCTTGTGTGAATGCTCTGAAAAGCTTATCATTTGCATATCACAGCATCTTCTTCATGTCGGTTTAATTTCGCGTCTGTAGCACGTCATCTTCGTGGTTTAGCAATTTTAATGGCCAGTAGTGTATATTTTTGGTGTTCAGTATTTTGATTTGATTTGCATAATACCCATGTGATGTCATATCTCTATCCTAATTTATTACATTTTGACACCCAACTAGGGTGTAATTTAATGTACACAGTACATTCTTGTTTTAGTTTTTGTGTTTACCTGATACTTTATTGTTTTACCTGACCTTTACTAAGCAAATACTGTATTTCAGTTTTAGATGATATTAGCCGTGAGTGTTGTAATATGTTTCAACCACAATATTATCTGTGTTTCACCAACTAAAGTACTTGGCTCCCTGAAACAGTAATCATACCGAATTGTCTTATTTTATTCAAAGCTTTTGAGAAAGATTTAAATTTTGGATGCAGAGGGAAAAACATTTTTGTTTTCTTGAAGCATTCAGAGTTTAACATTTTATTACAATAGCTCCTGGGTTAGCAATTATATAATACCACTCGCTCACAGACACCTCTGTACCTAAAGACTGGAAAATTTCCCAAGTCCCACCAATCCCCACAAAGGGAAATAGGAGTAATCTGCTGAAATACGGGCCCACATCATTAACATGGATTTGCAGTAGAGTTTTGTAGCATATACTGTGTTCAAACATTTATGAATTACCTAGAAGGAAACGACACATTGTACTGTATGGAACTGGGAACCTAGAAACGATGGAAACGTCTCACATCCGATGAGTGTAACCTAATATTTGTGTGGTAGAGTAATTATGGTGAACGCGTACATGGAGACAGTGTTTGCACAGCAATCGCCTACATTGTTTAACTGAGGCAGAATATGGGAAACCATCCCACATACGCTGAGACGGATCTAAAACCGCCTTATGAACCATTTACAGACTGGCCGGCATACGAGACCTCGAAACTAATCCGCCAGGCAGATCCATGCCAGGGACCAGTATGCCTTCCCGCCCGAAAATCAGTGCGTTAGACAGCACAGCTAATAGGCTGGCTTACTGACACACAGTATGGATTCAGAAAACATTTTTCTTGTGAAGCACAATCAACTATCGACAGGGGATTTCAAATTGATTCCATTTTTTATCTTTCCAGAAGGCTTTCGACACCACTCCTCACATGTGTGTTCTAACCAAACTGTATGCCTATTGCATATTGTTTCAGTCATGCGACTGGATTCGTGACTTCCTGTCAGAAAGAACACAGTTAGTAGTAACAGATGGAAAGTCATCGAGTAAAACAGAAGTAATATCTAACATTACCCAAAGAAGCGTTATAGGACCTCTATTGTTCCTGATCTATGTTAACGACATAGGAGACATACTGAGCAGTCCTATTAGATTTTTTGCAGATGACGCTGTCATTTTCCGTCTTGTAAGGTCATCAGGTGACCAAAACAAATTGCAAAATGATTTAGATAAGATATCTGTATGTGGCGAAATGTGCAATTGAAAGTGAAGTTATTCACATGAATACTAAAGAATTCCACTAAATTTCGGTTATAGGATAAGTCATACAAATCTTAAGGATGTAAATTCAACTAAATACTTAGAGATTACAATTACAAATAACCTAAATTGGAACAATCACATAGATAATGTTGTGGATAGAGCAAACCAAAGACTGCGATTCATTGGCAGAACACTTAGTAGGTGCAACAGGTCTACTAAAGAGACTGCTAACACCACACTTGTCCACCCTATTCTGGAGAACTGCTGTGCGGTGTGGGATCCGAATCAGGTGGAACTGATGGATGACATTGAAAAAGTTAAAAGAATGTAGGCTCGTTTTGTACTTTCTCGAAATAGGGGAGATAGTGACACAGACATGAGACATGAATTGGAGTGGCTATCATTAAAACAAAGGCTTTTTCGTTGCAACGAAATCTCGTGAAATTTCAATCACCAGTTTTCTCCTCCAATGCGAAAGCATTCAATTGGCACCCACCTTCATAGGGAGAAAGAGCATCACGATAAAATAAGAGAAATCAGAGCTCGCACAGAAAAATTTAAGTGCTGTTTTTCCCACACACAGTTTGACGTGGAATGGTAGAGAGACAGCTTGAAGGCGGTTCATTGAACCCTCTGTCAGGCGCTTAATTGTGACTAAAAGACTAATCACATAGATGTGGATGTATGTTGCCACCAAATTAATAAAAAACATTTTTTGAATTTTTTGTTTTATAGTAAGAAATCCAGTCTGTAGCAACATCATTTGGAATTCCTAAATTAACACTGGCATATCCAAAAATTTTTGATTTATTACATAATTTGTAAATAACCTTAACATTCAATTGTGAAACTAAATTTTTTGCTCAAATTTGTTGAGATCTACCATATGTCTTAATCATTTCTTCCATTCTTTATATTCCTTTACATTCATTCTCGATTTGCTAAAATATATCTTTTTGATCTTCCAATTCTGCACAATATTTTTGTTTATTGTGAAATAATTTTGCTCTAGCTCCCTCAATTTGTTCCTGGAGCGCAACAATTATAGTTATTAATATATGTATTTATTAAATTTTCGCAATATTTTCCATTTTTCCAAAGATATATGATAAATTATTCACAAATCTAACTAAATAAGGTACAGTTTTTAATTGTTGATGATTAAATCGTTGAATTTAGTAGTTAACATATTTGATATACCAACTTTTTCATATTGTTAATTTTTATTTCCATCTAACTCTTCCCATGAATTGGCGGTAATGTATAAATTAAATCACATTCATCATTCATCCATACAGTTGGTTCTTTTGTACTTTTTAAGTATATATCCTTCCATCCACATTTCTCAGCAAGAGGCAAAGTTAAATCTATGACACCTGATGATGAAACAAGTGGATGTTCTGTTTTAGACGAAACATTATTTGCTTTTTTATGGCTTCTCAATCAAACAACATTCCTACATAGTTATCAATTAAATATTTTAGTAGATTAATCCCTCATATCTTGAATAGTCTGTGCTATCAGCATTATTTGGATTTAGCCAGCCATCATCAATATGAATGTTAATTTGTACAGCTTTATGAGGAATATGTAGAATAATTTTACTTTTCTTCTTCACAAGACAAGAATAAAACCAATAGCTCTCAGTCCTTTTCATTGATAAAGATTAAAATTTATTAATTCATTTCTAAAATAACTGTTACAATAGCAGCACTGAAATCGATCAAATTATCATTATAATCAGTAATATTTACCTCTAAAACCTGAATTTTGTCAAGAATTATAATGAATAAAGGATAATGTGATTCATAAATTATATGTTTACACAATTCGTCATTAGGATTAAATGAAGCAATAATGTTATATTCACAGTGAAAATAATCATCATTTATCAGAAATATTCCCACAAATAAATTAAAACTAACATTAATGGTATAATTTTCTTAATATTATTAGCAATTATCTTTTGTTGAGGCACAGCAAATTGTTTATTAAATCCTAACACACTTCGAATTCCATCTTTTTTATTACTATATGTAATAACTCTATTTGAACTTTCGTATGCTTATATATATATATATATATATATATAACCTTTTTCAACTGTATTCACCAACAGTTATTTCTATTTTCTACATCATAATACAGTTCATTACATTTAGTATGACACTTGGGGTGAAAATTTTGTGTAAAAACCAACTTTTGGAACAATTTTGTAACTATCTCTGACAGGTACAGTAAATCGTTTCTTAAGAAGTGATGAATTACCATTTAATAGAAATAAGCAACTGTTGATGCAGTCTTCAGACTGTCTCAATCCTTTCATTTGTTACTAATAAATTATTACTGATTAAATAAAAACACATTGGGAGCCTAAAATAAGAAGGCCAGATGAGAAATCAAAAAATAAATATTGTAAACTAATACCCAATAACTGAACCAAGCAGATGGGGGAAAACAACATTAATGAATGGTTATTATATTTTTCTACAGGTTGGTTAAGCTAGCATAAAAGTGATCATTTATATCTATATCCAAAAAGTTTAGATATTCCAACATATCAAGAGTTTATGAAAATCAGGAAAAAGTCAACAAGCCTATAGATAATGTTATTGAAAGTAGCGATGAAATTACACTATGGATGAATGTGAAGATAACCCAGTTATTTTACTTCGTGATTTCATTCTTGAAAATAAGATATAGCTAGAGAATATCTTTCTACAGGTACACATAAATGAACAGATTATTTATTTAGCTCATTCGTTTCATAAATACCTCAACAGTTACTTAGAGATAATCTATATTTTATATTTTAAGGAGAAATGTGGTAAAGGTTGGACTGAGCATCAGTGGCATTTTTTTCCAATAGACATGACAAGGAAAAGTAATGATGGTAGGTATCGAAATAAGATTAATGATTTTCTATCAACGTGGCTAATGCTTGTTTTCTTAATTAAATTGCCCTAAAGAAAGGTATTAAAATTCTATTAATCAACCATACTGATCGTATTTTACATGAATGTAAAAAAATATACAGAAGCTCTTGATTATTTAGAACAATATGAAAGATTAGAAAAAACTTGATCAAAATAACACAATGTGTCCATGGTCTAATGCTGAAGCTAAATGTGGCCAGATACATGTGGTTGTTATAAAGGTAAAACTTTGTATCTTATTAATTTTTATATATTCATGAATATAATTTAACTAATTTCCTAAGACTATGTGTTAATAACATAAAGTTAAATAAACATCATTATAAATGAAAAAGTTAAATAGTTATTTTGTAGATTCTTCATTCATTAAACATAAGCATTAAATGTGAACATAATTATAAACATAAATGCTTAGAAAGAAACATAAAGATGACTATTAAACATAAAATGTAATGATTTCTAACGTTTTTATATTAATTGAATGCTAGCAGAATATTATCCAGAACCTTAAACAAACTGAATAACACAGAAAAATTTGAAGAGTTAAAAAGTTTTTCAACACTGATAAATCAACTGTGAACAGAATATGAAAAGTAGAAAAATGATGATCAAACTGTTATTGGTCCAATGGCACAAGTTCAACAAAGTAATGAGGGTTTACATGAGAATTTTCGGAAAAATATTGATGAAAATAGAGCATCTGACAAACAAACACTTCCTTGTCATAATTAATTCCAGATATTTGAAAATCTATCACCAATTAAACCAATTTAAATACAGCCAGTTAATCAGATAAATAAGATGAATTAAGTAAATGTGAAGAAGACAGGAGAAACAGGGTTTGAAAATAAATATAAATGGAAGAATGTTGAAATATATCAAGAAGAGTGAAGATAAAATTGAGTTAAGATCTGTTGGTGTTATTAAATTATAGTGGTAATTTACAGTAGAATGTGCAGGAGATAGTTTAAAAACTGGTGAAATAACCCATAAAGGTATAGATGGATTGATGGAACCTGGAACCTCTTAACTAAAAAGGTGTTATTATAAACGATAGAAACTCAAAATTTATTTCTACTGAGTTATCAAATTATGAAAGTATATTATTTGATTCAGGAGCACTGTATTGCTGTTGTTGTGGTCTTCAGTCCTGAGACTGGTTTGATGCAGCTCTCCATGCCACCCTATCCTGTGCAAGCTTCTTCATCTCCCAGTACTTACTGCAACCTACATCCTTCCGAATCTGCTTAGTGCATAACCATACAGTAAAGCTGCATGCCCTCAGGAAAATTACGGCCGTAGTTTCCCCTTGCTTTCAGCCACTCACAGTACCAGCACAGCAAGGCCGTTTTGGTTAGTGTTACAAGGCCAGATCAGTCAATCATCCAGACTGTTGCCCCTGCAACTACTGAAAAGGCTGCTGCCTCTCTTCAGGAACCACACGTTTGTCTGGCCTCTCAACCCCTCCATTGTGGTTGCACCTATGGTACGGACATCTGTATTGCTGAGGCACGCAAGCCTCCCCACCAACGGCAAGGTCCATGGTTCATGTATTAGTCTGAATAAATTAAAATCAAGTACAGGTATTAAACACAATAATTTGATAAATGAAATTGTCTAGATTTGTTTTCAAAAATTTGAGGCAGATAAGTCAGTATCAAGTATAGATTCTTCAAATGATGAGAAATCAATTCAGAGATTAGTTAAAAAGACACAAAAGAACCACATGAATATGTATAGATGAATTTTTGGGGGTATTAGTGTTAATTTAGATATTTCAGAGCATATTGGTACAGATTGGGTTTGTTCCTATAAAACAAATATACAAAATTTTTTTATTACCAAAATAATTAGTTAATAATGTGGTAAAAAGAGCTATACTTTAACTCCACGTGAATTTAAGATTACAATGAATTAAAATGTAGTCATTTGTGTATATTTGCGTTGAAGTTATTGTCACATGGTTACAAATGCTGTAATGTTTTCAGTTTTAAAACTGGACATTTTTTGAAATAAGATAAATGTGCAAAGCATTGGAAACACAGAATAGAGTTGTAAAAAAAAAGAGATAAAACATTTAATTAAACAGTTTTGTAGTGAACTGTTATACAGGACTGAAGTAACTAAATGTTATAATGATTTCAATGTTAGAGGTCCATTAGATGTAAATGATCCAGCTGATAAGAAAGACTTTCAGAAAAAGAATTAAATAATATACTTATACAAGCTGAATACACAACTATTTTAACATGGTTTGTAAACTATGTTACGAAAACACATATTAATGAAAAATTAATCAGCTACATTATGATAACTATGTCACTAAAATACATCTTCAAGAAGAGATTAGTAATTTAAAAAAAGAATTAGAACTCTGTGCAATAGATTTGTTCATGTACTAGAAAGAAAGATACATGGTAAAAAGATAATTCAATTTTCATTTATGAGAGGATTTTAGCAACACATGAAAAATATTGAGTGTGAATCACACTGAAAAATTTTTGCCATTTGTGAAAATACAAAGAATACTTCACATTTAACTGTTTTGTTATGAAGGAATTATTAATTAGTCACATAAGCTAATATAAAAAATTAAAAGGAGAAATGTTGTTACACTTGTTATAGATGACTCTTGGCGAGTAGGTTAGAAGAACCAGATTCTGGAAACGTGATAAAATTAGAGAAATACATAAAGAAAATAAATGTTTCTAACTTGAAGTGACTTTTTCTTCAAAATTAACTTGGGGTATTGCAGTTAAAGAAAAATCAGGTAAAAATATTTCAGAAATATTTCAAAAAGTGTTGTTGAGAAGATCTCTGAGAAATCTTAAAACATATATCAGAAATGAATCTTACAAGTAAGATTCTTAGAACTTTTATAAAAAATAAAAGATTTGCCATTCTTCAACTTTTACATTATTAAAGGAGCCTGCTGTTGAAAGTTTCAACAGTACATTGAAGTTAAAAATTTGTGCAAAATTAGGTCTTCTGGATAATTAAAAGTGAGTTGATATAGTTATATAACTTGTTAAAGAATATAATAATGCAGAACAATTGACAGTAAAAATGAAACGTAAAGTATGGGTAAATCTTATTTAAATTGTGCTAAATTTGTATCTAATTATTATAAATCGTAATTGTAAATATGATACAAAGTGAGAATAAGCAAATTGAAAGGAATCTTTGAAAAACGTTTTATTGCAAGATGGTCAACAGCAATTTTTGAAATTGAAGGTGTTATATTTTTGGATCATGTTATATATAAGTTGCAAGATATCAGAGGAAATTTTTTTATGAGAAAGAGTTCCAAAACATGAATTGTCCAGATGTACATATCGTTAAAAAATTAAAAAAGGTAGGTGATGTAGTTCGTGTTACATGTAAAATTACTTTACAAACTGTTTTTACCTATAAATGGACTAATAAATGAAAAATTTTGGTTGATTTTATTTAAATATGTGATCTAAAAAATATTCAAGTAAATGTTAAAACTATATTCTAATATATATCACAAATAAAGAATTTATGACTGCTAATTTTTATTATTATTCTGTAATATTCAAAATTTTATTTCTATTTCATAAAATTGTGCTTGAATTCATATATTATTTTTATTCTTTATTGTCATCATCATTATTTTTCATTTTTCTAATAATAGTTTTCCTTATAAATTGCAACCAAACTGTGACAGTTTAGGAACTGTCTACTTTATGATCACTGCAAGGGAAATAAATTTACTGAGTATAGTGAATTAAGAAACGATTATTTAACTGCTTTTCTAATCAAACATCATTACATTAAGAAAAACATTTGGAAAAGATTAACTTATTTCGATGTTAAAAAGGATAATGTAATTTTTAAAAATGATGAAACTTAACTATTGAACTACATCTATTCATTTTCTGTTAATATAATAGACAAATAAAAATGCAAAAACAGTTGGTCATTATGTGATTAATAAAGTATTTCAAAACAGATTACAGAATATAAATTTGAAAGACAAATGCTAACTAGCTTAATCCATATTCCTTGTTGAGCGAATCAAAACAAAAAATTATGAAAATAATGTTAGAAAATTATAAATTATATATTGGAGTGAAAGTAAATTTTATACTTTTCTCTGAATATAATATGCAATCATCGGCATCTGAAAAAACAGTGTAATTTAAATGCCTGGTGCATAATTATACAATTATGAATGAAAGATATCTGCCTGAATTTCATACTCAAAGATATGGCTGAAGGGTTCATCTAACACTGAATTACCAGAAAAAATAAAAAAGAGCTTGTGTCAACATGAAAATAATGATCAAAGATGTTTTCTGTGATCGAAAAACCTGCATTATATCCGGCAGACAAAAATGTGGATTTAATATTAGGCTGAAATTTGACAAATTTAAATTTCCAATTATGCTTGAACATAATTCAAGAATGAGACTAAAATTAATGTCATTATTAATCTTGATTCCTTTGATGAGAAATATCAATTAGATCCATTGAAAATAGCTAAATGTAGACAGGATAATAGTATTAATGTATTAAATTTAAAGAATGAAAGTATTTCACATTATTGCTGGGTACAAAAATCTCTCAAGATTAGTCCTATTCAATTAACACAATCTACAGAAGTGAAATTTAGTTGATAAATGTGTTTAATGCAGTTTTAACTATAAAGAAAAATGAGATAATCATATCACAGAGTTTTCAGTTAATGAATCACAAAAAGTTGAATTCCCAGAAATCAATATATAAGTTTTAAATGTTATTGACATACAATGATATTCCCTTTTTTATTTGTGCTGATTTTGAAGATTTGCTTTTAAAGGCAGATAACTATCAATCTGATACAGAAAAATCATATGACAAGAAACATAAAAAATATGAACCGACTGGTTTTTGTTATTGTATTAGAAATTCACGTGGACATAAATATCCAGTTGTATAAAAAAGGACCAAACAGTCATAAAACATTTATCAAATCTATGAAAAAGCAAGTTGAAGAAATTGGTAATTTATATTCTGAAATTGAAAAATGAAACCATTAACATCTAAAGAAGTATCAATACACTCACAATCAAAAATTTATTCGTTATTTATAATGTCATCACTTAGGAAGAAATAAGAAGGTTCATCATCATGATCATTTAAGAGCAAAATATGTAGGTCATTATTTAATAATAATCATTTAAAACTAGAACATCCTAGTTTTGCACCATTTCACTTACATAATCTCTCATAATACGATGCTTGTTTGTTTATAAAAGAACTCAGATTTGATGAAAAAAGATAGATGTGTACCTAACAATAAAGTTAGATACATTAGTATTTGTAAAAACACAGAAAACTTGAAAATGAAATTTTTCAATGCATGTAAATTTATGGTTTCAAGTTTCAAATCTTTCATCAAAAGTAAAAAAAAAAAAAAACTGTGAATAGAAAATTCTTCTCAGAAAAACTAGTAAAATTAGTTATTAATAAATGTAAAAAATTGAGGAAACAAACCTTTAATCGAAACAAGATTTCTGTGGCAAATTAAATGAATGTGATATTAGTGTTGAAGATTATGAACATACAAAATAAGTTTGGGGAAAGTTTAATACATAAAATCTTGATGAATATCATGATTTATATCTCAAACTGGATGTTTTGATGTTGTTTGATATTTTGAAAATTTTACAATATAAGAGCTTATGTTTTGTATCCATTTTCTTATTTTATGGCACCAGGCTTAAGTTGAGATGCATTGTTGGTTGGTTGGTTGGTTTGGGGAAGGAGACCAGACAGCGTGGTCATCGGTCTCATCGGATTAGGGAAGGATGGGGAAGGAAGTCGGCCGTGCCCTTTCATAGGAACCATCCCGGCATTTGCCTGGAGTGATTTAGGGAAATCACGGAAAACCTAAATCAGGATGGCCGGACGCGGGATTGAACCGTCGTCCTTCCGAATGCGAGTCCAGTGTCTTACCACTGCGCCACCTCGCTCGGTAGATGCATTGTTAAAAATGACTAAAGTTAAGTTACAATTAATAGATATTTGTGATATGATATTAACATTTGAAAAAGGATTAGAAGAGTTGCATCTCAATGTTGTAAGAGACATATCAAAGCAAATAATAAGTATTTGAAATATTATGATTTGAATAAGAAATCAGATTACTCAATGTATTTAGATGCAAATAAGTTATATGGCTCGGCTACTAGTCAATGTTTACCAAATTGAAATTTTCAGTTGGAAAATAATTTAGTGATTGATGTAATGAAAATTGCTAATATTTCTTCTGCAGGTTATATACTTGACGTAGATTTAAAATTTCCAAAAAATTTACCTGATTAACATAAAGATTTACCATTAACTCCTGAAAACAGAATTGTACCTGTCACTAAAGAAACGAAGTTATTGACTACTTTAAATGACAAAAATAATTATGTAGTTCATTATCGAAATCTAAAACAGTCTTTATCTCTAAGAATGAAGACAACAAACGTAAAAAGAGAATCAAAATTTAAACAGTCTATTGAGTACAGAAATATTTTGATCTAAATGCATAAATAGGAACTGGGGCAAGAAACAATTTTGAAAAAGTTTTTTTTCAGCTCATAGACAATACAGTACCTGGAACAACGATGGAAAATATAGGAAACAGACTGGATATAATATTACCTTCAGGTGCAAATAAGTGTGAAATATATATAGGAAAACGAAGTTTCAACTGAAGAGCTATATTCAATGAAAATCTTTCTGCAATTCGAATGAATATAACTATAAACTCACATTTAAAAAGCCAATTTACGTTGTATTGAGCATACTCGATTTATCTAAGGAATTGATGTATGAGTACCCCTTTAGAGTAATGAATCCTAAACCTGTAGAAAAAGCAGAGGTTTGTTGTTGAGGTACTAACAGTTACATCTACTCCATGCAAATTTAAGATGTTTCTGAATATATGAAGAAGATGCTTGATAACTTTCATATTAGTGATTAATCCAAATGATAATATTAACAAGATTTCCCACGTAAATAAAAAAGTTTTAGGTAAAGTAAAGACGAATGTATTGGAAAAATAATGAAGGAATTTTGTGATTTAAAATAAAGAATGTACGTTTTAAATTCATGGTATTCTGGAGAAAAATATTAAAGGAGTTAAGAAATGCATTATGAAATATAAAGTAACATTATAATAGTGTAAAGATTGTTTGTTTAATAATGCTGAACACTAGAAAACTAAGAATTTAGTATGAAACAATAAACATGTGATTTATTCTGTTGAGTTTAATTAAAAAGCTTTATGTCCTCATGATGATGGGAGATATGTTATGTGAAATAAAATATTTGCATTACCATATGGGCATTACCAAATAATTAATTAAAAGAATTTCTAAATAAGCGTAATTAATATATTTTTAATTTTTATAAAATTTACATTTGATATATTTCTGTTACTCATTAAAATATAGGTCAATTATGTGTCCATAGATTCCAGTCCTGTATTCCCAGCCACCATAATCACCTTTTAAACTTATAAAATCACTAAAATTTTAAAAAATTCTCTCATCACTATTTCAATATAGAATCTGCATGTGAGAACTGTCATAGACGTATCCAATAACACCTTTCAGAAGACCTGTTTATATTGAAAAAATATTTTTTAAATGCAAAATTTTTAAAATATAATACATGACTGCGAGAAATTAACCCTTAAATGCATGATTTTTTATTTCAAGCTGTAAAAATTACCATGTTTAGTTTATAGTGCCTACATTTCGAAAAAAATATTGAAAAAATTTTTAAATTAAATTAACAAAGCACTATTGTTGAAAATCGCTTTGTAGCTGATCAGCTACATTTTGAGTTAACACCTTACGAGCCACAATAAATGTGCTTATTTTGCTCCCTCAATTTTGACCAAATCTCTCGTAATTTAATTGTTGATTATGATTAAATACTTTGTATAGGAAGGGAAAAATCCTAAAATAATAAATAGGACATTAATGTTGTAAATATTGAGCATTTATTGTATATTTTATACACTTTTATATATGAACAATAAGGTATCTAGTTCCAACAGGTTTGTACCCAAGCATGTGATAATCACTTTACATGAAAAGTTTGAAAACAGTTCTTTTGTTTGTGCAAACACAATGCAACTGCACATTTATTACACTGAACCCAGGAAAATCCCTTGCATCCTGGCATTTTGCACCTCTGTCTCACTTGCAAGTACGAAGGCAGGTGACCTACTTGATCCAGCCTTACATCTTGTGGAGGTACATGTGCTGTGGGCCCCTTTGTCTTCTTAGCTTGTATTTGGTTTTCGAGTTCATTACTTGGCCTTCCACGTTTTGCTGAAGTTTGACCTGAGCGACACAAACAGTGAGCAATTTCCATTCGAAATTCGGAGAGTTTCATAGTTCTCCTAATCCCTTTGGTTTCTGCTACTCTCCTATACAACAGCCAGGAATTGACTACTCCCATGTCCAGGAGATGGTAAAACAATCTTATATACCATTTTCGACTTTTCACAAGAATTTTATGTCGACCCATTATGCTGTCAAGAAGGTCAACACCTCCCATATGTTTATTGTAGAGCTTAATTATTTGTGGACAAGGTATTGTTATTCTTGACTTTGTTTTTTTGTCATACCTCCCTGCTTCATGAATAGGCTGCTGTCCAGCAAGTGTAGAAAGCAACATCATACTCTTGTCATCTTTCCACACTACATTTGATATATCGACACCATCCACTGTTGTGACGCGCTCTACTGATGCACCTCGTGCCATTTTCTTCAGCTCAGCTTCTGAAGGGAGCTTGCAGTCTGGCACTCTGTTTCCTCTGACTGTCCCAAGTGAGTAAATTCCTTGTTTATGTAACCATACAAGCAGTGGCAGACTTGTGTAATAATTGTCACAGTACAGTTCGTGGTTCATATTTCTTGGTAGTATGCTACTGAGTCGAACTACAACATTTGCACTTGCTCCCAAGTCTTCCTCCCCAGGCACTCTTTTTTCTAGTTCATTTTCATCTCCAGTGAAAATCTCAAAATCGTAGGCATAACCAGATATGCCACTAATAACAAATAATTTGTATCCATATTTATGAGGCTTGTTTGGCATGTATTGTTTCAAATAACTTCTAGCCTTTGTTGAACATATCTGTTCATCAACAGAAACACACTCCTCAACAGGTATTGTTTGAAACCGAGATCTCATCAATTCTATTATGGGTCTTATCTTGAAGAGTCTATCATGACCTTTTTCAGCCCTGGGTATCATTGCTCTGTTGTCATTGAAGTGAAGAAACTTACGTATTTGCTCATACTGATTCACTGTCATTGTTGTCTTGATCAGATGAGTACCAGTAACTTCTCCCCAGTAATCCCTCGTATTAGGTACATGAACTATTGACATTACGAGACAGATACCTATAAAATTTTTTATGTCATCACAGGATAAATCTATTGGTCTATTAGGATTACACTGCACACTGTATCTATGAGACTCTTCGACAATTAGATCAAACAATTTAGATGGAAATATATGTTTGAAGAATTGGTATGGAGTATTTAAGTTTATTACTTCTTCTGGTAACGAAGTATTGCCATGAAATTTTGACTGCAGTTCGGGAATAATCAACTGTTTATCTTTCCAAACCACACTCCTGCTGTTTTTGGTAACATTTTTGCTGCTGCATGGCAGTTTCAGAGCATTATCAGACAACTGTGACGTCGATTCCTTCATTATAACATCAGATTGTCTTGTTCCAGAAACATCTTCAGTCCTAATTACTGGTACTTGACTTTCTTCGTCACTACTGTCACTATCACAATCAACAGATTCTGGAGCAACATATGTCTCATCTTGAATGGAATCGTCAGAGAAACACTCAAGATCGTCATCACTGCTTAGTGGAATCTCTAACCATTCCATAAGCATTTCTTCTTGACTCTTTCGAGACATTTTTACGTCAGCGCCTGAAATGCAGTAAATGAAAAATGTAGCTGATAAGCTACATACACAAAAACAGGCCTCATTTCAAATCTATCGCAAAGACATTCGAATTAACTGTTTACACCATATCTACTTACGTTTTCAAAATGAAAAAGTAATTTTCAAACCCAGAAATCAGTGCACAATCACCAAAAACACACCTCAACTTTCCGCCAAAACACACACTTGGCAGTATGTCCACACAGCTCACTGTCGAACTGCTTCAGCACGTCCTGCCATCTATGATCGCTATGAAGAACTACTAGAAACTGCAGCGGAGTGTATACACTTAGCTACATAACGAATTTGATCGAAAATGTTTCTCCATATGGAATAAATCGAAGAAATGAGGTCTGTAGCTTATCAGCTACAGTATGCATTAAAGGGTTAAAAATTATTACTTGTTTCAGTAAGTTCTTCCATTTTCTTATTTTATTTTCAAGAAAAAAGAAAGGAGTTGAAATGAGAAGATGATTTGAAACTTTTATACCTAGACTTTATAAGCTTGATATATTGTAGGTATTTTTTTAATGCTTATTTTTAATAGAGTAGTTTGTATGCTCTTCCTCAGTTTCCAAGAAAATGAAAAAAATCATGAAATAACAAGTAAATATCATGGGAAATCATAGTAAATTTTATGAAATGATAGGGAAATACTGGGTCATTAAAAACAATTTCGAAAAATGTGGTGAAAAAATTTTAAAACAGTGAAAGTATTCGAAAAATTATGAAAATTTCGAAAAACATAGAAATATTTGAAAAATTATGAAATCTGATGCAAATGAATGTAAAAACGTCTGTTTTTACTCTATGACCTCCACTGACCACTTTTGCTGTGATTTTATAATATTTTGGAAAATCATGGGAAAAATGTGTTTTTTGTCATAATCTCGATCATTTTCCATTACATTTCCTTGAGATTTCATGTGTTTTTTTCGAAGTTGAGCTAGAACACACAAAGTACATCTACATATTTTATATTACAAATAAACACATCATGTTCCTAACATCATCAACCTCAGATAATTTCAGTTTGTTCTGGCTGTCTGAATCTACTCTCTTACCAGTTATATACCCATCGTTAATACAGTTCTTTTTTTGATTCCACTGAATTAGTGGGGTGGAATGTTCTCATAGTCACACTTTGTTGCTTTTAATAAATCCATGTTACCTTCCTTCCCAACTGCCTCTAGGTCTTTTCATCCTTCAAACGCTGTTTCTCTAGTATGGCTTGCACTTTATCCTTGGAACTCATCTTCTTCCTCTTTCATAAATTTGTAGTACTAGGATGAAGATCTTGATCCATCTGCACAGAAGTTGTATCTTCATCTAATGTAGCTTCCCTCCGTTTCATCTCAGACTTCCCAGGTTAAGAGATTCAATTTCTGTATTGTCTCCAGAATCAGTCACAAGGTCTGAAACTGCACTGCTGGTCTTTTCTTCTGACTGAGGGAGTAAAATATTGGAGGCAGATCTGCAACAATACACTTCTTTTAGTAGTTCATTAAATGTATAAATTTATTAGTACCTAACGTAGATGAAAGTTGTATACTTGAAATCAACAAACTTACTTATTGCCTTACTTGATGAACTGTATCCAACAACCCATTTATTTGGTTTCACAGATACTTTTGATCCTGCTTCAATAGTTCTTTCTCTTGGATTTCTCCAATATCAATCCCTAATATGAACTAGTAAGAACTTAATATTTCTTCGAAAACAACTCTTTTTAGGGGGTGAATACTGGTTTCGAAATTATTTGATGATGAGACAGGGTCATTACTGATTTCCACTGGACCTTGTGTAACAGAAATTAACGAAGTAGTATACTGTAATGAGGAAAACAATTACTTCTTTCGGGAAGTTATCAGCCACTCTAAAGCCCATATTACATGATGTGCCTGTGGTTGCTGTCACAGTGGCACTGACATCGATGCATACCGCCAACGACCTACATTTGCCAAAGACAGCCGATTTTTTTTCAAATCAGTATGCCACTACATGAGTGGTAACAATGTAGCCGGTCTCACAGTCCAAATACACAGACTTCAGACAACAATCGGTGAAATTCAAACCAGTTTGTTTTCTTTGGCCATACAGGCTGACATCACACGAAATATGAACTGTGAGAAAGTGATATGTTTAGTCAAAGAACAGTTTGTGGAATCCTGAGGATAAAATATCATAATCGGGATGTAGCTTGGAATCTATGGATTCAAATCACAGGTTTCTTGGAAACAATGTGGAGGCAAAATCTTTATCAGAAATATTTGGCATAGATTATATGGTAATAAGTAAGAAAGGTGGTGTATCTTATGTTAAAATTTACTTTACCAGATATGTTTTGATAACTGGCCATTAGCTGTCCATAAATTATTATTAGTACTTACTGGCGTTTTTACCCCAGTAGGATTGTGATTCAGTTACATGAAGTGGTTTGCAATAGTGGTGTATGTGTATTCAGTTTTCAATGCTTTTGGTATTCAGAGTATCTTATTTCAAACTATATGTTTGTCTTTCACATATATTCTGTGTGATAGTCATTGAAGGTTAAATGATGTATGTCTGCACAACTTCAACTAAATTGAGTAAAACGAACTGTTTGTAAACTCGCTATTCAAGGTCACCACGAATGTCATGGAGTATGTCACAGAATGGTGTTGTCACTCAGAACGCAGTCTTTAGGCACCAGAGGTCACCCAATAACAACAGCCAACAGCTTGGTCACAGTGTGTCCGATAATAGTGTGCTCCCTGCCGCCGTTGGATAAGCAGCTGCAGCAGCAAGTCGTATACTCCTAGCTCACTCATTTGTTACATAGTTTAATTCTTAATTTATTTGCGTGTTTTTGGTACTTGCATTGTTAAATTCATAAATTTCGGGCGTATTATAGTATTTGAGAGTTGTAGCATCGCGTTTTAGTACCTGAATAGTGTAAATTCGCGTAGTCGTCTGTCTTATGTTTTTGTTTTGAACGGCCAGTGTCGGTTGGTCACAGTCAGTGTGCTCCCTGCCGCCGTTGGATAAGCAGCTGCAGCAGCAAGTCGTATACTCCTAGCTCACTCATTTGTTACATAGTTTAATTCTTAATTTCTTTGCGTGTTTTTGTTACTTGCATTGTTTAATTCATAAATTTCGGGCGTATTATAGTATTTGAGAGTTGTAGCATCGCGTTTTAGTACCTGAATAGTGTAAATTCGCGTAGTCTCCTTCCGCCGCCGAGCAGTGTGTCAGCAGTGCACAAGTTACTGCATTTACTAGGCAATCTCGTATTTTAATAACCGTTTAAATTTTGTGTCGATTTGTTTGCGCTCTCTGTAGATTAGTTCAGACGTTCTTTGCACAAGTTTTTAGCATGGATAGGGACTGCAACTGCTGTGTTCGGATGCAGGCTGAGTTGGCATCCCTTCGCTCCCAGCTTCAGGCAGTGTGGCTTCGGTCACACAGCTTGAGGCTGTTGCCAATGGGCATCACTGTGGGGGTCCGGATGGGAGTTTGTCGGGGACGGCCAGCTCGTCACACGCATCCCCCGATCGGGCTACGACTGTGGTTGCCCGGGATACTGCCTGCATTGAGGCTGATCCCTCACCTGTGGTAGAGTGGGAGGTCGTCTCAAGGTGTGGCAGGGGGCGAAAGACATTCTGGAGGGCTGAACGGAAGGCCTCTCCAGTTTGTCTGACGAACCGGTTTCAGGCTCTGTCTCTGGCTGATACTCAGGCTGATACTGATCTTCGGCCTGACATGGCTGCCTGTCCTGTTCCAGAGGTTGCCCCTCAGTCTGCAAGATCCGGGCGGTCGCAGAGGGTGGGCTTACTGATAGTTGGGAGCTCCAACGTCAGGAGTGTAATGGGGCCCCTTAGGGATATGGCAGCAAGGGAGGGGAAGAAGACCAAAGTGCACTCCGTGTGCATACCGGGGGGAGTCATTCCAGATGTGGAAAGGGTCCTTCCGGATGCCATGAAGGGTACAGGGTGCACCCATCTGCAGGTGGTCGCTCATGTCGGCACCAATGATGTGTGTCGCTATGGATCGGAGGAAATCCTCTCTGGCTTCCGGCGGCTATCTGATTTGGTGAAGACTGCCAGTCTCGCTAGCGGGATGAAAGCAGAGCTCACCATCTGCAGCATCGTCGACAGGACTGACTGCGGACCTTTGGTACAGAGCCGAGTGGAGGGTCTGAATCAGAGGCTGAGACGGTTCTGCGACCTTGTGGGCTGCAGATTCCTCGACTTGCGCCATATGGTGGTGGGGTTTCGGGTTCCGCTGGATAGGTCAGGAGTCCACTACACGCAACAAGCGGCTACACGGGTAGCAGGGGTTGTGTGGCGTGGGCTGGGCGGTTTTTTAGGTTAGATGGCCTCGGGCAAGTACAGAAAGGGCAACAGCCTCAACGGGTGCGGGGCAAAGTCAGAACATGCAGGGACCAAGCAGCAATCGGTATTGTAGTTGTAAACTGTCGAAGCTGCGTTGGTAAAGTACCGGAACTTCAAGCGCTGATAGAAAGCACTGAAGCTGAAATCGTTATAGGTACAGAAAGCTGGCTGAAGCCAGAGATAAATTCTGCCGAAATTTTTACAAAGGTACAGACGGTGTTTAGAAAGGATAGATTGCATGCAACCGGTGGCGGAGTGTTCGTCGCTGTTAGTAGTAGTTTATCCTGTAGTGAAGTAGAAGTGGATAGTTCTTGTGAATTATTATGGGTGGAGGTTACACTCAACAACCGAGCTAGGTTAATAATTGGCTCCTTTTACCGACCCCCCGACTCAGCAGCATTAGTGGCAGAACAACTGAGAGAAAATTTGGAATACATTTCACATAAATTTTCTCAGCATGTTATAGTCTTAGGTGGAGATTTCAATTTACCAGATATCGACTGGGACACTCAGATGTTTAGGACGGGTGGTAGGGACAGAGCATCGAGTGACATTATACTGAGTGCACTATCCGAAAATTACCTCGAGCAATTAAACAGAGAACCGACTCGTGGAGATAACATCTTGGACCTACTGATAACAAACAGACCCGAACTTTTCGACTCTGTAAGTGCAGAACAGGGAATCAGTGATCATAAGGCCGTTGCAGCATCCCTGAATTTGGAAGCTAATAGGAATATAAAAAAAGGGCGGAAGGTTTATCTGTTTAGCAAGAGTAATAGAAGGCAGATTTCAGACTACCTAACAGATCAAAATGAAAATTTCTGTTCCGACACTGACAATGTTGAGTGTTTATGGAAAAAGTTCAAGGCAATCGTAAAATGCGTTTTAGACAGGTACGTGCCGAGTAAAACTGTGAGGGACGGGAAAAACCCACCGTGGTACAACAACAAAGTTAGGAAACTACTGCGAAAGCAAAGAGAGCTTCACTGCAAGTTTAAACGCAGCCAAAACCTCTCAGACAAACAGAAGCTAAACAATGTCAAAGTTAGCGTAAGGAGGGCTATGCGTGAAGCGTTCGGTGAATTCGAAAGTAAAATTCTATGTACCGACTTGACAGAAAATCCTAGGAAGTTCTGGTCTTACGTTAAATCAGTAAGTGGCTCGAAACAGCATATCCAGACACTCCGGGATGATGATGGCATTGAAACAGAGGATGACAAGCGTAAAGCTGAAATACTAAACACCTTTTTCCAAAGCTGTTTCACAGAGGAAGACCGCACTGCAGTTCCTTCTCTAAATCCTCGCACAAACGAAAAAATGGCTGACATCGAAATAAGTGTCCAAGGAATAGAAAAGCAACTGGAATCACTCAACAGAGGAAAGTCCACTGGACCTGACGGGATACCAATTCGATTCTACACAGAGTACGCGAAAGAACTTGCCCCCCTTCTAACAGCCGTGTACCGCAAGTCTCTAGAGGAACGGAAGGTTCCAAATGATTGGAAAAGAGCACAGGTAGTCCCAGTCTTCAAGAAGGGTCGTCGAGCAGATGCGCAAAACTATAGACCTATCTCTCTGACGTCGATCTGTTGTAGAATTTTAGAACATGTCTTTTGCTCGAGTATCATGTCGTTTTTGGAAACTCAGAATCTACTATGTAGGAATCAACATGGATTCCGGAAACAGCGATCGTGTGAGACCCAACTCGCTTTATTTGTTCATGAGACCCAGAAAATATTAGATACAGGCTCCCAGGTAGATGCTATTTTTCTTGACTTCCGGAAGGCGTTCGATACAGTTCCGCACTGTCGCCTGATAAACAAAGTAAGAGCCTACGGAATATCAGACCAGCTGTGTGGCTGGATTGAAGAGTTTTTAGCAAACAGAACGCAGCATGTTGTTATCAACGGAGAGACGTCTACAGATGTTAAAGTAACCTCTGGTGTGCCACAGGGGAGTGTTATGGGACCATTGCTTTTCACAATATATATAAATGACCTAGTAGATAGTGTCGGAAGTTCCATGCGGCTTTTCGCGGATGATGCTGTAGTATACAGAGAAGTTGCAGCATTAGAAAATTGTAGCGAAATGCAGGAAGATCTGCAGCGGATAGGCACTTGGTGCAGGGAGTGGCAACTGACCCTTAACATAGACAAATGTAATGTATTGCGAATACATAGAAAGAGGGATCCTTTATTGTATGATTATATGATAGCGGAACAAACACTGGTAGCAGTTACTTCTGTAAAATATCTGGGAGTATGCGTGCGGAACGACTTGAAGTGGAATGATCATATAAAATTAATTGTTGGTAAGGCGGGTACCAGGTTGAGATTCATTGGGAGAGTCCTTAGAAAATGTAGTCCATCAACAAAGGAGGTGGCTTACAAAACACTCGTTCGACCTATACTTGAGTATTGCTCATCAGTGTGGGATCCGTACCAGATCGGGTTGACGGAGGAGATAGAGAAGATTCAAAGAAGAGCGGCGCGTTTCGTCACAGGGTTATTTGGTAACCGTGATAGCGTTACGGAGATGTTTAAGAAACTCAAGTGGCGGACTCTGCAAGAGAGGCGCTCTGCTTCGCGGTGTAGCTTGCTCGCCAGGTTTCGAGAGGGTGCGTTTCTGGATGAGGTATCGAATATATTGCTTCCCCCTACTTATACCTCCCGAGGAGATCACGAATGTAAAATTAGAGAGATTAGAGCGCGCACAGAGGCTTTCAGACAGTCGTTCTTCCCGCGAACCATACGCGACTGGAACAGGAAAGGGAGGTAATGACAGTGGCACGTAAAGTGCCCTCCGCCACACACCGTTGGGTGGCTTGCGGAGTATAAATGTAGATGTAGATGTAGATGTAAATAGTAGGGCAAAGTTCGTGTCACCCCACATTGCAGGTTGTCTACATCAGAGGCAGGTATACATTCAGGGGCAAATCTATTGTTCTCTTTTGATTGACAGGTCCTCAACTTACTGTTCTGCTTTAAGGATTGCGAACCCCTGTGTATAATACTTCCTTCTGATTGCCAGGTCCTTAACCTATTGTTCTCCCACCCATCCCCCTCCACCTCCTCCACCCCTTCCCCCTCCTCCTTCCACCTCTCTGGGAACTCCCCTCACCGATACAAGCAAACTTTTGATATCAATTTGATTGAATAAGTAATCAGATCGATTAATTGATTAACCCCCATCTGGCAAACCCCCCAGCCCTCCACCTCCCACACCCAAAAATTGGTGGGAAAAAGATTCAGTCGATTGATCATTTGGTGGCAAATCGATTTCAATGTATGGAATGTTCTACATCTACGTGGATACTCTGTAAATCACATTTAAGTACCTGGCAGAGGGTTCATCGAACCACCTTCACAATAATTCCCTATTACTCCAGTCTCATACAGCACATGGAAAGAACGAACACCTATATCTCTCGGTGCGAGCTCAGATTTCCCTTATTTTATTATGGTGATCATTTCTCCTTAGTAGGTCAAAGTCAACTAAATATTTTCGCATTTGGAGGAGAAAGTTGGTCATTGAAATTTCATTCCGCCTCACCGAAAAATCCCTTTGCTTTAATGATTTCCACCCCCAATCCTGTATCATTTTAGTGCGTAATTGTAATTCCTCCCCCACGAACCATGGACCTTGCCGTTGGTGGGGAGGCTTGCGTGCCTCAACGATACAGATAGCCGTACCATAGGTGCAACCAGGCCAGACAAACGTGTGGTTCCTGAAGAGGGGCAGCAGCCTTTTTAGTAGTTGCAGGGGCAACATCTGGATGATTGACTGACCTGGCCTTGTAACACTAACCAAAACAGCCTTGCTGTGCTGGTACTGCGAACGGCTGAAAGCAAGGGGAAACTACAGCTGTAATTTTCCCCGAGGGCATGCAGCTTTACCGTATGATTTAATGATGATGGCGTCCTCTTGGGTAAAATATTCTGGTGGTAAAATAGTTCCCCATTCGGATCTCCGGGCGGGGACTACTCAAGAGGACGTCGTTATCAGGAGAAAGAAAACTGGCATTCTGCGGATCGGAGCGTGGAATGTCAGATCCCTTAATCGGGCAGGTAGGTTAGAAAATTTAAAAAGGAAAATGGATAGGTTAAAGTTAGATATAGTGGGAATTAGTGAATACACTAAGCAGATTCAGAAGGATGTAGGCTGCAGTAGGTACTGGGAGATGAAGAAGCTTGCACAGGATAGAGTAGCATGGAGAGCTGCATCAAACCAGTCTCAGGACTGAAGACCACAACAACAACACCAACAGGTATTTAGTTGAATTTACAGCCCTTAGTTTTGACTGATTTATCGTGTAACCGAAGATTAATGGATTTCTTTTAGCACTCATGTGGATGACCTCAGACGTGTGGTTATTTAGGGTCAATTGCCAGTTTTCCCGCCATACAGATATCTTTTCTAAATCGTTTTGATCTTCTGATGACTTCACTAGTCGATAAACGTCAGTGTAATCTGCAAACAATATAAGACAGCCACTCAGATTGTCTCCTAAATCGTTTACATAGATGAGAAACACCAAAGGGCCTATAACACTACCTCAGAGAACGTCAGAAGTCACTTCTCTTTCACTCGATGACTTTCCGTCAGTTACTGAGAACTGTGACCTCTCTGACAGGAAATCGCGAATCCAGTTACATAACTGAGACAATATTCCATAAGTATGCAATTTCATTAGAAACCACTTGTATCATAAGTGTCAAAAGCCTACTGGAAATATAGAAATAAGGAATCCATTTGAAATCCCATTGAATAGCACTCAACACTTCGTGTGAGTAAAGAGCTAGTTGTGTTTCACAAGAATGGTTTTTTCTAAATCCGTGTTGACTGTGTGTCAATAGACAGTTTTGTTCGAGGTAATTCATAATGTTCGAACACGATGTTTCAAAATCCTGCTGTATATCGACGTTAATGACATGGGCCTATAAATTAGTGGATTACTCCTACTACCTTTCTTGAATATTTGTGTGACCCGTGCAACTCTCCACTCTTTGAATACAGATCTTTCGTCGAGCATACGGATGTATATGATTGTTAAGTATGGAGCTATTGTATCAGGATACTTTGAAACCTAACTAGTAGACAGCCTGGATTGAAGGACTTGCTTTTGTTAAGTGATTTAAGTTGCTTCACTACTCTGACGATATCTGCTTCTACGTTTCTAATGTTGGTGGCTGTTCTCGATTTGAATTTTGGAATATTTACTTTGTCTTCTTTGGTGAAGGAATTTCGGAAGGCTGTGTTTAGTAACTCTCCTTTGGCAGAACTGTTGTCGATAATTTTTCCATTACTATCGCGCAGAGACGGCACTGATTGTTTCTTGCTGCTAGCATACTTCACATACGACCAGAATCTCTTTGGACTTTCTGACAGGTTTCGAGACAAAGTTTCATTGTGGAAACTAAAGTAAGCATTTCGTATTGGAGACCGAGATAAACTTCGAGCTTCTGTAAAAGATCACCAGTCTTCGAGATTTTGCATCCCTTTGAATTTGGCATGTTTTTTTCGTTGTTTCTTCAACAGTGTTCTGACCCGGTTTGTGTACCAAGGAGGATCAGCTCCGTTGTTTGTTAATTTATTTGGTATAAATATCTCAACTGCTACCGACGTTGTTTCTTTGAATTCAAGCCACATCTGGACTACACTTACATTGTTAATTTGGAAGGAGTGAAGATGTCTCTCAGGAAGGCGTCAAGTGAATTTTTATCTGCTTATTTGAATAGGTATATTTTTCGTTTCTTTCTAAAGGATTTGGAAGTTATGGTATTCAGTCTCACTACGACAACCCTGCGTTCACTAATCCCAACATTCATTTTGATGCTCGTTATTAGCTCAGGAGTATTTGTTGCTAAGAGGTCAAGTGTGTTTTCGCAACAGTTTACTATTCGCGAGGGCTCATGAAGTAACTGCACGAAATAATTTTCAGAGAATGCGTTTAGCATAATTTTGGATGATGTTTTATGCGTACCTCCGGAACTAAACATGTATTTTCGGCAACATATCGACGGTAAATTAAAGTCACCACCAACTATAATTGTATGAGTTGGGTACGTGTTTGAAATCAAATGCAAGTTTTCTTTGGCCTTTCAGCAGTTGTATCATCTGAATTGGGAGGTCGATAAAAGGATCCAGTTATTATTTTATCCTGGTTGTCAAGAATGACCTCTGCCCTTACTAACTCACAGGGAATATCTACTTCAGTTTTGCGACAAGCTGAACTACTCCTAACAGCAACAAACACGATACCGCCAACTGTGTTTATCCTATCCTTTCGAAACGCCATTAGGTTCTTCGCAAAAATTTCGGCTGAACTTATCTCTGTCTTTAGCCAACTTTCAGTGCCTATAACGATTTGAGCATCAGTGCTTTCCATTAGCGCTTGGAGCTCTGGTACTTTCCCAACACAGCTAAACAATTTAGACAATGTGTAGAATGTTGTTTACTTAAACAATTTATGGGTTACAAGACGGTGTATGAAAATAGTTAATTTCTTTTTTTTTACTTATTTAAAGAATTTGGCGGTGTACGGAACATTGTTTAAACAATGTAGACAATGTGTGGAATATTGCTTATTTAAAGAATTTATGGGATAAGAGGCCGTGTATGGAATATTGTTTAAACAATTTAGACAATGTGTGGAGTACTGTTTATTTAAACTGTTTACGGGATACAAGGTGATGTGTGAAATATTTAAAGAAATGCGATGCTTTTTCATTCAGATCATATAAGGAAATTCGTATTGACACTGCCACAGACCACTTTAAACATATCTGAAAAACTTTATGGCGTCTCGCCCCGCACGCAAGCTGCCCGAAATCGGGACGTTCCGTAGGGATTTTGGAAATGTCAGCGGGCTCGCCGCACCCCTGTTGGCTGTCGGCTGCCATCTCAAGTGGTCTGCATGCGTAAACCAACCTGTCGGATACCAGCGCATGCGAGAAACGCCTTCCTTCCAAAGCAAATACCAGATTGGGAATCGATCCTAAAATACTGCTGAAGTTCATAAATATTTAATTTCTGGTTACATGATCTCGATGCAGCGAATATAAGGCGCACGCTTTAGCTATTTCACACACACACAAATATATGCTGTCAAAAAACTAGTAGGAGACTGACTCGAAATACACTTAAAAAAACGTTGCTTTGCAGATGACAGGAACTAGCAAGAGACATTTCATTCAGCCATTGGCTCTAAACTCCACCAGCCTTCCTGGCACACTTCCTTGTGGTGCATTTCACGATCTGCCTCAGGAGTTATTAAATCTGGTGTGGAATATCACATCTTGAAGATGTCACAAATGTTGCTTCAGAGGATATGCCATGGAAAATATTAATTTAATCGTTAATACAGCGTTTAAACAATTTGCTTCATACAGTTTAAAACTACTCGAAATAAAAAAAGATCGACACTGCACAGTATTTTGTGTACATAAACAACAGCGTTAAGTTTTTGATGAGGAATTTCATTAAATAACCCAAACCTTTTATTATTTGATGCCACTATTGGAAGCGGTGATGTATGAAATGATAGTTGGAATTTCAAATTTCGCCGTGAATTTATACCGTCACGGTTATAGAAATCCCGACCACAGCAGGTGTGCAAAGCGTATTTTCTTTCTTAAAATGCTATAGAATTTCCAAGTTGATTGGTTCTCTCCGCTACACCAGGTCGAAGAAGGAGGGAAGAAAGGGTCTACCGTGTGATGGGATAGTGGCAACAACAACAATAACAGGTACCTATGCAAGACAGAGTCCACTGCGATGTATTGAGAAGCACTAAACACGACACACTTAAACCGAGACCCAGTCCGTAGCAGTAGTTGTCACGGCTAGATGTCGGAGAGAGCTGAAAACACTCGCAAAGCCCGCGAACTCACCTCCCAGACGTCCACAGACAGTGCGCCTGTCCCGTCGTACAAAGCCAGCGCCGGTGTTCAGGGACCGGAAGAAACTACCGCCGCGGCCGCGGACGCAACCACAGTCGTGGACGCATATGTATGCCATGCATGGAGGCCATCTGGGGATGATTGGAGTGGTAGGAATTCGGATGTTATCAATGCGTCCAGCGCAGACGTCCATCATTTTGAATCTTCTCTCATGCAACACACACATACGTCCGCTTCTGTCGTGCTCACCCAGCACACTGAACACCGCCAACCCTCGCTGCCGTGGGCAAGATCAGACAGGTTGGCGCATTCTTTGTATCCGGCGCAGGCTGAGCTAATCCGTTACTTCCAGCTGCTGACTCCTCGTGACCACCGGTGCAGCGAGCCATGATGCACTGCAAAACAAGAAGCTGGAGTTTTCCGAGGCAGCGATGTTGTTAACCATACGCCTGGAATTTCTTACGCAAAATCTAGATTCCTCCTGTTTAGACGAGTTATTTTTCAAGATAAAAGAAATCAGGCAACAAACACGTTTTCTCATCGCTAAAGTATCGTTACTTGTGAAAATCCTGTGCAGGACTATGGCATAGGCTATATTACCTCTAAGTATTCTTTCATAAGGTAGAAAAATATGTTTTCTTACCTGTCACAGGACTAGAATATTAAACACAGTTTTGGCTCATGATGGAATGCTAAGATCTATCACCATCACAGGACGCCTCAACCCTTTCGGACTCCCTCTTAAGGTAACAGCATAGAGAAGTTGTAAGTATAAGGTCTACACTACGTAAGACTTTATAAATTCGGTAATACATCTGATATCGTTACGATGGTCGTCTCTCCCTTTGTAGGTGAGAGATTAAAATATCCTTAAAAGATATCGCTGCAAACTCTGTAAAATTTTGGAAATTTGTGGTAAGTTCCTAAGGGACCAAACTGCTGAGGTCATCGCTCCGTAGGCTTACACACTACTTAATCTAACTTAAACTAACTTACGCTAAGGACAATACACACACACCCATGCCCCAGGGAGGACTCGAATCTCAGACCGGTGAGGGGGGGGGGGGGGGGACAGCCGCGCTAACTCTGTGGGACTGATGCTGATGGATGCTAAGAGAGCCCTGAGATTATTATTGGAAACGAATGCTGTATTGCGGCTTTTGCTATTGAAAAGACACTGAATGCATGTGAGTGAACTATTTTTGTCTCGAAAGAAGTTCGACTACTGGACTTCTTCCTTCAGTCATTGGATTAAGCGGTCAATGCACAGAATGGTTCACGCCAACAATTGAAAGCAAGCTTACAAACAGCCGCACAACTTCAGATAAATTCAACAAAAGGACATATGCAAGTTAACCTTCAAGGACCGCTTTTAGTGTACCATGTGAATACACAAACATAAATTTTAGAATGAGACGTTCTGAACACATAAAGCAGTGAAAACCACGTATATTTGCAAACCACCTCATATAACAGAATCACCACCCTACTTGCATACAAGTGCAAGGCGCACAGGTGCAAACGCAACTTAAAGTGTGCACAAGGAGGTTACAATCTATGGAGATGCCCTAGGTTCAGTGAGAGATCGGGCAGTCAGCGCGGACAAGCTCGCGGATATTGTATTGCATCTGACTACGACTCGGCCGAACGGAAGGCGGGAGCGCGCTCTAGTCCACGGCATGCAGTGTATAGCTGGTATTTTTCTAAAGATTCCGCTGTGGACAAGCGCGTATAATATGCCGAAACAAACTGAGATATTAATCTATTTGGTGCGTCCAAAGCTATTTCTGTACGAGGTGTACCATCCAGAAAACAAAAATGTGTCGAAGAAAGCGCAAACTTGGAAGGAGATGGGCGCAAGTCTGAATCAAACAAGTATTTATTAATTTCCCATGATTTCAGACAAATGTATATTAGCATATTCTGTACTAAAACATAACATATGAATGTTAAGCAAAATATGGAAAAGTATGTTGTGTAAAATTCAATTGAAGTTTGAAATGTTAGAAGAATAGTATGCTTGTACAAACGTTGACCCAAAACTGCTCCAGAAGGTAAAATTATGGATATTGTTGGTTACAAACTCTATATCTAGCTTTATACTAATATCTTGTCATCAGTTATTAATAAAATATGCAAGAAATTGTTCTCCTACTGCACAAGCAGAACTACACGACCTTTCTTTTAGTCTTTGCATATTTGAAAATGCATCGGCTGGTTGGTCTGCAATCTGTTCCTCTTGTTCAGTAGGCATATAGCCTGCATTGCTTTAAAGGAAGTTATGTAGAAAGCATGCCGTTTTGATGATATCTTCTGCAGCATCAGTTCGTTAGTCTATTAGTCTTAAAAAGACTCGTTACAGTTGAACAAGGATTCCAAAGCATTTTCGACCACACAACGTGCCCTGCATAGGCATTTATTGTAAAGTGTCTTTGAGGAATCTTCCAAGGCTGCGAATTTGAGAAAAGGGCGAATTAAATAAGTCCGCAATTTAATCCCTTCATCACCTATTAAGATGTTCGGAACAAGGGTTCTTGTCGCCGGCAATGGCTCGAAGGCATATTTTTTCTCTGTATAAATTCACAAAAAAGTGCAGAGTTTTCATAAATAGCGCTGTCGTTGTGTCTGCCATAATTGCCCACTTCAACAACCACAAATCTGTAATCGTGATTAATAATTGCAAGCAGGACAACTGAAAACACTTTTTATAACAATAATAACTTCAGCAACTCTTTTTGGGACATTTCATCACTACATATTTCCCATCTACGCTGCCAATGCAGTTTGGAAACTGCTACCATTCATTGAAACCAATCTCAATTTTCTTCCACATCTCTTAAGTTCGGCGGGGTAAATAAAGTGGCCGTAAAACGTTGTGCAGTAGTTGACACACGTTTTTTCACTTTGCTCGAGAAATCTCTCCTTCCTGCACAAAAGGAGAAAGCGAATAGTCAATAGTCAAATATCTGGAATGAAATGTAGTCTCTAAAACTACTATTAAATGCAAAACATTAAATAAAAATAGTTATTTGTATTTTGATTGACAGGTGAGGCTGCAAAGGGAAAGTGTAAATCCGTAAGAGACTCCTATAGCAAGTACCTAAAGCTTGTGAGAGGAAGCACAGGTTCAGAAATAAAATTGCCAGAAATGGCCATGGCTGACCACTTGGAATTTCCTTGCGACACACTTTCCCATCGACCAACATCATGCATAATGTCGAAGAGATGGCATGGGCATTGCCTGACGATGCAGAGGGCCAGGATGATACATCCAGTCCTTCTGAGGCGTCACCTCATCTGGCAAGAAAGCCGAAGCGAAAGGACATAAATCAAGACTTAGTTGAAGTTTTAATTTATCTACAGGACAAGGAATGTAAGAAGACACCAAGCTCGACCATATAGACGATTTGTTTCCGTTGACTGTTAAAAAGTTTCCACCTTGAACACAAACGTGTTCAAAATTAAATCAGCTCAGTTATTTGGAAAGGCCAAACTCGATTCATTATACGAGATGTCAAATCACATTCTCCTATGACCAATGCATCAGAGAGGTCAGTGCACGGCAACACTGATTCTGAATTATCTAGTGATGTGAACTTTGTACGTATGCCTCTAGAATTTCATCAGTGAGACAAGTGTATGAGCACATACCCATTTTAAATTTATGAACTGGTAGCAGGAAAAGAAATAACTGTGTTTGAACAAGTACGTTATATGTAGCAACCAACCGCTGTCGATAGCTGTTATAGATTTTGCATAATAGCCATATTAAATCTTTCATTAGTAATGTATTTTGTTCTTAACTCATGAACTCGTTTTGTAGCATCATGAGCGAAAGGTTTTGCTCATCATTTTTCACTCACAGTCGAATTTCTTGTGTTTCAGTGTTGGCTCTTATAACGGTGGCAATTCACATTTAATGAGCCAAAAGAGAGGACGTTTCATTTGGTTTGGGTACAGATGATGCATTATTTTCTTTGAAATGTGATGGTATTAATTGCAGATTTGTATTGTTATAGTTGTAATTTATTTGTGGTTCACAGTATTAACTACGGTTGTGATACACAGTTATAAGTAATATGTCGCAAAGATTTAAAATAGATAGTTACAAGAAACACTAAATGAAACAATAAAATGAATGAAACATCAAATAAATAATATCTTAACCTCTAGCAGATTCACAATATTTCCCTAGATCTAATCGTCTTTCTCCAGTTTGTTTTAAATTTTGTAATATTTGGTTCAATAAGGGTCTGTATCGTTTCGAACTGCTAGCAAGACATTCGAAAATAATATACGACCAAAGCTCTTTGCAAAGACGATGTAATTCACCAAATGTTTCTCGTTTCATGCTAATACCATGTGTTCATTTTCTTCACTTCCTCGATGCAAGTGCAAGTAGAAATAAGAGTTCATCCTCATATGAATTACTGCTCATGTTTATACACTCGGCAGCTGATGTACTCGAACAAGAATCGTTCAACAAATGGTACGCTAATCTCTGCCCGCCTTGTGTTTGACTATCGTCGATGCTTCTTTATTCTCATCATCGCTTGGAAGCTTGTGCTGCATTTATAGTTATCAAAAGGTGACAGAAAAAGGAAACGCAAAAGCAGCTGTAGGTAAAGAAGTATCTAAATAACGGTATGATAAATGTAAAGTGACGGCGAGTTTTTCTTTGCAAATTTCAGAAGGAGGTCACAGAGAGATTTCAGATTTTCTGCTTGGAAAACTGCAGCGATAAGGCTGGCAATAACATTTTGTTGGAACTGATTATTTCTTCGTTAGCAAATAATACATCGAACGTGGTGAATTTGGATTTCATTTGATACACAGTTACCCCCACGACATTTGGAATGATCAGATACGTACAACAAAAAAAACAAGGGCAGTGGGCGCAAAAGCGAATGCACTCAGTAAAGAATCATGAGCACTAAAGAAGATAAATCACTGAATTTCTAACATACACAACAAACAGATATGTCCTTCTTATAAGCATTTTCGAACACTCCAAGTTACAGAGGACTCAAATTTATTATTAAGTGTTTAGAAGTCTCTCATGAATATCCTGAATACTTCAGATGGTCAGCATCTTCTTCTACGTCTGAACCGTCACCTTTGGTAATGGCTTGGTTGTTAAATCAGCCTACTAGTCCATGGATGGAAGATGTTCCAGTACAGACTCTTTCTGCTTGTACTTATTGCACATCAAATGACAACGTACGTCAGTATGCTTACTTCTCTGAGAAAACTCTGGCTTTCTAATAAGTTTCACTGTACTTAAATTGCAAATGTTCAACGTTGTTTTTATGTTGCTGAACGAAGCCAACCCTCTCAGCAAACTTTTCACCCAAACCATTTCTCTCACTGTCTGACTGACTGGAGTCAGCATCAATTGTAAGAAGCGCTACAAGTCTCTGTTTTGTTAAGTCCCACGTAATTGTGGGTTCGCTAGCCTTTAACAACATACCAGTTGTGATTTCCTGGTTTCCACATCACCACCATGGTCTGCATCATTGTAGGCATGAAGGTGACTTTCCTGTTTTAAATGGTTCAAATGGCTCTGAGCACTGTGGGACTTAACATCTGAGGTCATCAGTCCCCTAGAACTTAGAACTACTTAAACCTAACTAACCTAAGGACAACACACACATCCACGCCCGAGGCAGGATTCGAACCTGCGACCGTAGCAGCAGCGCGGTTCCGGACTGAAGCGCCTAGAACCGCTCGGCCACAAAGGCCAGCTGTTTTAAATGAAAATAAAGTCAATAGTCCATAGTTCCTTAAACATATTTCAGGGTCCTATTCATAGTATTTCAATAAATTTTTATTGATACTGACTGGCACTGTTGACTGCAAAACAAATGTCGGGGAGTGTTCCTATTGACAAATACATCAGACTACGCACCGCTTGCCTATAAGGAACATTGGACATGTCCTTCAGTCTATTTTTATGCATGTCAGCACACAACTGACGATGATCGTCCACAGGTAGTGTTATAGGATTACAATCCTCCATCCTGCAGCAGCATAGAATCTCTATGGCATAGGCCTCTTGATGCAGAAAAATAAGACCAACTGCTAACTATTCTACCTGCAGGCCTAAGTAGGTACTCAATTTTCTGGATGTATCGTCAAATTCTCTTCGTAGTTCACTCAGCAAAAAGTCAATGGTAGCAGGACCTTTAGAAACTGTCAGACCATCATCCACATCTAGGGTCAAGATTAATGAATTATTTGTGGCTTGTTTGGTGAATACACATGGATCAGGCGTTTGTTGGATAGAGTCTGAACTTGCATAAAACTGCTGTGAAAGGTTGGTTCCAGCACCCAGAACCTTTTTTCAGTCCATAAACGCTTCGATCCACTTACGTACACGCTGAGTTTCAACTTCAAAACCTTTTAATTGATTCATATTAATGTTTTTACTAAATATCCATAAAGAAAAACTGTTTGGACATCAAATTGTTCAGAAAACATGTTTCTGGACATTGCAATGGATTATACTGCACGAATTGAGTCAAATCTAGTCACTGGACAATAATTTTACAGATAATCTGTACCTGCAACTTGCTTGAAACCTCTAGTCACAAGTCTAGCCTCGAAATGTCGAGCATCGCCAGTGTTAGAATGTTTGATTTTGTACGCCCAACGATTATCAGTAACTTGGTGAAGTGCAGGCAGATCAATTAATGTCCAGGTCTGGTCAACATCCAAGGAATTAATTTCATCAGTCGTTGCATCTTTCCATTTTTCTGCCTCATTGCATGTAATTGTTTCATTATATGCTTCCGGTTCAATTTCATATAAAACAGATACTTGATTCTCATATCTTGCTGGCAGCCTTAATGATCTGCGATTTCTTAACTGATATTTCCTATCACATTAAACAACTTCATCAGCCACTCCTTCCCGTTCACTGATATCTTAAGAGTATATATCACCAACTGCGACATAGTAGCGTACACGAACAGTGATCCAATACTGTAAAATATTTTTTATTCCAGTCTTAGATCACAATATCAATTCTTTAGACGATGACCGGTTTCAGTCCGTAATGACCATCCTCAGATCTACAATATACAAATATAGAGACCAATTGAGCAGTGTTTCTTTCAACATAACACAGCAATACGTATCACAATATACTATCATACAACCAGGGAGATGTACAGATAAAATACGGAGAAACGTACCTTTTTTACGCCAGGTCCTAAAGTGATAAGGTCATAATGGCATCGTCAAAACATATAAATATAATCAGCACAGCATCGTCACATAGATCTAAAATAAGGTGTAGAATACGCCACATCGTCCACATAGTCATTATTGCAACTGGCTACTGAACAACAAAACAAAACATCGCTGCTGAAGGTGGCTAATGGCAAATATGTAAAACCTACAGGAAGATGTGTCATTCGTGTGAGTATAAGTGGCCATAGCCTTAGAATTCATTGTCTTACAACAGTGTAGTAATGATGTCATTCTCAGATGGTACTTTTTGAAAACTTCTCAGGCAATTATAGATTGTGATCGCGCGAAGATTATGCTAGGCGAGATGAGATACTGTGGACAGGAAGATGCGCATCCGAGTGTGTGGAGGCTATGTGTGCTCGATGAAGTGATCGTTTCTGCACTCAGCGCTAGAAAGGTAACTGTCCCGTGTCATGCCATGCATCGGCCTGTGGATCTTGCAGTGGAATGTAAGAGAAGCATACCACTGAAGAATAACTTGGTCATCCCACCCTCTGTCGTCTCATTTAAGAACGGATTCGGTGAATTGTGAATAGTTAACTGTCACCGAGAACCGCAGATCCTTCCAAGGCGCATGTGCGTAGCGAACGTTGAGCCGTTAATTTAAGAACAGCTGAGCGTCTTAGAGACCTCCCATGCCGAGTCTGTGGGCGAAATTAGCGCTACCACTACGAGACAAGATCTTCTAACTCGACTATCACCAGATTTCACTAAGGAACAACAGAAAAAGTTACTTGTCATTCTTCAAGAGTTCTCTGAATGCTTCAATCCACAGGTGAAGAGAAAATTAGACAAATCTACGGTGAAGCACCGGATTAGCACTGGAAACCATCAACCAATCAGCCAGAGAGCATACCGTGTGTCAGCAACGGAACGTCGAATAATTCGCGACGAGGTAGAGAAAATGATGAAGAATGACATCATTCAGCCTTCGCAGATGGTCGTCACCAGTGGTCCTCGTCAGGAAGAAGGATGGCAGAGGCGCTTTTGTGTTGGTTACAGGAAGCTTAATAAGATAACTAAAAATGACGTTTACCCTCTTCCACGAACTGACGATGCACTCGATTGTCTAAAGGAGGCTAAGTTTTTCTCAACCATGGACATGTACTCGGGACACTGGCAAATCGAAGTAGATGAGGCTGATCGTGAGAAAACTGCATTCATCACCCCTGAGGGCCTGTATGAGTTTAAGGTAATGCCGTTTGGTGTGTGTAATGCACCAGAAACTTTTGAGTGGATGATGGATAATCTCCTAAGGCACCTGAAGTGGACGATGTGTCTTTGTTATTTAGATGACATTATAATGTTCTCAGAGACATTTGATTAACATATAAAAAGACTGAGCGCCGTTCTTAAGTGTCTCCAACAAGTCGGACTGAAACTTAATCCAAGAAAGCCGTGAAAACAGCCGAAGCATCCGAGGTAGCCAAATTAATTGTGGAAGACATTGTATTAAAACACGGTGCCCCAAGGTTGTTAATTACGGAACGTTTTTCAATCGAATCTTGTGACAGAGATAAACCGTCGGTGCAACATTACTCATCACGTGAGGACTGCCTACCAACCGCAAACTACCAGGCTTACTGAACGCCTTAATAAGACCTTGGCCGACATGCTATCAATGTTCGTCAATATTGAGCACAGCAACGGGGATGAGGTGCTACCTTTTGTGATGTTTGCCTACAACACCGCCCAGCAAGACACCACAGGATTGACACCATTTTTCCTAGTGCATGGGCGTGAGGTGACTGCGACGATGGACACTGTGTTTCCGTTACATCCTGATGACGTGGACGACGACTACATCGGCCAGGTGCTAACCAGAGCTGAGGAAGCTCGGCAGTTAGCTCGACTCCGCACGCTGCAGGCTTAAGAAAACGATCGCCGAAGGTATGACGCAAGCCACCGCCCTGTTGTCTATCAGCCTGGTGACATCGTTTGGATCTTCAGTCCTGTTCTGAAGGTTGGTCTCTCTGAGAAGCTCCTCAGGCGCTACTTTGGACCTTATAAGGTTGTAAGACAGTTGTCTGATGTTACTTATGAAGTTGAAGATTTCGAACCCGACACAAGACGACGAAAGATCAGAGATACGGTCCACGTCCTTCGAATGAAGTCCTGTAAGGATCCTGCAACCCAGGGTAAATTTGAAGCTCCAGCGACAAACAAGCAGAAAGGTGACGAAGAGCGTAGAGGCAAAAGAAGTCCTAAGAGTATCACCGCCAGGGCGAGAATCAGTAATCGGGAGTCGAAGTATGCAGGACCGATGACTCGTTCCCGGACTAGGACGACGTAACACCGAGACGCTTTTTTCGTAAGGAGGGAGCAATATCGCAGAAGAAGCTGAGTAGCACCGTGCTGTGGTGGTTATGACACTAAACTATAGCATGGAGGGTCGTGAGTTCAAAACTCACCTAGACTGTACAATTTTAATTTCTATATTCGGTTCGAGTACATTCTGGAGGTATCCAGAAATGTCAAGAATCGTTGAACTGGAATGTTCTGGAGCCGTATGTGCTCTGGCCGGAGGCAGTTCACTCCTTGCTGTTGTGTGTGTAAGTGCTGAATAAACCTTCGTTAAGTGAAGTTAGTGTTCGTCAGTCATCTAATTACACCTTCTGCTACATGACAATATATGTAGCCACTGTAGTGCAGTCACTTTATCAACTGAGCTATAATGGCTACATGGGTATATATACCCCTGGAAATTTCATCTATCATTCAGTTTGACAATGAGTGAAGACACTGTCATGATGTGGACGTTTTTCAAGCAGTCTGGTGCTGTTGTGGCATTCTAGCCATGGCAGTGAAAATACTGGCATCAAAAGCATTATTACTTGTGGTATTATAGACAGTGCACTGAAAATAGTTTGTTATGAGAGGTCTGAAAAAATAAAAAGACACGCAACTTGCAATAATAAACATCGTTTTTAGCAGTTGTACATTTACATGCACTATATCAAAAAATCCTCTGGTTCTTTCTGTATCTTCTTATCACCTGTACAATAATTACCAAATAAAGCTTCCTCGTAGGCACAAAATTTAGCATATACTTTCTTCATACTGATGGGTGCATCATAAAAATCAGGTATTCCATGCATAAATTCAGTACAGATGGCTTCTATGTCTATCAAGTTCGACTATGGCACTGGATTTGTACATGAACTGAAACACTGTTGTAAATCATCCAGACGTAAACACTGCACATGATGATAGTTCACAATGTCGTTGCACACAGTTTGAATACTCAACAGCCAGGGGTTTAGTCTCTCCACCACAAGAGATGACATATTACTTAGTCCATATAAGTTAATAATGGTGGCATGTTGTAGATAAATGGACAGGTCCTCTCATTTCACATGAAGTGCCGTGTCATCATACATTGTTGTAATGGATAGCATCAGACCAGTATAATAAATTTCCAGAGGAGAATGAGATGGATAATACTCAGTACTCATCTGCGCATTGATGTGGGGTATAGCAAACATAGTTCATCCTATTCTAACTCATTAAACTGCATTTTAACACTCTTTGTCACATTTCCAATCTCCAGCACAACACACCAGTCACTCTCCACTGATGTTTCTATACCAATATTTAGACGCTTTGAGACACTATCAGTTATATTACATGTTGAAGTGAAAAGCAGTTGCTCACTGGAAGCAATTGGCACCTCCTTATCCACACCATCTGCACTCTGTCTCTGCACTACCACTGGAATGTTCTGGGACGGCGTGTATATCAGAGCCCAGTACTGACCTACACCTTGCTGTCTAGGAGCACAAGCTCACTTCTGCGAGTTGAGGGTAGGCTGAGTGTCTTCATCACACCAACAGATGGGTGGAACAAGCGTCAGAGACCAGCACTGAACTGCGTCTTGCTGTTTAGAATCACCAGCAGCAGACTTGCATGAGCTGTATGTGGACTCGTTGTCTTCATTACACAAGTCGATGAACAGAAAAGACATTAGCAGCTCCTTGTCCTGCTCCAGCATACTCACCAGGTTCACTACAGAAGCCCACATGGTCACTGCAGGTCCAGACACGTTGGACCACGCTGCAGGTGCTGACACGTTGGAGCTTGATGCTGCTCCCAGTACGATGGCAGTTTTAATATTCGATACTTACTTTTTAATTTCTTACTGTCCTGAAGGAGGGCGCTAGTGGACCTCGACTACTGCTGCTGAGGCTTCATAGTTCTTCTTCTCCTTCTCCTTCTCCTTCTCCTCCTTCTTCTTCTTCCACTGTCAGACTACAAGGAAGCGCAAGGAGCTACTGTGTCTGCCTTATATCCCCTCAACCTGTAGCCATGTGGCCAGATGCAGCACCCCCACCAATTTCTGGGCAAATGCAATGTCCCTATCAGCTCCCAACACATTTTTTTCATCCATGACATCACTATTTCCAGAGCCCCCTGGTGGTGGTTTCTTGAGTTAGCCACACAGTGTGAAGCTGCTGAAGAGGACACAACCATTTTTCCCACAATTTTCCAAGGGCAGGGGAGAGCAGGGTAGGGGGAAAGAAAGTGAGGGATGGGTGACATCAGCATGTGACATCACCAGATAATGTCATCAGTATGATGTTGCCATATCTACCTCTTATGGAGAAGAAGTGGTGGAGGGGCTCCCATATTAAATAAATTTGGCAACAACACAGACTGTCTGAGTATCAGCTTTATTCCCCTACTGCTGCTGATTACAGATGTCAACAATAACAGTAAACCGTGGACAATAACAATCAGAAAACATAGTCAGAGTTCAGCACATGCACATACTCTCGCCATATAGTATGCATACATGGATTTATGAGGCTTCAGAAATGCTGTCTATTTCTGCACATGGATGATTTTTCTGGTAATAGACCCACCCGTATTAAATACTGGGACAAGAATTAGTACAGCCTTACCTTGTGCCTTTACCATCCGAAAAAACTATACTCTTACCAAGAGAAAATGGTCGCTAGACCTTATGGGACCTAAAATGAAAATTGTTATTGTATTTGCACTAATAATCACTAGCAGAATTTTCCTATAAATTTTACAATTTGACTTGAGAGAAAAAATGAAACATGTAAGCACAACGTTGTTTCTCTATTTTTGTCAATAACATTACTGCATTTAATGAAAGAGAAATGATGTCACTCATTAGTCTTTCTATTTTAGATTAATCTTGCAAGATCTGAATAGCTAAATTACAATGAACTATAGCAGTCACTCTTTAGATCGTGAACAATAGCATTTTGCTTTTATAAATTAACCAACCACTTTTCCTGAGTGCTGAGGGCATTTCGTTTATATTTCTATTTAGTAATATTGACGTTATTGCATAAACATTTGTACTGCAATTATTATTTTTCTGTTAACAAAATGACTTTGGAGGATAACATGGGAGCAAATAAATGATAGGCTTTCCAATAATACTAAAAGCCAATTGACACAAGCCATCACATCACAGCACATCAAAAGATTCCAAAATGCAGTACAAATTGTGGCATTCTCACAGGCCATCAGCGGACTGTCAGTTACATCAAGATTTCTCGGAAAGAAAGTTTTAATGGTGTCATCGTCAGTTAATATCAGAAGTTAATCCATTTTTGCCACTCGCACTCGTCTCATAGTAGTTGATTTTGTGCTTCTGTTCCTTCTTTATTTTTTATTGTGCTTTGTTTTTGTGGCTTATTTAAATTTTCCATGACAACTTGGATTTTTTTTCCATTGAGTGTTCTTTCACAAGCGAGGTACAATACCTCAAAGTGAAAAATCATATTGATGTTACAGTAACATAATAGAGTTTTTGCCCACACTGTATATAAATAAGAACATAAGTTAATGAAACAATTTTCATTAAATAAAACCTTAAGTGAAAAAGTCAGGTCTAAAGCTGGAGAAAAATTTAGTTGTTTATGATGTTATTAGTTACGTAAGAAGAAAACATAATGAATAAAGTAGATGGGCTCTATTTATTCTCTTACAAATATTGTTTGATGTATTCGTATGTACAAATTTTCGCTAGCAAATAAATGTCGATCTTTCGAAATGTTGTTTCACTTCACAGCACTTTACAGCACAAAACCGTTTAAGAACTTACCTTATGAAGTTTGCTCTGGTCATTAATAACTTTATCGTTGTTAGTTACTCAATATCGATACTGTACTCCAAATTTTTGTATCACAGATGGTAACTCATAAACCCACTTTCACCATTCAGTACTGCACTAAGAAAATTGAAGTGACGTGACATGATATGACAGACACTGTGAATACATCTTGATGTGGCGTGAACTGGTCAGAATGTACGTTATTATAGCTAGCTGTTAGTTAAGTTGGCTGTGGAATCTTAGTTTAAGTTGATATGTTATTTATTTCTTTACACTAATGTTATCTTCTTCAGAGTAATCCCCATTAGATATTATAAACTTTTAGCAGCACTTCTTTCAGTCCCCAAAACATTTGTGAAAATTGATCGTTGTGATAGCACTTAGCTCTTTCAGCGACGCGTTTTTAATCTCATCTAAGCTTGTAAAACGACGACCCTTTATATTTGGAAACAGAAAAAAGTCACACAAACCATCCATACCTGGCATATATGAAGGCTGGGGCATTATTACAGTGCTATTTTTCGCCAAAACGTCCTGAATAAGCAACGAAATGTGAGCAGGTGCATTATTGTGGTACAAAGGCTATGAACTGTTTTGCCAAAAATTCGGGAGTTTCTTTCAAGTGGGTTCCTGTAAACGGCACTGAACTTGTGGGTAGTACTTCGTATTGTTCGAGAAACCTTTTGGCAAGAACTCATGATGCACTATGCCTTTAAAATAGAAGAAAACAGTAAGCAGAACTTTCAGATCCGACCGCTCTCGCCCAGGTTTTTACGGTCTCGGCGATCCAGAATGCCTTCACTGGGACGATTGACTCTTAGTTTCCACGTCGTACCCGTACTCACACGTTTCATCACATGTTGCTACACGTTTCAGTAGTTGTGCATTGCTGCTGACTTCATTTAGTGAGTCCTGAGCAACTCCTATACGCCGCTGTCTTTGCTCGAAATTCAACACATTTGGTACAAATTTTACTATCAAACGTTTCGTATCCAAAACATCCAAAAGATTTCATGACATGAGCCAATTAATATGCCAACATCATCAGCAGCTTCTCTGATTGTGATTCGGCGATCGTTCAAAATCATTTCTTTCACTTCTTCCACGTTTACATAGGTTGTTGATTTGCTAGAGAGTCCAGAACGGTCGTCATCTTCAACTCCTTCACGACCTTACTGGAAACGCTTACATCACTCGTAAATTATTGTTTTAGTCATAGCATACTCACCACAAGCACCATTTCTAAAACTTTGTTACATTTTATTCCATTCCTACAATAAAATTTAATGTAAATCCATTTTTAAAACAAATCAATAATCGCCACTTGTAAGCAAACACATGTAACCTCCTTGACATCCGACGACAGACTAAACATAAAATACCGCTACCTAAGTACAGATATATTTCAGATACATTTAGCAAACCAACAACAAAAAATTGTGCGATACGGACTAATACAATCCTCAAAATTGCAAGATTCCCCACACATTTTGAACACACCTCGTACATAGCAAAAAAAGTCTGTGGTTTTCATATCCATGTATTACTGAGCAACACAGTACAAAATCTAACAATACTGACGATGAAAAATTATACAAGAACTCAAATTATGAGCCCATGTTTATCTCTTTTTGCTGAGATAATGTATGAAGAAATTTAACAATTATCAGAATTAACCATTGCCTGTAGCATGTCAGACATCGAAAGAGAACATGAGGAGGAGTAAGCAGCAAAGAAGATTCATTTGTCTGCAGATAACCCTGGTGCCACGGCAGAGCCAGAGTTCACAAAAGAATTAGCCTACAGTGGGTTGTGTATATCTACATGATGAAATACAAGTTCATCGTGCATAAGGTTTTGGACAATCCTATTGAGTCTCGTTGCATTTGAATTTGTGGCCCTTACGACAGAGTAAAAGGCAGAGGACATGACTTTCAATGAAACAATGAAACTAGTGAAAGACCATATAGAGACCGCGGCTTCAGTGATTCAGAAGCACTATAAGTTTCACAAGAGAAACCAACTGTGAGAAGGACGTGTTCTACAGTAGATATCTGAGTTGAAATCTTTGGCACAGCATTGCAAGTTTAAAGATAATCTGCAAGAAGTCCTTTGGAACAGGTTAGTATGTGATATAACAAGTAAAACTATTCGGAAAACTCTGTAGAACGCAAGCTAACATTCAATATATGCCAAGAAATTGCAATGACAACTGAGATCGCTGCAACGGACACAGCAATAGCTGACCATGGATATTGTGAAGCTTCTTCAAGCAGAATGCATGAAGTGAACTTGCAGTCTGTAACTCCACATTGTTATTGTAGTGGCAAACAAGGACAGATGAAGCCACAATGGCTCTGAGCACTATGGGACTTAACATCTATGGTCATCAGTCCCCTAAAACTTAGAACTACTTAAACCTAACTAACCTAAGGACATCACACAACACCCAGTCATCAGTCATCACGAGGCAGAGAAAATCCCTGACCCCGCCGGGAATCGAACCCGGAAGCCACAATGCCCACTAAAAGATTCCATTTGTAAAATCCGTGGAGACCAAGGGCATGATCTAAAAATATGTCTCAGAAAAGAGAAGCAGTTAACATTCGGTAACTCAGAGCCCAAAGGAAACAAGCAGGAGTAGAAGAAAGACGACAGGCCAGGGTACAAGAAGAAACCTAGGAAAGTGTACAAGTTGGTGTTGGAAGATTCTGATACTGATTCAGAGGAAACAAATTCCAGCAATGGGGAAGCAGAGAAGCGTGTAATATTAAAAAATATCATGCTTAGAAAACTGTGCACTGAAGGAAGTGTTTACCAAAAAAATTATCTAAATGAAGAAAATGTCAGTACTTGCAAGGAAGGCTACAGTCTTGATGTGTGTTCAAAAACAGAGCAAGTTCCAGCTGTAAAGATATAGTGTTTAGTGATAGCCTATCACTACAGACTATACCTTTTCTTAGACTAAGTATTCATATCTTTGGTGGTGAAGCATAACTGTGTTTGGTAATAATGTTAAACATAACTGCAATTTATTTCTGTTTCTCTAATGGAGAAGTTTTGTTTTCTTATTATTACTGGAATATGGAAAGACTTAAAATTCTTTCGTTTATTTTATCTGCACTTGTAATATTAACTATGATGTGAAGAACTGCTGTGTAAATCGTAGACATGCAATCATAAAGAATAATAGCGAAAGTAAAAGTTAAGCAGTGATATACAGCACGTGTTAGGTGCCGACTGTGTGTGCGACAATTTGTGGGACGCACGTTGTAGATTTGAGATGCAAAACTTGCCAGGACAGTGAATCGTGGAACTTAACTGCTGACGACTCGGAGTACCGTCGCAGTGCGTAATGAAAGTTGAAGTGATCATTATGAACAGAAAGATTGTACGGTTTGACTACTACTAAATGGACAGTGTCTCAGCATGATACTGACAATGCTTACGCGAGTAGCCGTTATACCTACTGCTACAGTGTGAGTGAAACTGCTTTTACATTTAACCGCATCGTGAGAGTCAAGGCTCCGTAAAACTGTGTAATGTATTTGTCTTCTTAATGAAAAGCCGAGTGTTTGAAGCCGTAACTGTCGCGCTGAACATCATTACAATTGTGGATCATGTGCAAAAACGGTTTCACTGACTGTGAATTTGCGATCGCAGGTGACGAACAGTTATATCGCGATTGCAAATCATCACGAGGAGTGTGTAAAATACTGAAATGAGAATTAGGTGTGTACAACGAGTAATAAACGTGCACAGGCTAAAGCTGTGGATTACATCTATTCCATCAGTGGCCTGTTAAACACCACTGCAGATGACTTTGCAACATAATCAAGAAGAGACTTCACCACCATACTTCGCTGTGGAAATACGACAAACATAGTTGGTGCAATAATTTCATCTGCAACATCAAATGTCACCGCCGTCATCCTAACACGACGCCACGCCCCTGCAGCAACGAACAGATAAGCTGAATTGCTGTGCATTCTCGACAGGTAAAGACTAACAGAATTTAACTGTTCAAATTGTAAATTAATTGTTTCGTTATAAAAGTGTTTCCTTTCTTTTCCTTTTCTTAACATTGCTACATAAGTACAATTGCTTTCAATGTTTCTATGTTGAACCACTATTAGTCATAAGTATTTTACTTTTACTTACACTATCTTTCTTTAAAATTAATGCTCCTGCAGTTACATATACACTCCTGGAAATGGAAAAAAGAACACATTGACACCGGTGTGTTAGACCCACCATACTTGCTCCGGACACTGCGAGAGGGCTGTACAAGCAATGATCACACGCACGGCACAGCGGACACACCAGGAACCGCGGTGTTGGCCGTCGAATGGCGCTAGCTGCGCAGCATTTGTGCACCGCCGCCGTCAGTGTCAGCCAGTTTGCCGTCGCATACGGAGCTCCATCGCAGTCTTTAACACTGGTAGCATGCCGCGACAGCGTGGACGTGAACCGTATGTGCAGTTGACGGACTTTGAGCGAGGGCGTATAGTGGGCATGCGGGAGGCCGGGTGGACGTACCGCCGAATTGCTCAACACGTGGGGCGTGAGGTCTCCACAGTACATCGATGTTGTCGCCAGTGGTCGGCGGAAGGTGCACGTGCCCGTCGACCTGGGACCGGACCGCAGCGACGCACGGATGCACGCCAAGACCGTAGGATCCTACGCAGTGCCGTAGGGGACCGCACCTCCACTTCCCAGCAAATTAGGGACACTGTTGCTCCTGGGGTATCGGCGAGGACCATTCGCAACCGTCTCCATGAAGCTGGGCTACGGTCCCGCACACCGTTAGGCCGTCTTCCGCTCACGCCCCAACATCGTGCAGCCCGCCTCCAGTGGTGTCGCGACAGGCGTGAATGGAGGGACGAATGGAGACGTGTCGTCTTCAGCGATGAGAGTCGCTTCTGCCTTGGTGCCAATGATGGTCGTATGCGTATTTGGCGCCGTGCAGGTGAGCGCCACAATCAGGACTGCATACGACCGAGGCACACAGGGCCAACACCCGGCATCATGGTGTGGGGAGCGATCTCCTACACTGGCCGTACACCACTGGTGATCGTCGAGGGGACACTGAATAGTGCACGGTACATCCAAACCGTCATCGAACCCATCGTTCTACCATTCCTAGACCGGCAAGGGAACTTGCTGTTCCAACAGGACAATGCACGTCCGCATGTATCCCGTGCCACCCAACGTGCTCTAGAAGGTGTAAGTCAACTACCCTGGCCAGCAAGATCTCCGGATCTGTCCCCCATTGAGCATGTTTGGGACTGGATGAAGCATCGTCTCACGCGGTCTGCACGTCCAGCACGAACGCTGGTCCAACTGAGGCGCCAGGTGGAAATGGCATGGCAAGCCGTTCCACAGGACTACATCCAGCATCTCTACGATCGTCTCCATGGGAGAATAGCAGCCTGCATTGCTGCGAAAGGTGGATATACACTGTACTAGTGCCGACATTGTGCATGCTCTGTTGCCTGTGTCTATGTGCCTGTTGTTCTGTCAGTGCGATCATGTGATGTATCTGACCCCATGAATGTGTCAATAAAGTTTCCCCTTCCTGGGACAATGAATTCACGGTGTTCTTATTTCAATTTCCAGGAGTGTATTTTATATGGATTTTGAGAGGATGTGTAACAAACATGTGTGCAGTGTTATTTGAAAAGCAAGTTTGATTATCTTAATGTCTGATATGGTTGCATGCATATATTCTCGCATCTGCCATTAGTTTCCAGCCACTGACCAACAAAATTAAAACAGCTTGTTTGCTGTTGGTCTACGCTTGTTGTGAGGGCAAATAGACTGCATACGCATGCTGTCATGTCACCACACAGTCACTAATAGGACAAAGAGAGTACTAGCACAGTTTTTTGTGTGGGTTGTATACATTCAGGCGCAAGTATACATTCAGGGGCAACCATACATTCTTGTCTTGTCTTGCTAATTGGTTTATGATCCCCTGGGAGTTGATTTATAACCCTCTGGAGATAATCAATCTTTCTGAGAAACTCCCCCACCCCTTCTACTCCCCCACCTCTACCCAACCCATCTAGGAAATCCCCAACACTCCCACTTGCCAATACAAGCACACTTTTGATATCAAATTAATTGATTTATTAATTAAATTGATGAATGAAATACCGCCCTACAATATCCCCCCCAGCCCTCCCCTCCCCTTCTGCACTGCCCTCTCTGCTATCTGGAAACTGGCGACAAAAAGACACAATCTGTGCTGAACTGCTGGAGAGGAAGGATATAGGGTAGTTTATTGTCTTTATTTTGTGTACTACCCTGCTGGAAATTGACAGGAAAGCTCAGACCTCCCCTCCCCTCCCCTCCTCCACTCCCACCTCCCCACACAGATATAAATGGCGGGAAAATCGCTCAGTCTTTACAGAGTTGTTGGTGTGGAAGGTGCAAGTATTACCCTCTCCAGCACCAACACGCTCTAATTACGTAATTACACCGGTGCAGACTGCAGGTGTTGTCTGCAAGAAAATTTTCGTGTGTGTGCTCACCATGACATGCAGGGACTAACTGTGCTAGCGCACAATGCTAACATCAGCATCGTCCCACCCCCCTGTCTCACGCCCCCTCAATCTCCACTATGCATAGAAAAAATTTTCAGGAAAAAGACTTGGTCTGTGCTGGACAGGAAGGATCTCACAACACGAAACTCAAATCTTTGTCAATTATATATTGATGCATTATCTTTATTTAATAAGTTTGTGGTAGATAGGGCTCCCACACTTTGGTAGAGCTCACATCTGCACCCCAGCCCCCCTTCCCACAACTTAATTTGTAATCTCCAAGGAATGAAATGAAGTTCAGGTTAGTGGCCACCGTTTGGGGTCCCAAGCGCATGTACCTGCCGTCCTGGGGCCGGCATGGAGGACGAAAGCTGCCCAATGTCCTAATTACGGATCACAATACTAAATACCACTGACCACAGACCTCCTTTGATCTCGCAGCCCCAAATAAAGCATCAAGTAGCGGCATTCTGTTGATTGGGAAATTCCATACTCGCTTCCTGTCTTTGTCTCCGTCAAGAGGCTACTTCCTGTTTGTGTGTGTGATCCAAATAGTTCAAATGGCTCTGAGCACTATGGAACTTAACATCTTAGGTCATCAGTCCCCTAAAACTTAGAACTACTAAAACCTAACTAACCTAAGGACATCACACACATCCATGCCCGAGGCAGGATTCTAACCTGCGACCGTAGCAGCCCCGCAGTTCCGGACTGCAGCGCCTAGAACCGCACGGCTACCGTGGTCGGCTGTGATCCAATGTCTCCAAACTTGCAGATGGAGATTTCCATCTCTTCTCATAATACTGTGTTCCTGTTGGCTAATGCTTTGGACAAAGAGAGAGATGACGCAATTTCCGTATAAAAAAATAAAGAGAAATAGTCCATTTGCACTACCCTATCAAATTAATCGTATAACAATTTACAAGAGTCAAATAAGAAACTTCCTGGCAGATTAAAACTGTGTGCCTGACCGAGACTCGAACTCGGGACCTTTGCCTTTCGCAGGCAAGTGCTCATACCATCTGAGCCACCGAAGCACGACTCACGGCCGGTCTCACAGCTTTCCTTCTGCCAGTATCTCGTCTTCTACCTTAGAAAACTTTACAGAAGCTCTCCTGCGAACCTTGCAGAACTAGCACTCCTGAAAGAAAGGACATTGCAGAGACATGGCTTACTCACAGCCGGGAGGATGTTTCCAGAATGAGATGTTCACTCTGCAGCGGAGTGTGCGCTGATATGAAACTTCCTGGCAGTTTAAAACTGTGTGCCCGACTGAGACTCGAACTCGGGACCTTTTCCTTTTCTCGGGCAAGTGCTCATACCATCTGAGCTACCGAAGCACGACTCACGCCCGGTCTCACAGCTTTACTTCCGCCAGTATCTCGTAACCTACCTTCCAAACTTGACAGAAGCTCTCCTGCGAACCTTGCAGAACCAGCACTCCTGAAAGAAAGGATATTGCGGACACATGGCTTAGCCACAGCCTGGGGGATTTTTCCAGAATGAGATTCTCATTCTGCAGCGGAGAGTGCGCTGATATCAAACTTCCTGGCAGATTAAAACTGTGTGCCCGACCGAGACTCGAAGTCGGGACCTTTGCCTTTCGCAGGCAAGTGCTCATACCATCTGAGCCACCGAAGCACGACTCACGCCCGGTCTCACAGCTTTATTTCTGCCAGTATCTCGTAACCTACCTTCCAAACTTCACAGAAGCTCTCCTGCGAACCTTGCAGAACCAGCACTCCTGAAAGAAAGGATATTGCGGACACATGGCTTAGCCACAGCCAGGGGGATTTTTCCAGAATGAGATTCTCACTCTGCAGCGGAGAGTGCGCTGATATGAAACTTCCTGGCAGATTAAAACTGTGTGCCCGACCGAGACTCGAACGCGGGACCTTTTCCTTTCGCGGGCAAGTGCTCATACCATCTGAGCCACCGAAGCACGACTCACGCCCGGTCTCACAGCTTTACTTCTGCCAGTGTCTCGTCTCCTACCTTCCAAACTTTACAGAAGCTCTCCTGCGAACCTTGCAGAACTAGCACTCCTGAAAGAAAGGATATTGCGTAGACATGGCTTCCTCACAGCCCGGGGGATGTTTCCCGAATGAGACTTTCACTCTGCAGCGGAGTGTGTGCTGATATTAAAATTCCTGGCAGATTAAAACTGTGTGCCCGACCGAGATTTGAAATCGGGACCTTTTCCTTTCGCGGGCAAGTGCTCATACCATCTAAGCTACGGAAGCACGACTCACTCGCGGTCTCACAGCTTTACTTCTGCCAGTATCTCGTCTCCTACCTTCCAGCTCTCCTGCGAACTAGCACTCCAGAAAGAAAGGATATTGCGGAGACATGGCTTAGCCACAGCCTGGGGGATGTTTTCAGAATGAGATTTTCACTCTGCAGCAGAGTGTGCGCTGAAATTAAACTTATTGGCAGATTAAAACTGTGTGCCCAACCGAGACTCGAAGAGTTTTAATCTGCCAGGAAGTTTCATATCAGTGCACACTCCGCTGCAGAGTGAAAATCTCATTCAAGAGTCAAATAGATCGCTCAAAACACTCACTACCACCTTACAATGACGCATTTTTGTAATAAAAATATACTTTCAACGTTTGAGAATCAAACACAAACATTTTGCGAATCAAGTAATTAAATTTCCGCCACAAATAGTTCATAGTGCTAAATACGTACATCTGAGATCTTGTATGAACCAACCTTCGACAACAGAAGCACCCTCCTCCACCACAGTGTTTCCACCAGACATATCTAGTGAAAAAATCCTACCAGTCATACACACTTGTGATCGCGAAGTGCACGCCGTCCGCCGCTGAGCTCGTGACCACACCAAACCACGGAGAAACAGCTGTGCTGCACATGTCGATTGCATTGATAGTTAAGCACCAGTCTCCTAGTATTCACACACCTGCCATACCAGACGCTCAGGAGCCAGAGAGAGGGCCATCGAGCCGTCCAGCCATCAACAAATATATCTACATGATGGGGAATAATTGCCCAGTGCAAACGTGCGCCATTTTGAAACTTCTCACACAACAAATATGTCCACTGCTGTTGCTGCTCTAGCAGCATATTGGCTAGTTCACTATGCAGCTACTCAGAGGGTGCTGCGATGCCAACACTGGTACTTGTCCCCACAGCTGCGGGCAAGAGCCGACTAGCCAGTAGTTGGAATGTTTTCTTTGTAGTCGCCAGTCCCAGAGGCTAAGCTAATCCACAACTTCCGGTCAACTGAACCCTCATGTACACTCTTGCTACTACCCGCAACACACTATGAGACAAGCAGGTGCGGCTTGGACGTATAGTTCTAACTGCAATTCCACCCCGACACAGACTCTCCCCAATTTAAAAAAAATTCACTTTACTCAGTCCGAGACAGGGATGTTATGGGCCATACACCTCGAATTTCTCACGCAAAGTATAGCTTTCTCCCTTTTATATGAGTTGTTTTCGAAGACAGAAGAAGTCTGGGCATACATGCGTTTTCACACCACTAAAGTATCGTTACTTGTTGCCAAACTCCTGTAACAATACGGCATAGGCTATACTTCCTCTAAGTATTTTGTCATTAGGTAAAAAAGTCTGTTCTAGCCAGCTTAATATTTGTTACGTTCTGCATCACAGGACTAGAATATTAGATTCATTTTTGGCTCATGACAGAGCCCTCAGATCTGCCTTTGTCACAAGATGCTTCCTCACTTTCGAACACTCCTAAAGTATCCAAATGCTTCGTCACATACAAACTCTCTTAAGGTGACAGCACAGACAAGTTTTAAATATCAGGTTCATACTACGTATCACTTCATAAATTCGGTAACATAGATGATTTTATTAGGATGATTCTTTCTCCCTGTGTAGGTAGGAGATTGAAATTCTTTTAAAAGACATCACTGCAACGAAAAACCCCTGATTACCGCTACGACTCCCAAATCATATCCGTGGTACTCTAGCCTTGCTTCCATCCGTCCAGCGGCACTTAATTGATATCAATCTGATAGGGTAATTAATTAGATTGATCATGAGAGTCACTTTGCATGGCGAGTAACTTTTTCTAGCAGTCGGATTACACTCGCCAGGTAGCTCAAATGGGAACCCTGAAAGGAAGACCATATTCGTTTTGAGGAACTGGCATTTGAAGCTGACTGCAGAAATATTCTACCGCCACCAACATACATTTCGCATCAGGACCACAGAGTTGAGATACGAAAAATTGGCGCTCATAAGGAGGCATATAGCAGTCTTTTTCCCTCGCTCTATTTGCGAGTGGAATAGGAAATGGAATGACGTAGTAGTTCAGAATACCCTCCGTCACACACTGTACAATGGCTTGCGAAGTAGGCATATAGATGTAAATGTAAATTTAGTCTACCTATTAAGATGTCACTGCATCCATTTATAGGCACACACAACTCCCAGTAGAATGTTGTCTCTTATTTTTCGAAGAAACAAAAGACAGAACTTCTGCTGCTGATTGTCTCTCGGTAAAAATCTTCGTATCAGTGTACCAACAGACGACAAGCCGAGCAGATGCACCAGCAGCGGTAGCAGAGCAGCAGTCGTCTGATACACAGTTATTTAGTATTTTCTTTTTCGTGCAGTAGCTTTCAGGTAAGCAGAGTTTCAAGTAACAAATAACTATAAATACATCCAATTCAGTACAGAAATTTATGTCTGTTTAAGAGTCTGCCATTTCAGAGCATAGTGAGAAATCTGTAGAGCAGTTTTTACTATTTGTTTATTCTCCTCATTGTATTTTGCGTACACTCCAAACACAGTAGCGCCATTTGAGATCTTACAGCTATTTTTACTCACTACGATCTGGCTATGGACTGTACTTGTGAGCGGACACAAAGAGAATTGGCTGCTGTCTGTAAACAGCTGGAAGAAGCGTTGGCCACCGTCGACATGCTTCTGGCTAACGCTCGAAGTTGCGGCGACATCGGGATGCTGGGGACGAGACCTGCGACACCTTTGGTGGCGTTGGAATCCCCTGGTGACCCACGTGTCACTGCATCTTCCAATACGCAACATCTGGGCGGTCCGTCCCAGTCGAGAGTGGGACAGTGGTGGGTTCGTGTGTCACCGGGCGGCAGGCAAAAGAGGGTGCAGGCTGTGCTGCTGGCTCCCTACGACTTAGCAAAAGGTTCAACGTTCTACCCAGTGTTGATGATAACTTTGAGCTAGCACAGGATGCCTGTCCTGTTGGACCAGCGGCCAGTTTTCCTGCCCAGTCTGGACAAGTGCAGAGGGTGGGTATGCTTGTCATTGGGAGCTCCAACATTAGGCACGTGATGGAGCCCCTCAGGGAAATAGCTAATAAGGCAGAAAGAATGCCACTGTGCACTAAGTATGTTTTCTGGGGTCTCTTCCCTGATGAGTAAGAAAAAAATGGTTCAAATGGCTCTGACCACTATGGGACTTAACATCTTAGGTCATCAGTCCCCTAGAACTTAGAACTACTTAAACCTACCTAACCTAAGGACATCACACACATCCATGCCCGAGGCAGGATTCGAACCTGCGACCGTAGCAGTCCCGCGGTTCCGGACTGCAGCGCCTAGAACCGCAATGCCACCGCGGCCGGCTAACCTGATGAGTAAGATTCTCTGCCGGAGACTATCGAGCGCAGAGGGTGCAATCGGCTGCATATAATGGAGCATGTCGACCGAATGACTCCTGCTGCTTGGGTTCTGAGGGCATCCTCGTCTCCTTTCTGTGGATGGCCGATTTGGTGAAGGCAACTACCACCACACGCGAGGTGCAGGCTAAGCTGTTTATTTGTAGCATTATATCCAAAGTTGATCTGGGTCTTCTGGTTTGGAGCAGGGTGGAAGGTCTAAACCAGAGTTTCAGACTACTCTGCGACTGTATAGGATGCGAATTTCTCGTCCTCCGCTATTGGGTTCAGAGTTGTAGAGTTCCCCTTAATAGGTCAAGCATGCACTGCCCGGAGGAAGCGGCTACTAGGGTAGTGGAGTACGTGTGGTGTGGACACAGGGATTTTTTGGTTACAGACGATTAGCGTGCTAAATTAGCCATAATGTCCTTGGAGAACGTTCGTCGTCGCAGATCAGAGACAGAAAAGGTTAATATGATTTTAGTAAACTGCGTGATCATCCAAGGAAAGGTCCCAGAATTTGTATTGCTCACTGAAGGTTATAATGCACAGATAGTATTAGGGACAGAAAGTTGTTTAAAACCAGACGTTAATGAGAACGAAATCCTAAGTTCAGATTGGAATATTTATCGTAGGGCTGAGCGCGAATTGAGAAATGTACAGCACGTGTGACGTGACACAACATTACAGCGTGACGCGCACGTTCCGCATGTGCCACTCTGGTCCTGCACATGTTGTGACACGTACACATTCTTTGCACGCGCCAGTTGGTGATGACTGTGCGCCCACCCTGTAATCTTTCTCAGACGATTTTACAGAAACTATTCAGTAAGAATATTTGATTTTTGCTTTACTTGTAGACTTACATGTTAGCTTCATGGCGAAGCGCCCATCATCTCACTAATGGTCATACTTATTGTAATATACCCATTTAAGTAAGACACTGCGTAAAATTCCAAAATATTGTAACGAAAAATAGGGGTCACTATGATTTTACGTTAGGTGCAAACTACACCACTACACCACATGGTGCTGAGTATGGAATTTAGCTAACATACCGAGGGTTTTTTTTTTTAACGTCCCGTCGACAACGAGGTCATTAGAGACGGAGCGCAAGCTCGGGTTAGGGAAGGATGGGGAAGGAAATCGGCCGTGCCCTTTCAAAGGAACCATCCCGGCATTTGCCTGAAACGATTTAGGGAAATCACGGAAAACCTAAATCAGGATGGCTGGAGACGGGATTGAACCGTCGTCCTCCCGAATGCGAGTCCAATGTGCTAACCACTGCGCCACCTCGCTCGGTCTAACATACCGAAGTTTTCTTTAGACTTGAGACTGTCTCTGATCTCAAGGAAAAGGATAGCACGTAGCGCTTTCACTCCCGATCGCACTTCCGCGCGAATGAAATATTCGTAACATCCCTCATATCTCCTAAACATCGAAACGACATTTTGGTGAATGATAACACGCGTGGGGGAGAGCATTTTGCCAAATTGCTAACACACAGTACTTTCTTGTGTGTGGCAATATATCAAAACCTGTACTGCCTATAATTTTTAAAGAGTCATCGATAGCTAGTGAAACGAGAATTTTCTAGCATGTAAATAAAATGAAATTTCTTCTCTTATGTTACTGCAAACCGACTCAATTAAGTTTTTTGTGAGCTATTGATCACAAATTACTTGTTTAATGAGACGTCGCAATAACTGCTGCAGGCTGAGTTTTACAAATTATTCTGTGTTTTGGCAAAAGAAGCACAATTACACCTACCAACAAGAGAAATGTAGCCATTACTCGTAAATGGTGATGCTTCTTCGAATGAGAAAAGATTAATAATTCACACAAAAATAAATCACCCATTCTGTTGCAATTTTGGTTGAACCCCAGTAACCCATCGTATTTTTAAATGGAATGACTGGAATGGAAACTTACCAAAGGATTTTATTCCTGTTCTTCATCTGTGCAGTATTGAAATAATGACGAGCGTACCCTTTAAGGTGGAGTGTTGTACACATGCTAGACGCTTGTTATTCGCCTATCGCTTGCCAAGCTGACAATGTGTGATCGCAAATAGAATAGTTGTTATAGGGGAAAAGTGAACAATTGATCTATGGCACAACACGGTGGTCATCATACTGGCAGCAGCTGAGAAAAATGCACGCGACAGGTATGCATAAGCTAGCCAGGTGTGCTTTGTGTGGGGATGAGTTCTCATCTTTCAAAAAAACATTGTCATGAATGTAGGCCTGCCTCTTTAAGGAATTCATTCCAGCAAATTAAATATATCATATCAACAGACTGTTCCAGGACACTCATATTTTCGGAATAATACCGAATGCATTCTTCATTTGTGTAGCCTGTTGTGTAATTAGTCTATCATTGATGATACCGTGCATGCTACCATTGAAATGCTTTTCTTCTACACTAGGCACCAATTAAAATATTATCATTCAGAGGGGTTTCACAACTGTTTCTAGCTTACAGTGAAATTAAATGTCTGCGTGCATGTAGTATAAAGTCTCTTATTACATTCATATCCAATAAATCATAACGAAACTCATATACTTCAGATCTTGAGTGCTTTATAGCAGGAGCACAAAGGGGATACATCAATGGAAATTCCCACTTTTCGAATTTTTGTAACGGATCGTACAGAAATGTAAGGATAGGCAGCACAGGATATCCTTGTTTCACTGTATAATATTTAAAATTTCCAGCCGTGCTTCTTGATCACATGATTTTATAATATTACTTCCTATTTCATTACCCTCACGATTAATTATCTGTCCCTTCTTGCAATTTGAAGACTTTGTAGAGGCAGAAGTTATAATCCCAGTGACTAATGGCTCACCAGTCACTGAATTATGCATTGTTCTCGACAAAGAAAAACAATAACGAAATAAAACAACAAAACGTATTAATATAACTGGAAAATATAATGAATTAATGAAAAAAGATGGAGCGCTTAAAAGGCGAAAAACGAAACACTACTCAGAGACAATAAAATTCAGTATACAGTAAGGCTATATTTTTCGGATGTCCAGTACTACAACTGCCCTTATGCGCCACGCCGAAGTGAGCATATGGCAGGACTGCCTTTCCGCTTCCCGCCTGCCACACCCCTCCCGCAGTACTCGCGTGGCGCGCGAGGTGAGAAACTGTGCCGCAGTCCACAACGCCACGCAACCTGGCTCAGGCCCGTATCGGGTCACCATCGCGTCGCTTCCCAGTTTGCACGGTCGCACTCGGACCTGTTGAGTCACAAAACTGCGGGCGGCGCTGCATCGCGCCACATGCGCTATACGTGTCTCAGTTTGCGCCTGTGTCAGGAGCCCTAGTGGTAGAACACTTGTGACAGACTTGGCAGAATATCATTAATAATTTTCTTGATCATGCTGTTGTGATAGGGGGTGACTTCAACTTCCCAGGTATAGACTGGGAGCATCGTGCTGTCAAAACTGGTGACATTGTTCTGGATGTCTTGCCTGAAAGTTACTTTGAGCAGATAGAGAACTAGCTCGTGAGGGTAACGTTTTATACCTCCTGGCAACAAACAGACCTGAACTTCCCGAAACAGTTAACGAAAGGGAAGGTATCAGTGATCATAGGGCTGTGATAGCATCTATGACAACGGGACTGACGAAGAATATTAAGTAAGGTAGGAAGATTCAGGGTGACAGTTACTGAACTGTATGAAATAAAATTTTCCTCAACTTCTCAACAATTTGCATTAGGACGTTCAGACTGCACAGTTGGCAGGATGGGCGTGATGGGAATTAGTATGCGCATTGTTGTTTGGTTTAGCGACGATGCTCACTTTCATTTGGATGGGTTCTTCAACAAGCAAAATTGGCGCATTTTGGGAACTACGAAACCGCATTTCGCGATCGGGAAGTTTCTTCACCCTCAATGGGTGAACCTAACGTTACCGCTGGATATATTTCGTAAACCACATCAAATACTGACGAACCGATTCCACAGACTGAACGTGAGGAGAGGGGCTAGTGTAATTGTTTAATACAAACCATACAAAAATGCACGGAAGTATATTTTTTAACACAAACCTACGTTTTTTTTTATGGAACCCCGTTAGTTTTGTTAGCACATCTGAACATATAAACAAATACGTAATCAGTGACGTTTGTTGCATTGTAAAATGTTAATTACATCCGGAGATATTGTAACCTAAAGTTGACGCTTGAAACCCCCGACGTTCAGTTGCGTGTTGTAACAAACACGGGCCACGGTCGGCGAGCAGCATCTGCAGGGACATGTTTACGATGACGACCGTGTTTACGAGTGTGGCTGTAGTGCACTGTTGTGGTTTGGTCTAGCCGTCGCAGTGTCCGCATGTAACGCTTGCTGCTATTGTTATTCTGCATTCGTCTCCGCACGCAGACCAACTGTAGTACACCGTGTTACCAGACGTCTGTGATAGTGTAGTGCTATAGGAACTGTGACTATGGTGTATTCGAACTCTGAAAAGGCGGACATGATACTCATCTATGGCGAGTGTCGACGAAATGCAGCTGAAGCCTGCAAGGTGTATGCAGAACGGTACCCGGACAGCGAACATCCAACGTGCCGCAAGCACGCAAACGGGTCCGTAACAGGCGCGTCACAGGAGAAGCGGGTGCAGTTGGTGTGTTAGCTGCTGTTGCCATGAACCCACACATGAGTACACGGGACATTGCGAGAGCCGGTGGACTGAGTCAAAGTAGTGTCATGCGCATACTGCATCGTCACCGCTTTCACCCGTTTCATGTGTCGCTACATCAGCAATTACATGGTGATGACTTTAATCATCGAGTGCAATTCTGTCAATGGGCATTAACAGAGAATGCGTTGCAGTTCTACCTGTTTACCGATGAAGCGGGTTTCACAAACCACGGGGCAGTGAATCTACGGAACATGCATTACTGGTCCGTGGACAATCCTCACTGGCTCAGACAGGTAGAGCGACAGCGACCGTGGACTGTAAATGTATGGTGCGGAATCATTGGCGACCACCTCATTGGTCCTCACTTCATTGCAGGGGCCCAAACAGCTGCAACATACATCGCGTTTCTACAGAATGATCTGCCAATGTTGCTCGAAAATGTCCCACTGGAAACGCGTCGACGTATGTGGTATCAGCATGATGGTGCACCTGCACATTCCGCAATTAACACTAGGCTGACCCTTGACAGGATGTTAGACGGGCGTTTCATAGGACGTGGAGGACGCATAAATTGGCCAGCCCGTTCTCCTGATCTTACACCTCTGGACTTCTTTCTGTGGGGTACGTTAAAGGAGAATGTGTACCGTGATGTGCCTACAACCCCAGAGGATATGAAACAACGTATTGTGGCAGCCTGCGGCGACATTACAACAGATGTACTGCGGCGTGTACGACATTCATTACGCCAGAGATTGCAGTTGTGTGCAGCAAATGATGGCCACCACATTGAACATCTATTGGCCTGACATGTCGGGACACACTCTATTCCACTCCGTAATTGAAAACGGAAACCACGTGTGTACGTGTACCTCACCCCTCATGGTAATGTACATGTGCGTCAGTGAAAAAGACCAATAAAAAGGTGTTAGCATGTGGACTTAGTGTGCTGTTCCAGTCTCTTCTGTACCTAAGGTCTATCACCGTTCCCTTTGGATCCCTACGTAATTCGGTGCTCTCCGATACACACGATCGAACAGCGGAGGAGTGGTACTCAAGCGTCAACTTTAGCTTACAATATCTCCGGATGTAATTAACATTTTACAATGCAACAAACGGCACTGATTACGTATTTGTTTATATGTTCAGATGTGCTAACAAAACTAACGAGGTTCCATTTAAAAAAACGTAGGTTTGTGTTAAAAAACATACTTCCGTGCATTTTTGTATGGTTTGTATTAACCAATTACACTAGCCCCTCTCCTCGCGTTCGGTCTGTGGAATCGATTCGTCAGTATTTGATGTGGTTTACGAAATATATCCAGCGGTAATGTTAGGTGACTCACCCTGTATAGTGTGTTAACCACGAGCTCCAGAGCCCATCTGGCTTAGTTCATATCGTGGCCACCAGAGAACGCTACCGTGATGTCGGTTGATGACACAAGATCGTCCGATCTCTTTACGATTCGATAAGACAGTTCAATTTAGAGAAACCAGGAAGGAGGATGTATGTCTGACAGGTCGGAAACGTATGCGATCTAACATTATAGCCAATTTTTAAGTGCAGAACGTTGTAGTCTTAGGAGTGCATGTGTTTATGTTCTCTCTCTCTCTTACCAATACCTTCCAGGCACCACCGATCCTAGACTCTAGAGTTGATAGCTTGGGTGATTTACGTAAAAATGTATGGAACTCCATTCGTCTGAAACTCGATCGCGTATAAAAATGAGTCGTTTCTTCTTCTTCTTAACTGTGTGCTGTTACATCATGGCACTTTCAAATTTGTTACTATACATCGATAAGCAGTGCTAAGCTCCTCGACTTGGTCACATCGAGAGAAATCCCATGTACTTGGACGGGTTAGGACTCGGAAAGCTCTATTCATTCACGAGACGTGGAGTGTAGCAGTCTTCTTCTGATCGGATGCGTGTTAATTCGGTGACGGTGCTGCAGGGTAGGTTGGTCAATGACAGTGTGAGGAGGGTCTTTTACCCTAAGATGGCGAGAATGTTCTGTGACTCCCATACACAGAGAGATGGATCGTAAATTAAGTACTATGCTTGAGGTCTTAAAAATGTGTAGAGCGCGGTCTGGTATGCTTTGATGATTTATGTGTTCGAGGATTAACTGTGAATGGGCGTGCTGAGCGGTCATCTATCCGTGTTCGTAATGATACTCGCAAAGTAGAGAAGGGATTGTTGAATTATGATACTGACATTGGGGAAACATGCTGTCACATGATTGGCTGAAGTTGGAGTTAAGGTAAAATTCATCGTGCTATCAAGTGTGTTGCTCAATACTACAGTACATCGGCGGTGTCTTTTCCATCATATCCGTGCATTGGTTACCACATAAAGATTGAGTGGCATCGCTTGTTTGAGTTGGGGAAGAAGTTTTGTGGATGGGTGACAACATCTGTGGGTTACTAGCAGCTAAACAGCGATCGCGTACATGAGTGCAAAATTAGGAATAACTCGAAATGGAACGTGGAGCCATCATCTATTCCGTCAATGTGACATATGAGTTTAAATGTAGAGGTCGTGAATCACTTTCGGGGTGGTGGTGATTAGTGTTTAACGTCCCGTCGACAACGAGGTCATTAGAGACGGAGCGCAAGCTCGGGTTAGGGAAGGATTGGGAAGGAAATCGGCCGTGCCCTTTCAAAGGAACCATCCCGGCATTTGCCTGAAACGATTTAGGGAAATCACGGAAAACCTAAATCAGGATGGCTGGAGACGGGATTGAACCGTCGTCCTCCCGAATGCGAGTCCAGTGTGCTAACCACTGCGCCACCTCGCCCGGTGAATCACTTTCGCGCGGTAGTTTGGAAACTCTCCACAACGCTGCCAAACTCTTCTAGTTTCCTTATGTTGTAAGTATGTTTTATTTAAAAATGATCCATTGTTACGCTATCCTCCGTAAGAATGTTATTTACGCCTTGCGATGTCTGGTTTTCTGTGAGAGGTCTTGGATCAGAGCGTCTTAATTTCAGTTTAGAATCTGACACAAACCTTGAAGTCGTGGCAGAAAACGAAATGTTTGGCAATGTACAAAAGCGTGTTAGAAAACAGTGTTTGAATCAGGACCAGAGGGAGCGTCTCTTACGATAATTCGCTTAGAGTATAGGTGATGAAACTTTAAAGTGGTCGCTGTGGTGTCTGTATATTTAATACGATCGTGTCCACATAGTCAGCTGCAGTTTGAGGTGTCTGACTAGGTGAACAGTTACGAATACCTGGATGGCTCCACGCTACGCTATTCTGGGGAAGTATTGTGAAATCTCCTTCTTCGCGCTGGAGGCCCACCGTAGCTACGCGTCATTGCGCCTGCATCGACGCCTAGGTGACTTGTAAATAGGATGAGCTTTTATAGTTCGTAATTTTTCTATGTTGGGGTGGGTATATAATAACGAAGATAGCATGTTGGGGATCTGTAGTACTTGTATCTAGTTTGGGGACATACCACATTGCGCGCATTTCTACCGAATGCTCAAAACATGGTCGTGTTGCAGTAACTCAGCTCGATCTGTTTCTACATGGGTTGCAGAAAGGTGTTGGATATGTCTTTCTCCGATATAAATTGGAACTAGCACTTGTGGAAAGCTGTAGAAATGGGATCAGTTGCAGGACGTGTAGAGGGTGATTAAAAGCAGGTTGTAATTTTACTGTAGAAGCTAGGTTCGGGAAAGGAGACTCGTTTAGAGATATGAGAATGCTGCAAATATGATTGAGTAGTGATCGTAATCCGATGCAGGTATGTGTTTGAATGGAGGGAGGTGATTCCAAATGATTGACATCATTTCGAACATATAGCGTAACGCTGGATATCTGAGAAGCTACTGTACATTTTTCTTCTTACTACCTCAGTAAGCACATCATCTACTACTACTGTTTGTGTTTCTTCTCAATCAGTCATCGCCTATAACTTGGTGGATATATCGTGGAACCTATGAAATGATGCCGAGACAGAGTGGATTACAAACACTAAATAATTATCTACACTTCTGGAAATTGAAATAAGAACACCGTGAATTCATTGTCCCAGGAAGGGGAAACTTTATTGACACATTCCTGGGGTCAGATACATCACATGATCACACTGACAGAACCACAGGCACATAGACACAGGCCACAGAGCATGCAAAATGTCGGCACTAGTACAGTGTATATCCACCATTCGCAGCAATGCAGGCTGCTATTCTCCCATGGAGACGATCGTAGAGATGCTGGATGTAGTCCTGTGGAACGGCTTGCCATGCCATTTCCACCTGGCGCCTCAGTTGGACCAGCGTTCGTGCTGGACGTGCAGACCGCGTGAGACGACGCTTCATCCAGTCCCAAACATGCTCAATGGGGGACAGATCCGGAGATCTTGCTGGCCAGGGTAGTTGACTTACACCTTCTAGAGCACGTTGGGTGGCACGGGATACATGCGGACGTGCATTGTCCTGTTGGAACAGCAAGTTCCCTTGCTGGTCTAGGAATGGTAGAACGATGGGTTCGATGACGGTTTGGATGTACCGTGCACTATTCAGTGTCCCCTCGACGATCACCAGTGGTGTACGGCCAGTGTAGGAGATCGCTCCCCACACCATGATGCCGGGTGTTGGCCCTGTGTGCCTCGGTCGTATGCAGTCCTGATTGTGGCGCTCACCTGCACGGCGCCAAACATGCATACGACCATCATTGGCACCAAGGCAGAAGCGACTCTCATCGCTGAAGACGACACGTTTCGATTCGTCCCTCCATTCACGCCTGTCGCGACACCACTGGAGGCGGGCTGCACGATGTTGGGGCGTGAGCGGAAGACGGCCTAACGGTGTGCGGGACCGTAGCCCAGCTTAATGGAGACGGTTGCGAATGGTCCTCGCCGATACCCCAGGAGCAACAGTGTCCCTAATTTGCTGGGAAGTGGCGGTGCGGTCCCCTACGGCACTGCGTAGGATCCTACGGTCTTGGCGTGCATCCGTGCGTCGCTGCGGTCCGGTCCCAGGTCGACGGGCACGTGCACCTTCCGCCGACCACTGGCGACAACATCGATGTACTGTGGAGACCTCACGCCCCACGTGTTGAGCAATTCGGCGGTACGTCCACCCGGTCTCCCGCATGCCCACTATACGCCCTCGCTCAAAGTCCGTCAACTGCACATACGGTTCACGTCCACGCTGTCGCGGCATGCTACCAGTGTTAAAGACTGCGATGGAGCTCCGTATGCCACGGCAAACTGGCTGACACTGACGGCGGCGGTGCACAAATGCTGCGTAGCTAGCGCCATTCGACGGCCAACACCGTGGTTCCTGGTGTGTCCGCTGTGCCGTGCGTGTGATCATTGCTTGTACAGCCCTCTCGCAGTGTCCGGAGCAAGTATGGTGGGTCTGACACACCGGTGTCAATGTGTTCTTTTTTGCATTTCCAGGAGTGTAGTTGGGTGCGGTGTGATGGAGTCGCAAGACGTGCATACCCATTGTTGATTTTCGGTCACTATTATTTGGTATCGTATGCATCCAGTTATTGATGAGGTAATATTATACTTAGTATTAGTGCTGGGTGTGTGATATGTTCGCATTTGAGGATCCGGTTTATATAGTGTATGTGTTTGTGCAAAGGAAATGTCTATGTACTGTTGTAGGGAGGGTATGGATTTGACTTGGAGTACTGTGATAGCGAAGGGAAGAGTATATCTAGTCGTAAGGAAGGTACAGCTATTTCCAGAGCCACTGCCGACAAGAGGGTGTATTTCCGATGCTTCGCTCATTCTTGAATGCTGTTCAACTGAAAGCGCGATCGTAATATTTAATTGTAAGTATAATGATATACATATATGCGACCAGTTTTCAGGAATGAATCCGTGTATGGAAAGTCCGTGGTGCTAATGATTCACATTTACTGTTAACAGCAGCATCTGTGCGAATGTAGAGGCCTGTTGGATTGTAGGAATGTATATGAGTTAACTTTGCCCTTGTCTAGACGGCCAGATAGCGAACTAATACTTAGTATGTGTTGGGTGGCTTTCGTGATCAAGTGGAACTTTGAGAAGATGGTATGGTTGTGATGGAGTGTTATTCCAGCCAATGTAAATTGTTCGGTTGACTGTTTGTGGACATTTCGCGTCTTTATTTGGTTGAGTGAAGATCGAATATGGTGTGTGGAAGATACGTTTGCCTGTTCTCTAGACATGGGAAGGACCTTCGTTGGTTTGTAAATTATATGGATGATTTGGAGTATGTTAGATCAGCGAGATCGGTATTCGCAGTTGGAAAAATGATTTTTCATATGCTTGTTTCTAGTTACTCAGTGGTCTAGAGGACGCTCCATGTAGCTAAAGTTTCGTGTTTGTAGGGAAATGACTTTGAGTCTATATGTCGGGAATTATGTTGCATTAGCTATCGGGAGGCTACAGCAGTGTACTTGATATCGAGAAGTATAGCGAAAATGGCATAATATTATGGCTAAAATACGTGTGTTCTTGTAATCCCCGAGTCTGGAGATGTGCATAGAAAAGCGAGCAGGCAAGGAAGCAGAGACAGTAACGCGTTTGTATCGAGGGTAAACGATCGCAAATTTGTAGAACAGTTCTGAGATTGACTTCGGTTCTCTGATGTAAAAGGGGTGATTTTGTATCATGTGGGATGTGAACTGTATGTTTACTAGATCGACAAGGTACTCGGTGATATATTGCCAGGATGATGATCGGTTTCACGCTCCAATATTCTTGGGAGTGTGGTATGTATTTGATGATCTGTAGACAAATTTTTTTTCGGGTGCTGAAGAGATATAAAAGATAACTGCACTGATTGTCTAAAATGTGTATATATTGTATTGTAAAGTTAATTTGGCTTACACTGTGTAAACTGTGTATATATTGCATTGTAAAGATAGTATGGTTCATGTTATGGCATGACTAGAGAGGATGACTGTGTGTCCTATCGTGAAGGACGTATAAATTGGGCAGGTTGATAACGACGAGGGTATGAGTGAGAATTTTTAAGTGGAAAATTATATTAGCAATAAATAATGAAGTACAGTCGTCAATAGGAGAGATTACGTGTACATTGATTGGTGTCAGACTGTAGCAGGATGAGTGTGAATGTCTGTAATTAAATTATTTGCGTAAATTAGGAGTTGTTTGCGTGTCTGCAGAGTGTGTATTGTGAGTGCAAGGATAAGATGGAGAGTGTTTTGCCTCACTGTGATAAATATATTCTATCTATAAATAAAATGTTTGAAAGTAAATAGAGTGGACTCCTTCCTTACTCTCCCCAGCAATGTAGTACAGCCTGAGTAATTTTAGCATAATTCTCGCCCTTCAGACCACAATCTGGGATTAGGTCATAGGAAGGATGACAGTATGATCTCGTGGCAGTAATGTGTACTATGTCAGTTGGACAGTAAATCTCGTGGTGGAGACACCACCTGTAAAATAAAGACTTGTGTTCAGATCTGTTTCCTGCCATCCCCCCCCCCCCCCACCACTATCGTGGATGATGTCATGTGCTGTGCACGTTAGTACAGGTTAGTGCACGTTGGTACAGGTTAGCCCGCCAACATGGGTCAGTAAGGGGGTGTGATGCTGGGTTGAGGATCATGGTGGAGACTTTAACTATTTGATTCCAAGTCCAGGTGGGTGTGGCATTGGTGAAAATTGATTTCAAGTCCTAGGTTCTATGAAGTGGTATCACGTGACTAATGCAGTAGCCAATAGGAGTGCAATAGGGGTGCTAGGTCATGAATGAACACCACACTGATATGAAACTTCCTGGCAGATTAAAACTGTGTGCCCGACCGAGACTCGAACTCGGGACCTTTGCCTTTCGCGGGCAAGTGCTCTACCAACTGAGCTACCGAAGCACGACTCACATCCGGTACCCACAGCTTTACTTCTGCCAGTACCTCGTCCTCTCATTCTGGAACCACACTGATAGTTGGAAAATGTGGAACTTCTCATTTGATCATTGAATACTGAACTTGTAAAATGACTTATTGAATATGATGAAAATTGAAATGGAGTAAAGTACTTAGTTAATTTATAGGTTAGATGTGCAATGTGGGTTTTACTTCAGTTAGCATATTTACAGAAGACTATGTCTGGCACAAGTATAAAGGTGCGGGCTTGAGACTGTGATGCAAGCGGTCACTCGAAGGCCACTGACGCAGCGTGTGTCTGGTTATAACACGCGAGAGAGAGCACTGATTTAGTGTCATTACTGGACTTCATGGTAGCGCCCTCTGTTGGCCACGATGTGAACTAAGCCAGTTGGGCTCTGGAGCTCGCGGTGAACACAGTGGATGCAGTCATCTTGACTACCAGTACTTGCATCATGATCTGACGTCAGGAGAGCGCCCTCTGCTGGCATGGATATGAACTAAGCCCGTTGTAGTCCAGACACACTGGAGAACACACCTGCTTGAAATTGGTTAAATAATAAAGGCAAGTCCTTTTTTCCCGCCATTTTCTTTGCTTAGTAGACATAACTAGGGTGTGACACATTATCATGTTGAAATTTGAAATTCACACCATTTTTCTGGGGGAGGGGGGCATGGCACTTTCCTGCCAAAATTCAAACTTCCCGCCAAAATCCGCCATTTTGATTGGCGTCACGGCCGCCATCTTGGATGACGTCATTTCCGCTATCTTGATTAACGGTACTTTGGCGCCATACCCGCCTTGTTCCAATACTATTGACCATGTCATAACCTAAATTCGAATATCTGTAGTGACATTTACATGCTGAATAAAGTGTGTGCATGCCGTAGTTCGTTACTAATTTACGTTTTTTTCATATAATTCAATAACTGTCACCCTTTATTTTTGCTTAGCAAGAGACACAGGATGCTAATTTCAGAGTATCTGAGCAGTCAGCATCAAATATTCGGTGACGAGGACGAAGATGTAGAATACGAATGGAAAAAGTTCAAAGGAATCATGCTATATGCCCTAGAAAAGTATGTTCTAAGTAAGGTCTTAAGGGATGGGAAAGACCCACCATGGTTTAATAGCCATGTTCGAAACGTGCTACGTAAACAAAGAGAACTTTATCTCAGATTCAAGAGAAGTAAAAACCTATCTGACAAACAAAAGCTGAACGAAGCGAAAATGGGCGTTAGGAGGGCAATGAGAGTAGCATTCAATGTCTCTGAAAGTAAAACAAAAACCTACCTGAGTAAAAACCCTAAGAGGTTTTGGTAGTATGTAAAATCAGCAATTGGGACAAAATCATCTATTCTTTCAGTCAGTGACCATACCGGCACCAAAACGGTAGATAACAGAAGGAAGGCTGAAATACTGAATTCGGTCTTCTGAAATTGTTTCATCATGGAAGATTGTAGCACAGTCCCTCCTTTCAATCGTCGTACAAACGTCGAAATGGCAGCTATTGAGTTAACTGATCACAGTAAAGAAAATCAACTACAATCGCTTAGTAATGGAGGGGCGTCAGGACCTGATGAGATATCTATAAGATCCTACAAAGATTATGCGAGAGAAGTTGCTCCCTTTCCAGCCGTAATTTATCGTAGATCGCTTGAGCAACAATGGGTGCCTAATGAGTAGAAGAAAGCGCTAGTCTCTCCCGTTTTCAAAGGGGGACCTAGGACAGATGCACACAACTATAGACCTTCTATCATTGACGTCAATCTGTTGTACAATTATGTAAAATATTTTATGTTCAAGAATTATGACGTTCTTGGAGAATGAAAATCTCCTCTAGAAAAAGCAACATGGATTACATAAACAGAGATTCTGCAAAACTCTGCTCGCTCTCTTCCTCCATGAGATCTACAGCGCCATAGACAATGGCGCTCAGGTTGATGCCGTGTTTCTTGACTTCAAGAAGGCATTTGACACCGTCCCACACAGCCGTTTAGTGGAAAAAATACGAGCTTATCGAGTATCGGAGTAAATTTGTGATTGGATTCAAGACTTCCTTCCAGGCAGAAGTCAGCACGTCGCTTTTGACAGAACAAAGTCGACAGATGTAAAGGTAATTTCCGGAGTACAGCAAGGAAGTGTGATAGAACAGTTACTGTTTACAATATATATAAATGATCTAGTAGAAAGCGTCGGATGCTCTCTAAGGCTGTTCGCAGATGATGTGGTTATCTATAACAAAGTAGAAATGCTAGAAGATAGTAACGATTTGCAGAAAGATCTCCAAATGAATGGTGCAGGCTCTAAAAATCCACTATTTCATAGCTACACTATTGATGACAAACCGCTCGAGACAATATCTGCCGTCAAATAGTTAGGAGTAACTGTTCAGAACGACCTTAAGTGGAATGACCACATAAAACAAAGAATGTAAAAGCAGATCCCAGACTAAGGCGCTTATTCGGCTGATTCTGCAATATTGTTAGTCCATGTGGGATTGCTACCAGATAAAACTGATACAAGAGATAGAGAAGATCCAAGGGAGATGCTAAATAAATTCCATTGGCAGACGTCACAAGACAGGCGTTGTGCATCATGGAGAGATTTACTACTGAAATTTAGAAGAACACTTTCCAGGATGAGTTCGACAACATATTAATTCTCCTCACATACGTTTCACCTAATGACCATGAGGAGAAAATTCGTGAAATTAGAGCCAATACAGAGGCTTACCGACACTCGTTCTTCCCGTGCGCTATTCGCAAGTGGAACAGGGTTGCAGAGCTCAGTTAGTACTACAAAAAGCACCCTCCGCCATGCACCATTAGGTTGCTTGCGGTGTATGATGTAGACGTAGATCAGCTCCTAATTTTCTCACTGCAACCATTTCTCGAGACGAACGTGAGAGGTTGTAATATGTTTGCCTACAACATTTGGAAGAAATAGAATAGATCTCACCTCTCAACTCCCCTTTCGTCACAGCATCGCTTACCTGCCGTATTCTCACGAATCTTCCAATCTTCGATGTACAGCATTTAAATCCACTTGATTTCCAGGAGTAAGAGATGTCCCCCGCCAAGTCACAAGCCCCTGCTAATTCTCTTGACATCCCATCACGTTCCAACAGCACTATTCCATTAGTTGGAAAGATGTCTAGTCCTCCAAATGACACTGACTACGTAGAGGGCTATCACAATGAGAACAATAGCACACTAACATACAGGAGGAAATTCACAACCGTGCAAAGTATGCTCAGACTGCACAAAGAAATCCAGAAACATAACACCTACTATTCATCAATATTGAATGACGGTCTATAAATATCACCGTTTGCATGTCCTGATCTCGTTTTCCATGTTCCTATGATTACTACACCAGTAATACGACAGTGTATCGGTGTCACAGGCTTCGCTGACAGCACAGTCTCTCTCTCTCTCTCTCTCTCTCTCTCTCTCTCTCGCTTTCTCTGTCTCTCCCCCCCCCCCCCTCTTCTCTCATGTACACACACACACGCACAAACACTCCTCGTTATGTTTATAACATCCAGCAGTGTAAACTATGAACTCTTGCACAAGACTGTGTAAAGTTTTGTTGCCCCTGCTGTAGGAGTACCACATACTACAGACTGTCAATCACAAGAGAAGGTTCCTATGTTGTTCTTCCCTAAACAGTCTGATACATTGCTTTTCTGCTGTTACATATCCAAGCAGTGTATGACTACAGATTTGTAGAACACCATACATTTTCAGAATGAGATTTTCACTCTGCAGCGGAGTGTGCGCTGATATGAAACTTCCTGGCAGATTAAAACTGTGTGCCAGACCGAGTCTCGAACTCGGAGCCTTTGCCTTTCGCGGGCAAGTGCTCTACCAACTGAGCTACCCAAGCACAACTCACGCCCCGTCCTCACAGCTTTACTTCTGCCAATACCTCGACTCCTACTTTCCAAACTTTACAGAAGCTCTCCTGCAGAACTAGCACTAGCATGGCTTAGCCACAGCCTGGGGGATGTTTCCAAAATGAGATTTTCACTCTGCAGCGGAGTGTACGCTGATATGAAACTTCCAAAGGCAAAGGTCCCGAGTTCGAGTCTCGGTCCGGCACACAGTTTTAATCAGCCAGGAAGTACCATACATTTTGTTTTTCTGCCATGACTTTGTGGTCTTTGTGAAGTGCTCAACCGGTATAAACGCATTTTGATACATCACCTCTCACTGAAAGCTGGACATCGTGTTGTGTATGTTAAGTTGCTCCCACAACACACAGGATGGTTGAAATAAAAGAAAGAGGTTGTGTTTCTAACTGACAAAAATGTGAAAGACATCTCAATATATGGAAGCTGGAAAAGTCTGTGGCACTCTGGAGCTCTATCCTTGACTTAATGCATGGTGGATCCACCTACAAACTCTATCCTGATCCTATCCTGAACCTATCCTGTGCCATGGGGGCACCCACATGAAACCGATACCGACACACACCCATACAGAAAAATAGCACAGCTGCACTAGGTGTTCACAACTGTACGACATTTCCAAGCAATTTTAGAATACGTGGCATGAAGTGATATCATGATCACATGAGCAGAAGTGACATAACATAGGCAAAATTACAAAAATTGACGGTAAATACTTATAAACTGAGGGAAACTAGTGAGGAATTACTTACATGTCTGCTTGGTGCACAAAAATTCCTGTACATGGAAACGAGTATGTGACAGCAAGAATAATACGAGAAAGAGTTGTTATGGAAGCACTGGCAACCAGCGAAACATTCATTTTTTGTGGACAGCGATAAGACTGCTGGAATAGATTGTTTAATGTGGATGACCACCAAATGTCGAGTAGTAAATTTATTTATATAGGATCACAAGCCCAGGTGTGACAACAAAGTTATCGGCAACCACCTTATAGATTTTTATAAAGTGTCCTTAGATAAAGAGCGTTGTAGTATGAGCTTGGGGGCTGCAATCTACAACTACAGAATGCTTTGCATGTTTGACCCTGTGCAAGACTGTTTACGTGTTTTAAGTTCTAACAAACAGTATTTACAGTGTGCTTCTCTGTACTATCTACCAATCACAACCATGCAGTGTCAACTAACAAGTACCTTACACAACAGTTGCTGCATGGTTTTGAACAACATTCAGTTGTATGTCTATTGAGGTAATAGGGATACATACCTGTTGACTGCTGTTTTTGATGCTTTCCTGGAAAAGAGAATCATCTGCCTCTAAATTGACATGGATTTGCGTTAAAGATTGATAGAAAGTAGATGGAGTGATCAGTTAAGAGGGGTTGTAACGATGTATGACTTAATGGTGGACTGATGATGGAGAGCGAGAGGGAGATGTTGCAGCAGGTCATTTATCACGCATTTAACCATCTTTCCCGTTGTTCTCTTGGGGCTTATCAGTTGTGTGGTATAACGCGTTGGGCTCCTATACGTGTTCTGTGTGTGCCCTAGACCGCTATCTTCCTGCAATCGCTAACAACAGACCTCTCCATACCACAGTCAGCAAATGACTTCCAATGCATTGTGTGCATATGTGATGAATCATATCATTGATGTAAACCCTATTTCAACACCCTCCTTGTTATCATGCATTTTGAAATTTTGAACTGCAACTTGTAAATAACTTAGTGTTAATTTTGTAATGTAGGTCTTAATAATCATTTGAAGAATTTGTTTACACAATGTCAGATTTTCTAAGATACTGTGTTCGTTATTGCTGCAAAAGTTACCCACTATTGTTTATTTAGTTAATCTTTAATATCAAAAAGGGTTAGGGTAATTTTTAATATTACAGTTAATACTTGCGAAAATGACAAATTCTAGGATAGTGAATATCTCGCATGTGTCAAGAACATTTTATCCTGAGTGGTTCTTGGGAACATTTCATGATAAAATGGGGGGTGGGGCATTTCTTTCGCTTTCTTATATTTGATGGTGAAGCATAGCTATGTTTGATAATGATGCAATTTATTACATTTTCTCTAATGGATAAATCAGTTTTCTTATTATTACTTGAATATGGAAAGACTTTCAATTCTTTCATTTATTTTATCTGCTTTTGCAATATTAACTGTGATGTGAAGAACTGTTATGTAAATAGTAGACATGAAAGCACACAGAGCAATATCGAAAGTAACAGCGATATACAGTGTGTGTGTGTGTGTGTGTGTGTGTGCGACAATATGGCGAGTCGTGCTTCGTTGATTTGAGATGCAAAAATTTGCCGAGACAGTGAATCGCGGAACATAACTACTAACGACTCGGATTACCGTCGCAGTGCGTAATGAAAGTAGCAGTGATCATTATGAACAGAAAGATTGTACAGTTCGAGTATTACGGTACTAAATGGGCTGTGTCTCAGCCTGGTACTGACAATGCTTTCGCGAGTAGCCATTATACCTACTGATACTGTGTGAGTAAAACTGCTTTTACATGTAACCGCATCGCGAGAGACAGGCTCCATAAACTGTGTAATGTATTTGTCTTCTTAATGAAAAACCGAGTTTTTTGAAGCCGTAACTATCGCGCTGAATATCATTACAATTGTGGATCACGTGCAAGAGCGGCTTGATTGGCTGTGAATTAGCGATCGCAGTAGTCGTATGCAAACGTGACAAACAGTTATGTCGCAGTTGAAAATTACCACCAACAGTGTATAAAATAGTGAAATGAGAATTAGGTGTGAATAACGAGTAATTAACGTGCACAGGCTAAAGCTCTGGATTACATCCATTCCGTCCGTGGCCTGTTAAACGCCAGTGCAGATGACTTTACAACATAATCAATCACTACCATACTTCGCCGTGGAAATACGACAAACGGAGTTGCTGTAATAATTTCATCTGCAACATCAAAAGCCGCCGCCGTCATCCCAACACGCCGCCATGCCTCTCCAACAACGAACAGATAAGTTGCATTGCTGTGCACTCTCGACAGGTAAAAACTAACAGAATTTAGCTGTTCAGGCTGTAAATTGTTTCATTATAAAACTGTTACCTTTCTTTTCCCTTCCTTAATATTGCTACATTAATACGATTGCTGGGAGTGAACTATTAACTTTCAATGTAGCTAAGTTGACCCACTATTAGTCACAACTATTGATGAAAGGAGAAAATATAAAACGCAGTAAATGAAGCAGGCAAAAAGGAATACAACCGTCTCAAAAATGAGAGTGACAGGGAGTGCAAAATGGCTAAGCAGGGATGACTAGAGGACAAATGTAAGGATGTAGAGGCTTATCTCACTAGGGGTAAGATAGATACTGCCTACAGGAAAATTAAAGAGACCTTTGGAGATAAGAGAACCACTTGTATGAACATCAAGAGCTCAGATGGAAACCCAGTTCTAAGCAAAGAAGGGAAAGCAGAAAGGTGGAAGGAGTATATAGAGGGTCTATACAAGGGTGATGTGCTTGAGGACAATATTATGGAAATTGAAGAGGATGTAGATGAAGATGAAATAGGAGACACGATACTGCGTGAAGAGTTTGACAGAGCACTGAAAGACCTGAGTCGAAACAAGGCCCCGGAAGTAGACAACATTCCATTGGAAATACTGACGGCCTTGGGAGAGCCAGTCCTGACAAAACTCTACCATCTGGTGAGCAAGATGTATGAGACAGGTGAAATACCCTCAGACTTCAAGAAGAATATAATAATTCCAATCCCAAAGAAAGCAGGTGTTGACAGATGTGAAAATTACCGAACTATCAGTTTAATAAGTCACAGCTGCAAAATACTAACGCGAATTCTTTACAGACGAATGGAAAAACTGGTAGAAGCCGACATCGGGAAAGATCAGTTTGGATTCCGTAGAAATGTTGGAACACGTGAGGCAATACTGACCCTACGACTTATCTTAGAAAATAGATTAAGGAAAGGCAAACCTACGTTTCTAGCATTTGTAGACTTAGAGAAAGCTTTCGACAATGTTAACTGGAATACTCTCTTTCAAATTATAAAGATGGCAGGGGTAAAATACAGGGAGCGAAAGGCTATTTACAATTTGTACAGAAACCAGATGGCAGTTATAAGAGTCGAGGGACATGAAAGGGAAGCAGTGGTTGGGAAGGGAGTGAGACAGGGTTGTAGCCTCTCCCCGATGTTATTCAATCTGTATATTGAGCAAGCAGTGAAGGAAACAAAAGAAAAATTCGGAGTAGGTATTAAAATTCATGGAGAACAAATAAAAATGTTGAGGTTCGCCGATGACATTGTAATTCTGTCAGATACAGCAAAGGACTTGGAAGAGCAGTTGAACGGAATGGACAGTGTCTTGAAAGGAGGATATAAGATGAACGTCAACAAAAGCAAAACGAGGGTAATGGAATGTAGTCGAATTAAGTCATCTGATGCTGAGGGAATTAGATTAGGAAATGAGACACTTAAAGTAGTAAAGGAGTTTTGCTATTTGGGGAGCAAAATAACTGATGATGGTCGAAGTAGTGGCAATGGCAAGGAAAGCGTTTCTGAAGAAGAGAAATTTGTTAACATCGAGTATAGATTTAAGTGTCAGGAAGTCGTTTCTGAAAGTATTTGTATGGAGTGTAGCCATGTATGGAAGTGAAACATGGATGATAAATAGTTTGGACAAGAAGAGAATAGAAGCTTTCGAAATGTGGTGCTACAGAAGAATGCTGAAATTTAGATGGGTAGATCACGTAAGTAATGAGGAGGTATTGAATAGAATTGGGGAGAAGAGGAGTTTGTGGCACAACTTGACGAGGAGAAGGGATCGGTTGGTAGGACATGTTCTGAGGCATCAAGGGATCACAAATTTAGCATTGGATGGCAGCGTGGAGGGTAAAAATCGTAGAGGGAGACCAAGAGATGAATACACTAAGCAGATTCAGAAGGATGTAGGTTGCAGTAAGTACTGGGAGGTGAAGAAGATTGCACAGGATGGAGTAGCATGGAGAGCTGCATCAAACCAGTCTCAGGACTGAAGACAACAACAACAAGAACATTTTTCTTTTCCTTAAATTATCTTTCTTCTAAATTAATGCTGCTGCAGTTATATATATTTTTAATGTCTTTTGGGGCGACGTATCACAAAATTATTTTCAGAGTGAGTTTGCATATTTTAATGTTTCACATGGTCGCGCGCATAAATCGCGGTGTCCACCATTAGTTTGTGGCCATCGACCAATAGAATTAAAGCTACTTGTTTGCTATTGGTCCAAGCTTGCCACGAGGACAAACTGAATGTGACTGCTGTCAAACCATGCAGGCTATGAAACTCTGTCCTGCTGGCAGATGTCATCGTGCTGTGGAAAAACAGACTGCATGTAGGGTAGACATGGTCCCCAAAGACAGATGTATACTAGTGTTAAGGCGTGACGTTCATAAAACTGAAAATGTCACTTTTCAGTTTATTTTTTATTTATTAGCGTAATTCGTAGACAGTTTCCAAAATTTCAATTATGAAATCACATCTGAAACGCCTGAAAAACGATGAAGTGTGTGCTGCACTGCTGCCACGCCCACTTTTTGGAGTAACTTTTCAATATCTACTGGCCCAAGAGGTAACAAAACCTACATTCACAAGAAGAGGCTTCCAAATTGTATCCTTGATGTTGTGAAGACCAATTACAGGTTTCTGGCTGATCCTGAACTTCTAAAAAATTGTGTTCATGGCAAAAGTCAGATTCCAAATGACTCTAAATTCACTCATGTGGAACCAATGTCTTGAAACCACGACAAAAATAGATTTTCAGCGCGTTTCTGCAGTTGAAAAGGCAGCTGAAGATCTTGTAAAGGAAAGAAGGCAGAAAACAAGAATCCAGAAGAGAAGCCTTGAAGGGAAAGTCGACACTGAGTACAAATCTGATGCCTTCTGAAGAGTTGACATAAAGAAAAACATTATGTTCAACTTCAAATTGCGTTTTCTGAAAATTATGTTTCTAAAGTTCATGTGCCTTTTTCTCAGGATCTATGAAGGCAAAAATTATGAAATTTTGTATACTTATTTCTATAAACCAAATAAATGTTGTCTCAAGAGTAAATTTTGAAATTATGAGTATAAGCTGAGATATGGGGCAAAGTGCTTGGAATTAATCATGTATTTTATATTATTCTTACAGAATTATAATTAAAAAATTATTAAAATTCTCCTATTCGATATATTCCATAAACCTCATGAGAGAAGCTTACTAAATGCAAAGGGATTAAACAGAGAAAATTTTGTAGAAATCTCATAAATACTTTCAAAGAAAAAGGTACCAATATTATTTTTTGAAAATAAAATTTTTAAATGCCATAGAGAAATTAAATATATATAATCGAAGGAACTTAACAGCAAATGTGTTAATTTCATGTAAAGCGTGGTGCAAAATTTCATTGTCGTAACTTCAAGATTGTGGATTTGGTGCAACTATTAAATAGAGCGTTTTTTTCAAGAACGCCCCCCCCCCCCTTAAGTCAGGGTGCCTTCTAGGGAATGCCACGAAAACATTCGCCAGATCGTAACACTTCCTCCACTGACCAACAATTTTTGCAACATGTATGGTTTCATGCCGTGTACGCCAATTGCCATTTGTCCAATGGAGCATAAAAAGTGATTCATCTGAAAAGGTGTGTAAATTTCAACTTTTGTCACTGACAAACAACGGTCAGCATGGATGCATGAACCAGGCGCCTGCTATGGAGGTCCATATGCAGCAACATTCGCTGAATGGTCATTGAGGAGACACTGTTGGTAGCCCCCTGGTTCATTTGAGTGGTCATTTGCTCAACGATTGCATGTTTCTTTGTCCATACACATCTCTGCATCTATGGCCTTTTATGCACTACAGTTACATCGGCACCAGTTTTGGATAGTGCCAGTTTGCCATGCACAGTATATTTTAACCGTGACAGCACATGAACAGTTTAAAAACTTAACCATCTTGGAAGTGCTCCACCATTGGTCCTAAACTCTAAGATCATCTCTTTTGGACATCAGATAAATCACTCTGTTCCTGCAGTACATCGACTGCTCTGTTTTCCACGTCCTCCAACATGCCTTATATACCCTCCACTGCTATTGCTTGCAACTGTCGTCTGCGAGTAATTATTACATGTTGACACCCAAAATTGGTGGCAGTCACGTTACTGTGACTGAAACATATTAGATTTGTTTTTGAGGTTGCCCCTGCTCCAGCTATATGGAGAGCAAAAAAGGATAATATTCATATTGGTCTAATGAAAACATGTTGCTGTCTTGATACCGACAGGTGTTGTTGATATACCTCGATGTGGACAGCTGAAAATGTGTGCCCCGACCGGGACTCGAACCCGGGATCTCCTGCTTACATAGCAGACGCTCTATCAATCTGAGCCACCGAGGACACAGATGAATAGTGCGACCGCAGGGACTTATCCCTTGCACGCTTCCAGGGAAAAGCTGCACGGTCAACAACAGTAATCCGTTCCTTCGAGAACAGTTACTGTCTTCATATATATAGTTACAGGCTACCCAGCCATTGACCTTCGTCTGTGCGAATGCGCACAGGTTGCCCAAACTCTTACGGCAATCGCCAAAGCGTGCGCGAGTAATGAGTAAATGGGCAAATGTCTATAAGGTAAATTACATATGTAGAATTGTGGACAGCTGGGAATGTGAGTCTCACGGGAAGTGTGCAAGGGATAAGTCCCTGCAGTCGCGCTATTCATCTGTGTCCTCGGTGGCTCAGATAGATAGAGCGTCTGCCATGTAAGCAGGAGATCCTGGGTTTGAGTCCCGGTCGGGGCACACATTTTCAACTGTCCACATCAAGGTACATCAACAACACCTGTCGGTAGCTGAGGGTTTCAGTTAGTCATCATTTATCTCTAAATTGTTCAGACTACAAGTCCAGCAAGCGTTAGAGCCAAGAAAATATGCGATATGGTATGTTGTGATTACGTATTTAATTTGAGACATGATAGTACTGTAAAACATTAACTGATCACTGTTTATATGTGTGCGCCTAATTGAAAAGACAAAAACGTTTAACTTTTGTCATTAAAACTGTAATATAAGGGTCAATTGTTTTAGGGAATGTTGTTGTTATTTAGTTCTGAACAACCCAAACAAAAGGTCGCTCGGTTTTGGCTACTGAATTCATATTATACACTGTGATAGGCAAGTAACCAGGTACACAGATTATCCAGGTGGGATGTCTCATCAAACATAACAGCTATCAATGCATACTAAAATTTTAGGATATTTTGGTCAGCCTGACCATTCAAACTGGAACGGTAAAGTGCAATGGTTAAATACCTTAATCCATTTTTCACACAAAATGATGCAAAGACTTTATTAACTAACTGGGATCCCCTGTCTGATACAGCTGCTTTACACAGACCAAAATGAGCAAACAAAGGGATTATTGCATCCCTTAGAACAGTAATCTTGGTAGGAAACATCTTGATTATATCTGACCACTTGATGCAGGCCGGCTGAGGTGGCCGAGCGGTTCTAGGCACTACGCTCTGGAAACGCGTGACCGCTAAGTTCGCAGATTCGAATCCTTCCTCGGGCATGGATGTGTGTGATGTCCTTAGGTTAGTTAGGTTTAAGTAGTTCTAGGGGACTTATGACCTTAGAAGTTTAGTCCCATAGTGCTCAGAGCCATTTGAACCATTTTTTTGAACTTCATGTGGGCATCCATTACCATCAGATACATGGTATTGGAAAACTTGACAAAATCGATATGAAGTCTCTTCTAAGGCTCACTAGGCCATTCCAATGCGTTATAAGGGGCATTCGACGGAGCCCTACTAACTCCAGAACATCCATTGCAAACAGCTGTAATTTTCTCTATTTTTTCTTCAGCTGGGTCCACCATATGAAGCTTCAAGCTACAGACGTCATTCTACTGATACCACAATGACACGAGTGCATTTCTTTTAAAATCTGAGGTCTTAGACTACTTGGGATTACAACTCTCCCTGCTCCCCACTCTAACAATGCAGTTATGATTAACGGAGTACTCATTTGAATGTCTTCGATATTCTTTAATAATCTCTGATATCTTATTTGGCCATTATTAGTTTTGACACAGTTCAACACAACAGACAGTATTTTCTATTTGACTGTCTCTTTTGAAATTTATTGCTGTTATAAGGGTACTATCAAGCACGAGTAAATTTACATATACAGCACCATCATCAGGTTCAGTCTGTCCAGGAAATTTCGTTCTTGATAAACTGTCAGAATTACAGTTTTCATCAGTTTTATGACATTTAATGTTATAAATGCAACTCACCTTTGCCATCTCTTACCACAAATGGAAGACAATGAAACTCTGCGACTGAAATTATAGATGAGTGATCTATGATCTGTTATCACAGTAAAGTGATAGAAGACACTATATCCAAGATATAATAATTTTGTTATGCTTTGTTGCAGATGGAAGTAGCAAACATTAGAGGTCTCTCAGTTCCACAAGGAAACATTTGAGAAAGACATGCATGCATGCATGAGCTGTATCACCAGCTCAAACTAGTTACAATGACAGGTAATCATGACAGAAAACTTTGTGTGACAGCCATTTACATTTAGCATCTCTGAAAGATTTGTCACATTTTGCATTTCATTTGAATCTCAGTTGGTTGTCACACGAATATGGAAGATTTAGGATTCTCGAGAAGTTTGAAAAAATTTTCGATGATAGATCATCATGCCACAAAATCACAAAGCTCTCAGTTTGGGTTGTTGACTTTGGGGCTTTCTGAATATCTCCAACTTTCACGGGAAAAGCTGCACGGTCAACAACAGTAATCCGTTCTTTCGAGAACAGTTAATGTCTTCATATATATAATTTAGAGATATACTCTAAGTCAAAAAGTCTTGCATCTGAAACATGATCAAGACAACTTCCAATTGCAAATACATCAAACCAATGGCTCCATGCAATACTGTGGAACACTTAACTGCATAAAAATTAACTGCTGATTGTATACACCAGCTGTCGACTGCACTGCATACTGTGGTCTCTGTACGCTTAGTGTACCAAGGTAAGAAAACGACGCTAAAATGAGAGATGTGCATGGACACTACGTTCAGAAATTTAATAGAAAATCATTCCCATAGGAAGAGTCAGTTATTTATGACCATTAATAACGAAACCAATTTTATGTACAACATGCCTTCAATAAAGTAAATTATTGAGTACGTATTGCAGATTTATCACTAGTTAATCATTGGTGTCGTAGTCAAGGCGTACAAAATATAACTGGTACTAAATTGTGGTGACGAAAAACTTTTTATAAGTAGCAACATGTACTGCTTGTTCACAAAGAGAAGAGCTAATTCTGGGGGGGGGGGGGGAGGGGTATAGAGGAGGTAAGCTTCGCCCACCGGCACACGGCATATTGGCGGGGTAATAAAGGCCGGTTCCCACTAGAGCGCGGCAGCGCGGCGTGCGGCAACGGCAGCGGCAAGTGTTTTCCGCGTCGACGCGGCGGCTCGCGGAATTGGCGTTCCCATCTGGAAGCGGCAGACGTTAGCGGTAGCCAATGACGGACAGCTACTGAGGTATGGGGCAGGACCCACTGAAACGTGCGGTGTGTTTGAAAAACTATATCTAGTTGGGTGAAGACATACCAATTTTTCATTTTCTGTACAATGTACTCTTTCACATATTCCATTATGCATGTTTTCTCATTTCACCATAAACAGATTTCATGACTACCGTTCATCATTGTTCACTATCTAGCACATTGCTTAAGAATCATGAAAAAATAATACATATTTGGAACAAAGTTTTCGAAATCAGATTTTAAATTATAAGACATTTCCCGGTGCAGAAACAAACCTACAATACTTTATTAGTTACGAGCTGCAGTTTACAACTAAAGAGACAGTAAACGGTAGCAAATTAAGGAAATGGAACTTGAATAAGTCAATACCCACAGTTTTTCGATAATCTTAAAGTTAGCGTAATGCAACGACTGACTGAAACAGAGGAAGGAATCCGCTAGAATACGAATGGATATCTTTGAGAGAAGAAGTGGTGAATGCAGCAGAGTATGAGAATGGGAAGAAGATACAGTAGAAATCGTTGGATAAAACGTGAAATATTAAATCTGACAAGAGGGAAAAATATAAAAATGCAGCAAATAAAGTAGGCCATTGGAAATAGAAATGTCTAAACATGACGTTGACAGGAAGTCCAAAATTGCAACGTGATTTTGCACTTGGAAACATAAAGGAATGAAAATGAGAAAGAACAAAGAAAACTTTGCTCAAAGGAGAAGCAACTGTCAAGAACTCATTTGGCAAGCCAGAACTAAGCAAATAAGAGAAGGCTACATAGTGGAAGGAATATGTAGACAGGAGAGGGGGAGGGGTTGTACAAACTAACATAAGTACAATGTTAGATTCCTGTGAGATGTCTGAACACGCAAGGCAATTCTAATCCTAACACTTAACTAAGTAGACACACTGAAGAACAGTGAAACTGTGTTTATAGCATTTGCATGTTTAGAGAAAGGTTTTGACAATCTTAATTAAAACATTCTTTGAAGCTCTGGAGATGTCATCGATAAAACACAGGGACACAAGATTATCTACAACTTGTACAGAAACCAAACTGCATTTCTAAGACTTCAATGACTTGAAAGGGAAGCAGTAATTGAGAAGGCAGAAGTAGAGAGGATATAAAATGAAGACTGTGGATAACAAGAAAAGCGTTCTGAAAAAGAAAATTTGTTCACATGGAATATAAATTGTAATGATTGGGTACTATTTTACGAAGGTATTTGTGTGGAGTGCAGCCTTGTAAGTGAAACGTGGGCGATGAACAATTCTGTCGAGAAGACAATGGACGCTTTCAAAACGTGGTGATCAATAAGAATGCTGAAGATTAGATATGAGGATCGTGTAACTAAAGAAGAGGTACGGAATTAAATAGAGTAGGAAGAGGAAATTATGGCACAACTTTGACTACAAGAGGGGTAAGTTGACAGGACATATTATGAGACGTCAAAGAGTGAGGACAAAGGGGTTGGGTGATAGTATTCTGATAATAATCATTTGTTCAAATGCTATTCTACTATTTTATCTGTTAATGTAAGCAGTGAATTTAGTCTTCCATGCACTCCTCCACAAAACATTTAAACCAAAACTCAAATCAGCTGAACACCAAACCTTTCAACCACTGTCTGACAACTACAGGATTCACTTTCAACTTTCTATAACTATCACTGGCTAGCCCCACACATATACAGTTATAAGGAGAACAGAAATAAACAAACAATTTCAGCATATAATTCTTTAGGTTGGCAACATGTACATAAACAAACCAAACAGGAAGGGGCATGAGGTGAACACACTGTAGTTACGACTTCAAATCAGTGTTTTCGGTAAAATGTCTACAGCTAGTGACAGAAGAAAAAAGAGCGAACATGAAAATGTGCTTATGTTCCATAATCTAAGTTTTAATTCAACCTCCAGCATGTGACCAGGTGAGGGGAAACGTATATGTCCGCCAAAAACTCGATTCACTGTAAGTAATCAGTTATGCATTTAAAACAAAACTGAATCATTCTAGATTCCACCAAAAATGCCTTAAAGTAAAAGGCGAAACGCGTCTTGACCCAATAAAGTACACTCGATAAAGAAAAAAAAAACGTTTGTTACTTACCAAAGGAAATAATCAATAGCTGTAGATACTCAGCAAATTAGATCTTATGACATACCAGCAAATTAGTTTCTGTTTAACTTCTCATTCCACACGCTATTAAATGCTGTTTAAAAAAAATCATCTATTCCTTCTGAAAAACTGTAGTTTCTTTCATATCTCGGTAGATAAACAGATTTAGGATATTTATCATGCGACGTAATACATGACTTTTTACAAGTTATCGTTTGCAAAAAAACGCTTTTATATTTCTTGAACCGTTTACGAAATTTGCAGTTGATACAACCACATGGTTTACAACGAGCAGGACGAAGTATCGGTCGCGTCGCGAGCGACCCGCGCACGGTCACCGCACAGCCCGTCCGCCGACATATCATTCAATATCTCGAGAACGGTGATAGCTATCGTTCTGCTCTCAGCTTTAAAAGCAATTTCGATATGTTGACTAAATTTCATACGCAATAATGTATTACCTAAAATGAACTGTACGCAAAGTCCACGCAATGCGTTTTTACCTCTGCACACTCATTAAAATTTCGTGTAAAGGTTTACGTAAATGCGATACAGCAAGTAACCACGACGAATATCGAAAAGAAATTCGGCCCTTTATCGAGAGAAGATATCAGGCTGTAACACGCCTAAGAATCAAATCTTTCTACCGAATAGTTTCCTTGGAATCGGATGATAAGTATTTCATAGCTGCCGCCGCGTCCGCGCCAGCGGTTCGGCGTAAGTTCTTGTGGCCCGAGGTTGCGTACCTGACGTCACGCTCAGCGCGTTCTGTGATTGGCGGCGCGCACCTGGGGCGCGTCACGCGGCAGCGGAAGCGGTTCGACATGGTCAAACCGCGACGCAGAGCCCGACGCGCCGTGCCGCTGACGCCGTTTCCATGGCAACCACGCCGCTGACGCGCGGTTTTGACGCGCGGCAGCCCTAGTGGGAACCGGCCTTAAGTCGCGCTAACGTTACGCAGTGCTGGCAACACTCTGGTGTCCACATGAAAGTTGTGCTCCAAGCGGTATACACAATGCCATCTATTAGCCGCAGCAGCAACTGTTAATGTTGCGCATATACTAGCGCAAAAGTGGACAGCGGCATAATAAAAGATTGCAGGATACGTGAAATTATTTATGTGTAAAACCCAGTATTGCAATCTCTACGGTTGGCCGTTATATAGTGAAATCGAAAGTTTCATATTGAATGATACTGCCTATTGCTACTAATTTCGTAACAATTCTCTTGGACAATTTGGCATTATACATAATTAGTAGAAAAACTTACATTGTGGCAATAAAAAGAAAAGGAATAAATTTGGAAAATTTATTGACAATTGTTACGCTGTATTGTACCCTCAAATACATCACTCAGAATCACTTTCATTGTACTCCTCTTCTGTGTGTGCTTCATGTTCGTCGCTACTGTTCGGCAGTGTTAATAATGATATCGTCTATTGCTTGTTCAACAACACCATCACGCCTGCAATATTCTTCTTCTAGTTGTTGGACCTTCCTGCAGTGGCCTTCCCAGCCATTGGCAGTTATAGACAAAAGGAATTCATTTGCTGTCTCAAAAACGTTAACTTTCAACATGTCCCCTGAAATGTTGCATTCCGTAAACAACCGTTTTAATTACGCCCATGCCAGTTCTACCGCACTCAAATCACAGTTGTAGGGAGGCAATCGTACAACCATGTGGCCTTTATCTTTCGCCATTTCGTCAATAACATATGTTTTTTTAGCAGGTCTATGCTCTTGTATTAAAGCGAACAGAACCTGATTTCTCATGCTCTCATTACAGGCGACACGCCTATTTTGAAGCCATTCGAACATCCTCACTTTGGTGTCATACCGTGTGGGTCTTTTCTCAACGTTGGAGCGTTGTCCATTACAATTACTGACTTCAGAGGAAGTTTCGAGAGCACCATGCTTGAAAATTACCTTTCAAAATGTCCTGAATTCATCTGACCATAGTAGTCACCTTTAGTTGATTTAGCCCAAAATTTTAGTTCGGCTTCCCTGACAAATCCCTTCCTTGATCCAACGCTTCCAATAATTAGTCTTTTGGAGGACGTTCCCCAACCCACAACGCCGACAATATCACTCTTCTGCCAACATTTACCTACTGTTATATTGCTGTCGATCCACGTTTTATCCAAATAGAATATTTCTATGGCTACTTCCCTCAGATGTTTCATTTGCACAATGAGACGTGACCACCAATCAACAATGTCTCCATGCTCTAGCAGTAAACACCGCTTATTTTGTACTTTTTGCCATGTGAATCCCATGGATAACAAAATATTCCACAGTGAAGTAATACCCCACGTTCAGCCGATCTTTTCTTGTAGTACACGACGAAGTGTTCTCAGACTGGGCGCAATCTTCTGTACCATATAAAAATCTTCGATTGTTTGTTTTGCGACAGTCCTGTTGAAATTATCCAACTGGATTTTTCCAGTAGATCTTGGCCTAAATAAAAGAGAATTTTAAAAAAGGGTTAGAGAGTCAGACTGTAAGAATGTGTAGTTAGAAGAACAAGGAGACTTTTTCAGGTGAAGAATCTACTTTTTTAAAACACTTATAGAGTAGTGTTCGTTAGTGTAGTAGGTTATGGTCCCTGGTGTCGTACTATGCAGTCACATTTAACTGGCCGGCCAGAGTGGCCATGCGGTTCTAGGCGCTGCAGTCTAGAGCCGAGCGACCGCTACGGTCGCAGGTTCGAATCTTGCCTCGGGCATACATATGTGTGATGTCCTCAGGTTAGTTAGGTTTAATTAGTTCTAAGTTCTAGGCGACTGATGACCTCAGAAGTTAAGTTGCATAGTGCTCAGAGCCATTTGAACCATATTTTGAACATTTAACTGAACTGAGTGAAAATGATTATAACAGTCCTTGGTATTAATATTAAAAAAATTGCAGTATAACAGGATTCGTGCCCATCAGCTTCGTCTCAGCAATCAAGCACCATAACCGCTATGATACAAAGCGAATTGCATAGATATGACTAATTTACAGCTTTAGACTCAATTTTATATGCCTATTGGAGGACAAGAAATTCTTTCACACCATGCAAACAAAACGACTACAGTAATTCAGACAAACGGTAAGGTAGATTCAAAGCAATGTCGAACCGAAAAATTTGAACTGAAATTTACCTTTTTTTTGCCGGGAGTTTCTGGTGATTTTTCGGGGTTGTCTTTAGAAAATCTACATATTCTTTTCACGGAACTGACGCTCATCCCTGTATAAGTAACTGTTCGTGTTATTGGCTGCGAAAGAGGGTGAAGCTATTTTTTATTTTTGCTCTCTTCTTCACAGCATTTAGCGACATTACTAATTATTTTTCTTTCTGGACTCCGTAGTGTGCTACCCTTTGCTCTTCTCTGAGGAGTGGATGGAGTATTTGGCATTGCCTGCGATGGGCCAGGAACCTCTTCGTCACTCATAATGCAGTGTAAAACTTCACTAGGGAACGTAGCGAAGCTCACTAGTCACTTTACAATGGCTATGCACAGTTCAGTATTACATCACTGAGGTTGGCAGCGGCCGGACGCTAAACACAATTGAACTGAAGCGATCCGAAGTGGACCGAATTTTAATGACTGAGAACTAGGGAGGCCTGGCTCTTCTTTTTGTGAACAAGCAGTAATGTTGTTGTGTAACTTATGTCCAACATTTTCTAGAGATGTCCTATAAGGATAGCCTTAAGGAAATGTTCCCTCATATGCAACGTGCCTGTGGTGTGAAAGAAGTTTGACACTTGCTATGATATGAAAATACACAAAAATTCATTTCAATGTCATGTAGCTTAGTGTTAATTTATATATGTATTCAAAAAAAGTTCTCTTTCAGTTTCTTTCCTTCAAACTAATTTAAATAAATGTATTCTCTACAAATTCATTAAAAATAAACTACCATATACGATTATTATTTTTCCTCAAATTCCTGCATCTGTTTTTACTACAGTCAGACTTAAATTTTGTAAATTTGTGTACTTTACATAGTAACGACTTATAAGTCACTAAACAACCTTTTTCTTCCTTACAAATCCTTAATCTATACAAAAACAGTATGCCTTAATTCATTTTTAATTTCATTTCAGGCCAACTAACGACCATGTCAAGTTAACTGTTTATTAATCTTTTCTTCATCCTCCTCCAAGACTATTTCTTTTCTTATCTGACTATTCGACTCCAGTTGCTCTTCTTTTTTTTATCTTCCTGAAAACCTTTGAATTTCTTGGCCTCTGTACTGAATTTGTCTCTTTTCAGAGAGTTCACCAATTCAAACCGTTTCTTATTAGTTCATTTTTGTCTTGTCTCCCCAACCATTTTCTGTGTCTGGTTCCCTGTTTTGGAAAAATGTTTGGATCTTCTTTTTCACTCTGCCATCCTTCATTCTGCCGTGATGCCCATAGAGTCCAACACATATTTTCCTGATCTCACCTGTTTTTTAGGGCAGAATTAATATATTTCCTTATTTGGTCTCGAAACCCAATTGCCATATTTGTTCTTGACTGGTAATAATTTTTTTAGCTAGGTTCTTATTTCTATATTTTTCAAAACTAAAGCCATATTGCATACAGATGATAGTAGTGTTTCTGACTAATTCAGGACTTTTGTTTTGCTGCTGCCATAATTTAATATTTTTAGAAAAATATTTCTTATTGTACAGATTTCTCACTTTCATATACACTCTTAAACTTTTTTCATTTCTGATTTCAACTGCTCTTTCTCACTTTCTATATTTTTGCTGAGATACTTGAAGTTCTCTGTTTCATGATGTTACCTTATTTGGTTTTTAAAATTCTTGATGGTTACTTTCATTGGTCATGTCTTCTGTCTTTTTAAAAGATATTCGTTAACCTGCCTTTTCAGTTGTTTCCTTCAGAAGTTCTAATATGTTCTGTTTAAAGTTTAGAATTTGCTCCAGACAGGAACTGTTACTCCTCAACCTGGCTTGATGTTCTCGAATTTGTTCTAATTCAGGCTTTAATATGTTCAGAAGAGCTTTTGATAAGATCTTGTATTCTAAAGCAGTTATGAAATTCCTCTGATTGATATCAGTTTTGTCCCATTTTTTATGAAGTGGATGAATTAGCATAACCTTCCAGTTCTCTGAAAAAGGTTCAGCATGCCAGACCTTATCTACTTTCTGTTTTATAGTTGTGGCACCTAGAATTACACAAATTTTTAAAATTTCTTAGTAACTATAACATTAGTAACGGTTTTTACTTTCATTTGGATATAAGATTTATGCTTTTCATTGTGACATATTTCTGAATGTTGATGGTTCCTATCCATTATTACACTTTTATTTAATAAATGGGAATGTTTTATCACTTTAACTAGATACTTTTCACAAGAACAATACTCTTAATACCAATTTAGTAACTTGTTAAAAAAATTGCAAAAAACACATTTTATTTCATAGATCCTGTTTTTGTACCTCATTGTTTTAAAGCCATGCCCTTTATTGAAGCAAGATCATATTTTAATCTGTTTTTCTTTTTGTATTTTTGCCTCCATTTTCGCATTATGAGGATCATCAGTCTTGCACTATTTTTTACAGTTTCTTTGTCCCTTTTCTTTTAATTAAGTTAACTTTCTCTGAATCTTATATAAACAGCATTAGTCTATGACAGACACACTTTGAAATGTTGATCAATGTCTAACAAGAAATTTCTCAAGTGTAAATCATGGTAGTTTCTAATGTTAACATGATATTCTTTAACATTTCAACATATCTGTCTTTAGGTCAGGTTATCAGTATGATCAGTTCATATTTTTTCAAGTCCCAGATGGTTCTGACACATAAGCTTTTACTTGACTTGGGAAACTCAAAGTAAATGTCGTTAGTATATGTGATGTCAATAATTATGAAAGACCATTATAAACAAATTTAAAATTACTAATCTCAGAGTTAATTACACAGCATTTTTGTGTGTCCTAATCAGTACCTGTCCACTGACATTCAAGTTAGTGCTATTCAGATTTTTTCATGTCCATGTGTAAGAGATTCTGCTTTGTTGTTCATTTTATCTTCAAGCATTTCTTTCTTTCCGACTAGGGTAAGTTCCATATATGATGGGAATTCTATCACTTCAGCTAAAGTGTTTGTCTTTCTGTTTAGCAAAATACAAGTTTCATGTTTCAGGGAATTTATTATGTCATCAAAAACAGCTATATATTTTCCTGTTGTTTGATGGTTGTTATGACAGTAAGCTCTACACAGTTTGCCTATTTTGTGCATACGTCTCTCAAGTGCATTACTGATTGTATGGTATGCAGATATATGGGTAGTTTGAGTCTCTTTCTCTGACATATCTTCTTTCCATATTCTATAACAAAACTGTGGATGATTATGTGACAGTATATACCTTGGTATTCCTATAGTTATAAAATAATCTTCTGAGAACTTATCATAACATTTGCTGCAGTTAAAAAGAAACCTTTTAAGATTTAACCTTAGACTGATATAATAATACTGTTTCTCAAAGGGTATAATTTGATTAATTTTTAAAATGTTTCTAATATATGAAGAATGCACATAAATTCCCTGATTTTTTAATAATGGTGCCAACAGATCTAAAACATCTAATTCCATTATACTAGTGCATTTAATAATTCATGTAGGTCCCTTGTTAGTAGCATTCGTTACTTTTGCCTTTTGACACAAATCACATAATTTTGTTCTTGTGGCAACTTTCCTTGTCAGATTATTAATAGTAATGTGCTCCAAAATGTAAACAGGTCGCTTCCTAACTCCCCAGTTTCTATACACTAAGTGAAAATTATCAGTAGCTCGTTAATATATTTTGAAGACCAAAATAATCCCCAGTTTCAGAATTTTGCATCCCTCCTCAAGTAAAGTACTCCTTCATAAATTTTGCAATTTTTTTAATTTTTCGCACTTTTTACTGTCGAATTTAGTTTTTACTAGTTTGAAATAATCACCTTCAGTTGGGTAATGCATCATAGTTTTATGTGCACCTATAAACTCTTCCCTCCCTTCAACTTATGTGAGATAATTAATTTGGAAAGTACTTTTGTTTTCCTGTCTACTTTCCTGTATCTCCGCATCTTCAGGTTGCTTAGATAAACATCAGGCACTCAGCGATCTGTTCCTTTTACATACGAGGTCATAATGAAAAGTAATATCTCTGAATTCTTTATCTGAAAACTCTTAAAGCTTTTTAAATAAAGCAAACTTAATTAACATTCTACATCTTTACTGTTCACGTCTACATATTTATTTGTCAACATAGTGACCATGGCGATGAAAAAATTCCTCCCAATAACAGATCAGTTCGTTAATACTGTCACTGTAGAATGTTTGACTTTGTTGATGGATCCATAACATCAACTCTGCTTGCATCACTTCACCACTATCAAAGTCAAACCCTCGAAGGTGTTCTTTAAATTTTGGAAACAGATGAAAGTCGGGACTTTATGGAGGATGGTCGATGACAGTGAACCCAAGTTATCAGATTGTGGCAGATGTCACATGTGGTCTGGCATTGTCATGGTGAAGGAGAGGGTGCCTCATGTGTGGATGAATTCTTTGAATTCATGACTTCAGTTTTCTGAGGGTCTCTCACCCACCATCATAGTTACAGTACACACTGCCATGGCACATAGTTCTAAGTTGCATCAACAAAGTGGGAATGCCTACCAAGTAAAATGCAAGACATGTAATACTTCAACCAATATTGAGAAAATAAAAAAATTTGGAGGCATAGTTTTCAGCACACCCTCATATGTTATTTCTAGATCGAATTGCTGAAGAAACAGTTTCCATATGCTTACCCTTTTAGGCAACAGATGGTAATATTTATGGAAGTCAAAGCTCTGTGTTCTGTATAAATAATTGTTTTGTGGGTACATACCGCATTTACGCGAATCTAGTGCGCACTTTTCTTTACCATGCGAAGTACTAAACATTGGGTTGCACGTAAGACTCGATGGCGTATTAGATTCGAGTACAAACTTGAATTGTTCACCTGTGTTTCTTACCCTATGTGATCTGACGTAGCATAACATTTGTTAAACTATAGCAAGAAAATATATGTACAGTATCTGTAAATTGAAGAAATGAAGATGTAAATCGGGTAAGAGGTTATCGAGTTAAAAGAGCTGATATGTATGTATATTTCCAGTTCTGCAGGCGTCAGAACAAAATCCGTTACTGCCACGAGAGGAAATTTTCTTTAGTCGTCGGTTCGAATAGAACGTGTTGTTTTCTTTTCTTTTTTCTTTTTTATTTTATCGTTGAGGGAGTTGGGTTAGGTTGTTTGGGGAAGGAGACCAGACAGCTAGGTCATCGGTCTAATCGGATTAAGAAAGTACGCGGAAGGAAGTCGGCAGTGTTCTTTCAAAGGACTCATCCCGGCATTTGCATGGAGCGATTTAGGGCAATCACGGAAAACCTTAATCGGGATGGCCGGACGCGGGATTGAACCGTCGTCCTCTCGAATGCGAGTCCAGTGTGTTAGCCACTGCGCCACCTCTCTCGGTGCTCGTTGAAATTTAGATACTGTCCCGTACTTTACAAAGCATTGTTGTACTTCTCAACCTCGTTTCATTATTGTTGGCATACTACAGTACTTCGCATTGTGTTTGCATTAGGTAGTCACGAAATGGAAGGCAACCAGAAAGAATATCATATGAAACTACTTTCGAGCTTAAACTAATTCTTTATGCTGAAAAATATGGTAACAGAAGGGCAGGAAGAAAGTTCAGTGTAGCTGAGAGTAGCGTTCGCTTATGGATGAAACAAAAATTGGCATTATTTGCAACTACTGCTACTAGAAAGAAATTCACTGGACCTCGCAAAGGAAGACATTCTGACGTTTAAGTAAATGTTTTGGGAATTCTTCCGAGAACGGAGGAAGATTGGGCAACCTGTGGCCAGTGACACCACAGTAAAAAAAGCAAAAGAGGTGGCTGCAGCTCTTAATACACCGAAGCAAAAGTTTAAGGCTAGCCGGGGATGAGTTTATCTCATTTTTGAAACGAGCGGGCTTATCTCTGCGACGCCGTACAACAATATGCCAAAAGTTTCCACAGGATTTTGAGATGAAACTTCAAGAATTTCAGCGGTATGTTTTCGGAAAGAGAAGAATTTTTCGATGGGCCAAATAGGCAACGCCGATGAGACACCAGTTTGGTTTGATATGCCACGTAATTACACGATTGACGAGAAGGGTACAAAAGGAGTTACCATCAAAACATCTGGGTGTGGAAAACAGCGCGTAACAATAATGCTGGCAATCACGGCAGATGGGAACTAACTTCCTCCTTTTTTAACCTTCAAGCGAAAACAAGCCCCAAGACCCCAAAAAATGAAAAGCTATTCCATGATGACGTCATTGTTTGGAATCAAGAGAAGAGATGGATGACTGTCACTTCGACAACTTGACTGGCTCCGGAACTTGTGGGAACTGCGTCCTGGTGGGCTTTCCAAACAACCATCAATGATTGTCTTGATGCATTTCGTGGTCATCTCACTGGCGACGTAAACAAGAAGATCCACAGCCTACCCAGTGACCTTGTTATTATTCCTTGAGGAATGACTTCTGTATTACAACCCCTGGACGTTAGTATAAATAACCCTTTCAAAGGTTACGTTCAGGAACAGTACGAAAAATGGTTTTGCAAACCAAATCGTGAACTGACTCGGACAGGAAAAATTAAACGTGCTGCACCCTACATATTGCACACTGGGTTTCGGCTGAGTGGAAATGCATCCAAGCATCAATGATCGCAAAGTCATTCAAGAAATGCTGTATGTAAGATACCCTGGATGCCAGTGAAGACGATGTGCTCTGGAAGGACTCCAAGGATGACAGGGAAGGAGGTAATGAATCTGTTTCTGATGTGGACTCTTGCGAGTATTCCAGTAATTATAACGTTAGTGAATAATGATGAATAACGCCTGTAATTTACAGTATGTTTCTTTGTATGTCATGTTGGTTATCAAGTTACTCGTTCTTTTTTAATGATGAACACGTCACTTATTACCGTAATGAATAACTTAAATGTAAATTATTGTTGCTTTTTATAGTTCATTTATACATTCACTGTTTGAAATAACGTTACCATTGTAAAATAAATTTCAACAACACAGAAATACCCGCCTTTGTGTGTGGAACCTTACACGCACATTAACTAAGCCCAGGGTGCTTAGAGCCCCCTTCTCTAAGCGCACTTGGGTAATTCTCAGCAGGCGCATCCACGTTGCAGGGGTTGGCCCAGCTGTCGATCTGGTGGCAAAGTTTTGCTGAGGACCCAGTATCGCTGGGTATAATGCATTACCCATGCCCAGGGTTACGGATGAAGACCACATCGGCAAGGAAGGCAAAAAAGATAGACTTCGGTGCGGTGGACTTTGTGTAAGTGCCACCTCATTCCCAAAGGAACCCAAGGGAGGGATAGACAGAGTCCTTGAGCCCAGAAAGGCAATCGTCTAGTGGAAGAAAACCACAATTAAAAATCACCTGGTCCTCCAGGTCGGGGGGTCAGGCGTTGGACCTACACTCCACCCTAGAAAAAGAAATCACATGCAGAACCTCCCAATTTAGCCTTGGAACGGAATGGATCAAAACGAAGACGACACAGGAACGAAAAAGCAGAGTGAGAACTGCAACATGTAATATACAAGGAATTTCCACAAAGAAACGTGAAGTCTTTAAAGAAATAAAGTGCCTTTATGTGGACATAGTGGGCCTAACAGAAACCAAAGTGAAAGGACATGGTACAGAATAGACAATTGATTACATATGTATTTATAGTGGCGTGCCAATGGAACAACGAGGCCAAAGTGGAGTTGCCATTGCGATAAAGAAACAACTCAAGAAAAACCTAACCAGCTGGGAATATGTCAGTGAGAGGATTCTCCAAGTACAGATGAAAATAAAGGGCCATTCCGTGGTGATTATTATTCTGGTCTATTCACCAAACGACGACACTGATGTAGCGAAGAAAGACTTATTCTGCACTCAATTGACAAGATCTCTTGAAAATATAGGGAACTGCAAAGAATTCATTTTACTAGGAGACCTAAACACCAGAACAGGATGGAAAGCTAATGACAACATAATGGGACAATATGGTGAAGAAACCATAAATAATAATGGTGGAAGATTGAGAGAATTTTGCATGCAAAATGATTTAAGAATTCTGAATGGATGGTTCAAGCATAAGGACATCCACAAATACTCATAGATGAAACCAAGCGTTAACCTCAATGCCATTATAGACTATGTCATAATAAAGCAAACAACAAAGCTAGTAGTACAAGATGTGAGAGCTATGAGAGGTGCAGAATGTGGATCACCAGATCAGACCATTTTCTGCTAAGAACTAAGATATTATTTAAGTTTATCAAAGGCACAGAAATTCAAGTGGAAACCGAGCCAGAGAAAGCCAATAATATTCAATATAATTTATTAAGCCTTGACCATAGTTCTACTCATTTCTTGTACCAGCAAAGGCTAGCAGCAAAACTTGCTGCCATTGAAGGAACCTCTGCAGATAAGATGTATGAGATGGTTAAAGAAGCCATCCATAACACAGCTTATGAAGCTCTGGGAAAAAAAGAAATCCAAAAGAGTAATACAATATGTTATGAGTGGTGGAACCACTCGGTACAAGAGAAGGTAGAAAGTAAGAAGAAAGCTTATAATAAATGGTTGAACTCAAGATCAGACAATGATTGGCAGGGCCGGCCGCGGTGGTCTAGCGGTTCTGGCGCTGCAGTCCGGAACCGTGGGACTGCTACGGTCGCAGGTTCGAATCCTGCCTCGGGCATGGATGTGTGTGATGCCCTTAGGTTAGTTAGGTTTAAGTAGTTCTAAGTTCTAGGGGACTTATGACCTAAGATGTTGAGTCCCATAGTGCTCAGAGCCAAGTCAATGATTGGCAGGAATACAGAGAGTGGAGAAAAGATGCACAGAAAACAATAATTAAGGCAAAAAACGAAGCCTGCCAGAAAACCGGAGAAGAGATAGAAAAGAGCATGGTGAATGCGCGGGCAAATAAAGCCTGAAAGGTATTAAAAACAATGAGCACACGGAATAAAGATAAAGCTGATATAAACCTCATTAGGATGCAGGAATGGATACAACACTACCAAGGATTACTAACTGAGAACAGAGCAGAATTCACTGAGAACCCACAAGACATTTAAATCAGTAATGATAATTTACCACTGATAACTCTGAAGGAAGTCCAAAATGCAATTAATGCCATGAAAAACAGAAAGTCGCCAGATCCAGCATTAACTTATATAGAACTGGTTAAAGCAGCACTGTCAAAACTCTTTGTGATATTGGCAGTGATTTTTGACAAATGCCTTAGAGGTGACGAAGCCCCAAAGAAGTAGTAAAAGGCCACAATTACATCAATATTCAAGAAGGGCAAGAGGAGAAATTGTGTAAACTATTGTGGTATTAGTGTGATGCCATCCATGGCGAGAGTCTATGGCCATATCCTAAAAAAGAGGATAGAAGAAGAAATAACTGAATCTGAAGAACAAAATGGATTCAAATCTGGTCGCTCCTGTACTGATGGAGTATTTACCCTCAAAAACCTAATGAAGAAAAGGACAGCAAGGGGCCTTACGACCCATCTTGCCTTTGTAGACCTCCAGAAAGCTTATGACACAGTTCGACAGAACTAGCTATGGACAAGTCTAGTCGGTAATGGCGTGTCACCGAGCTATGTGAAAGCTGTCAGACTCCTCTACCAAGGTTGCACGGCAATGGTAAAAGTGAGAAATCAACTATCTCAAGAGTTTGAGGTGACAAAGGGACTATCCCGGGGATGCCTACCGGAGCCTACACTCTTTTTTAAGATCTACCTAGAGGATGCACTGAAATCCTGGAAAAGGAAATGCAGTGGAATGGGTATCCCCAAAGACGATAAGATCTTGTTCACTTTATGTTTTGCTGAAGACCAGGTGTTAGTAGGTGGAAATGAGGAAGATGCAAATTACATGTCCGCAAATTAAAAGAAGAATATGAAAAGTGGGGTCTTGTCATAAACGTATCTAAAACAGAATATCTGAAAGTGGGAGAAAATGCTGTTAACGACTTACAACTCGGTGCTGATACTGTTAAAGGGTGTCATAATTTTAAGTACCTGGGAGTGACACTGTCGTCCAATGATAGAAGTATGGATTATATAAACAATAAAATTGGCCAGGGCAAGCGAGCCATAAAACAACTAAATGGTATTCTCTGGAACAAAAACATAATGCGCAGAACAAAACATACCATCTACCACATAATTATTGAAAGTATCACAACATACGGTGCAGAGTTGTGGGAACTAACTCAGAGGCAGAAAGATCGCTTGCTGGCTGTCGAGATGGATTTCTGGAGACAGGGTTGTGTATATTCCAGGCTCGATCATATTAGAAATGATAAGATCAGAGAGGTTATGAATGTCGAAAGCACAATCCTAGACTACGTAGAAAGGAAGTGCCTACTGTGGTATGGTCACTTACAGCGTATGCCAGACACAAGATGGGCAAAACGAGTATGGCAATGGACTCCACATCAAAGAAGAAAGCGCAGTAGACCTGCAAGATGCTGTAAAGACGACGTCAACGAAGTAATGGCGACGAGAGGTCTTAATGAAGGAGACTGGAATGACTGTGGAGATTGGGATGCGAGAGGCAGCGGCAGCCATAAAAACCTCGCTCATATATATATATATATATATATATATATATATATAATACCCTACCAGATATGTGCCAAAATTCCTTTTTGATAAATGATTTCCATTTTTTTAATCCACAGACTATGGCTAATGCTTCTTTTACAGAAATGGTATAGTTTCTTTCATATTTGCTCAGTGCTCTACCAGCAAAAGCAGTTGATTTATGTATAACCTGCCACCTCTCTGTCTTTTCCTGGAACATTTGAACCCTGACAAGAAAGTACAAACAATCACTTCCCCTGTGAAACAGTTAATTTCAGCTTTGTTTAGATATGATTTTATCTTCAAAAGACTTTTAATTTTTCGAACACTAATTGCCATTTTCGGGTCCATACAAAAGTACTGTTCTTCTTCAGTAAATTATTTAAATAAGGATTGTTGAATGCTTGCCCTTCTAAACATCTTCGATAAAACCCACATATTCGTAAGGAGACTTTCACCTGTTTCTTGATCATCATGACATGCTCCAGAAACGATTTTCCTATCTATGAACTCACACATTCGTACAACGACAGCCTACCAGTAGTGGGATCCAATTTTTGAAACCATCTGTATGGTGATGTAGGTTAACATTCCTGGTATCGACCCTGCAGCCACTCAAACTGGTGGGCCATCATTGAGTAAGCACAGAAAAAAATTACAAATTCCACATGATGCTTTAGGGCTTTAATAAAGCAATGTTGTATGGACTGGTTGTGTAACATAATATTTAAGGTATGGCTCTGGCAGTCAGAACTCTGTGGGTTCAGCTCTTATCAGGTGCTTTGAATTTTTTTTTATTTTTAAATCTCCATCGAAATGCCTTTGGTCGTTATGTTATTAACTTAATTTGTTTCAACGTAATTTTTTATTTCTATTCCTTTGCTGCATTATTTTAGTCATCATATTTACTTTTTCATATGCTAATAATTTTCTTCCTATGAGTCTTTCACACTAGGAAATTTTTTTCATTTAATTGTAATTATTGTTATATGTCAACTTCGACATATATGTCGACTGTTTTATCATTCTATATTTTCGTCCATGTCACTGCATTCATTATTTCTATCATTTTGCTCGAATTTCATCTTACTCTTAATCCCTTCTTTCGTTTAAATCTTCATCTGCATTATTTTGTCCATAGTGCACTGAGAATTTATGTTTTAAATGTTTGGTTGACCATTACCATTAAAAAGTAAATTTTGTAATGAAAAAAACATTTTTGACATCATCACACAGTCACTATTAAAATATTTCGTCTTTTGTTTTTTAACCAATAAATCAGCATTTTCAAATGTTTTCATATTATGATAGGTAATTTAATTCTTATGCACAAAAATAATTCAATTCATATGCACAAAAATTCCAAGTGGTAAAAGATTGGAAGGAAGAGAAAATAAGGTGAGCTGAAAAAGTTAATATTATGGTGATTAAAATGATATCACAACGGACTATAAGCAAAAAATTACACTTAAACGAATTAAGTGAATGAAATAATGACCAAAGTCGTTTTGATAAAGATTTAAAAATTAAAAAATTTCAAGCCGTCTGACGAGACTCAAACCCACAACCTTTCACATACAAGGACTGCAGCTTAACTATTATGCTGCCCAGTCAGTCGATTTAACATTCCTTTTTTTAAACTCTAGAGCATCATGCAAAATTCCTAAATTTTATTCCTCGATTATTCACAAACGAGGGCTCTCAAGGACGAATGGCTGCAGGGTGTCATATCTGGAACCATAATCTGCATCACCGTATAGATTGTTTCAAAAAGTCGTTCCCACCACTGTTGACCTCTCCATGTTAGTGTTAAAATCATGCCTCATTTTATGAGGAAATTGAATACTTTACTAATCATCACTAAGTGTGCATTTCAAGCTCGTGTTGCTGTCAACAAATCGTCCACATTCATAGCAATCTGTGAACATATCTCATTTCGAAGCTTCAAATGCTCTTTTAAATACCAACATAGAAGTATTTAATCTGAAAGACACCATTTTGTTAGTAGCAGCTCTTTCCTGCAGGTAAAAAAGCACTACATTTTCCTGAGTCAAGTGCTAATTGATTTTTTAAATCAAAGCCTGTCATAAATCGAATTTTGTAATGTTTTTGCAACATTTCATCTGAATTTTTAGGCTAGTCTCTTTCCCATTGCACTATCTTCTTCACAGTGCGATTGTCAATAACAACCTGGAATCAACCATCTTCTTTACCTACTTTTATTAGTTGGTTATTATGCTGCCCCATTTGACCATCTTCTCAATCTCTTTTTTAACCTCAACAATCTTTGAAACAGTAATCAGATATGGTGGAATGAAAAATTTTATGTTCAACTATATGTAGCCAGTGTGTCTTTCCTTTACCAGCCCTGGCTTATCTGAGAACACTTTCTCAAATTATCCTTTAGTACTTGATACAATCCAGTCTTTTGTGCTAATGAAAAATCATTAATTCAGTTTGCGACTTTCGTGAAATCATTCTCTTCATATGCATGTTTCTTAATTGTCCTTGTACGGTATTATTCAGAACCATTACCTAAACCACCATTTGTTTCATCCTCTTAAGCTTCTAGTTAACTTTTAACATCAGACTGATACAGATTGCATACACCCATAGCCCCAGCAACAACATATGTGCCTGAATCACTTGTTCCCACACTTCTAACTTGGACTAATTGTAGCACAACCCCTGTAGCTACTATGTGCAAATAAGTGAATGGAGTCTCTCTGTCAACTTTGGCCACTACCTCTACATCCAACTTTTCACTACCCAAAGCCATGTAAATTTCAGTTTAATCTTAAAGTATTATTACTCAGTTTTTTTCCTTTTTTTGCTTAAATAAAATCCAATATTAGTTTTGTTTTGAAATCTGTTTGTGCACTGCTTACAAATCCATGTCCGTAGAGTTTATGAAATTTTGGTAGAGTCTTGTCACCAGGCAGCCAAATGTAACACCACCCTTAAGCAAATTCGAACACTTGGTTTTAAGTTTTAATTTTGACTTTATGTTTCTTAAGGATGTTAAATATAACACAAATACTTTTGCTGTTTTTTTAACAAGAATTTAATATCCTTGTTTCGTGTCACACCTTTACACTAGAGTGATTTAATTGCTCTAATGTAATACTATATTCCATTAGCTTCGTATAAGAACAAGTTAAGATCATGGTAACTAGACACTGTAGTGCCTGATCTGTACCAAAGTTGGGAATGACTTTAGATTCAAAAAATATTTAAACAAGGCCTGAAAATGGTGGGATTACTGTTAAGGCAATTACATCGTTACAAAGGATTTGGTAGTTTTAGACTGAATCGTTCTGTATCACTTTATGCACTCACTACACTCCCTGTGTTAGTCATTATTCAAATTACTTTGAAATGTCCACTGAACCACAGTGTTTGTTTTCAATCCTGGATCAAGAATCAGTACAATCTTACTTTGTGCCTTTATCACTTGAAAAAATACTCTTAGATAAAGAAATGAGCCACTGGTCCTAATGGAACAAAAATTTCATTTTTTTGTATTTGCACTCAGAATTACTAAATAATTTTCTTGTAAATTATTACAACTTCACCTTAGTGAAAAAAATGAAGCAAAGAAGCACATATTTGTTTCTCTACGTTTGCCACTAACATTATTGAACTTACTCAAAGGGAAATGATGTCACTCATTAACCTTATCATTTTACATTAATCTTGCAAGATCCTAATTGGCAAATTGACCATGAACTGTAGCCGTTACTGTTCAGAACTCGTATAATAGCAATTTGCTTTTATAATGTAACTAAACACTATTTGGAAATCGTGAAGTCAATTGATTTACATTTCTATTAAGTGACATTTGCATAGTATCCTCGCATATCTTATGTAAAAATGTAACCATGTCCCAGCATATTGCATTTCTTGACTTTTGTGCTTTCTGGGCTTGTAATGTGAGCTAATTCAACATAGAATTAATTTCAAAAAATTTTGCATCTCGCGCATTTTTATGACTGATACTAATTGCTACCGTAAATACATTAAACTGACCCTTTCATTCAACATTGTGCAGTGCTTTACTGCATAAAAATTAATTGCTTGTTTTGTACACCAGCTGCTGACTACACCACACTACTGTGTAGCTATGACTGATTGCCACTGACTGCCAATCTCTTAACAGTTAAAACAGCAAGGCAAGAAAAAGGCGCTAAAATAAAAGATGTAGTACATCCTTTACTTTTGTGGTTGAAGACTATGTCCAGATATTTATTAGAAAATCATTCCCTCAGCAAGAAAGCAGTCAATCAAAACAGGGACTGATGACCTTAGCTGTTTAGTCCTCCTTAAACATCCCAACAACATTTAAAACATTAATAAGTAAAAGAATTTAATGTACAAAATTGTTTCATTTACACAAATTATCAAGCGCATATTCTAGAATTATCAATAACTAATCATTGATTTCACAGACAAATTATAAAAAATATAATCAATACTAAATTATTATGACAAAGAATATGAGATAATAAGAAAAAAGTAATGTTGTTAATTTAAAACACATGTTTCTTTCCCCAAGTCCCCTATTCTACCTTCCTGCTGCTGCAAATAGCTTTGTCAGTGGACAGCAGGAGCCATGAAGGGCACAGATGCGTCTTCTTACCTGCTTGAGAGAACACTTCGGCTTGGGTCAGTAGTACTCATTTAACACTGTACGCTCTTCACAAACATGGCATGGATATACAGGGTGTATCATAATTAATGGCGTAAATTCATGCAGTTTAATTGTGGCTTTGTCCTTATTAGCTACTACTGACTTGATTCTGTGTAAATGTAATGGCATCCCAGTTATGAAAATGTAATAATACTGTATAGCATTAAGAAAAGTTATTAGAGTTACTTTGGTAGAAATGCAGGTGTTTTGGATGAACACAACAACAGTTACATGACTGTACTCATAGTTAAATGAGGTGTTCAAAGTGTCGTCCTTGTACCAGGAAGCACACCTGCACCTGTCGCTGCAGTAACTTTCGAAACTTCGAACATGCTTGAATCATTTCGTAATTATTGTCTCTATTCCATTTCTTCAACAATGTTAACCAGAGTGGCGTACACAGAAATCCGTGTGGTTCTGATCAGGTGGTATTGGAGACCACAGTACAGGTCCTCCTCTCCCAATCCACCGTTGGCCACATTAGAACGTTAGATGTCGTCTCACCAAAATGTGCCAGTGCTCTATCATGCATGTACCACATCATCTGGCTTTGGTCTAAGCGAACATCCTCAAGCAATCCTGCCACATGGTGCCACATGGGTGAACCCTGCTTTATCTGTAAATAAAATTTTACTGTCAAACATAAGGTTTACTACAGATCTTTGTTGCATCCACTGACAGAACGCTAGTCTAGGACCAAAATCCACCTCACTAAGACACTGGTCACATTGGAGGTGGTAGGGGTAAATTGCATTGCGATTCATTATTCTCCAAAGATTATTCTAGCTCATTCCAGGAGTCTGGGTGGCAGGTCTCTGTGCCAAGATTTCAGAAGTGTGTTTGACTGTTTCCAGTTCCACATCTTCAAGCACAGGCCTATGCACTCCTACATCACGTGTAAAGCTCCCAGTTTTTTGGAGACATTGATGCACCCTTGTGAATGGTTGACTCTCAGGGTCTCTTAGGGCAAGGTATCCTTCTTGGTACAAGTGTTCAGCCTCCCATGCAATGGCATTAGTCCTACCATACATGAAATGCATATTCGCATGCTGCTCCTTACTGTGATGTCCCATGTTACCACCAACACTCATACAACACAACTGGCGCTTCGCAAACAACTGTCAGGACTGACACTCTGACTGTGTACTGTACTGTTGTATCCATTCTGTTTGCAACTCCATGTCTCGAAAACATAAACAAAGACCACACAATGGATTAGCATGTGGCGTTTACACAGAATCATGTCAGTGGTGGCTGGTAACCATGAAGTCTCACTTCATTTGTGGACCTATGTTTACTGAGATTTTTTTCGATTCTAGTATGGTGTACTTCCAACAGCATGCATTTACACCATTAATTGTGATATACCCTATGTACTTGCCTTCGATTACATTCAATATGCAACAGCAGTGTGTGGGTAGCGAGTTTATGCAATCTTTGTAATTCTGTAGACTCTTGCTGTGCACTAAAAGGAACGTGTAGATGAACACTTATAGATTTCTGTCACATGTTGCTCCCCCATGCACATATATGGACTGTACACAAAATTTTTTATTGTGATGCAGCAAGGGGACGAAATTAGCTAACTGTTAAATCATGTAATAAAGTGTTTATTTAAAAATGAAACAACGACCTATGCAGTGTCACCAGTCTATGAAGTGTCTTAGTTCAAGAAATCCTATGGAAATATTTCGAAGCACGTTGTCTTTGAACAACTTTACATATTGGGCTTCCATGTACATCTTGCCTTCGTTTATTTTATGGTCTTCCCTCTCCTCATGTTAATTGGGATATCATGTAGGTAACATTCTATCAGATCCTTTTGAGCAAGAGAACAGGGTCCTTCAAGGTAGTGCTTTAAAGGTGCTACACTTACCATCTGCCAACAAGTACATGGCAGTGACCATTGTTAATTAAGAGGCTGGAAGAGTGAACAGGAAACATTGGCTTTAAATTTTCATCTGGAAAATCTATGTGTTTCTTTTAAGGATTCGAATCGTGTTTAAATTTTATAGGTCCTAGAACGAAGTATATCCGTTAATTTTAAGGAATCAGTGAGGTTTTTGGGGCTCCCTTCTTTTAATTTTCACATATAGTATATCTGAAAATATAGTCTCCCAAATCAGTCAGTATTTTAAAGTATGGTGCTCATGAGATTTACTTACTTATCTGTTCACACAACCACAGCCGGTCCTTGGCGTCACTCAGCCCAGCCTTCCGTACCTTCCTGTTAGGCGTATCTTCATCTCCCAGACCCAGTATATGCGTGTGTCCTACAGTATTACCCTTCCATCTCATACTCGGCCGCCTTAGTGATCTCCGTCCTTCTGCTTCTCCATTTGTTACTGTCTTTATTTCCGTAGTTTTCCTTCCCGTGCGACATCTCATGCACCAGTGGATGGACGAGTGGCTGAAAGTAAGGGCAATTATTTGCAGTCGGTGAAATCCATTGTCAGCTGTTGACGTCCATTTTTCTGGCTGCAGAGACGTGACGAACTGATCAGCCAGTCAAACGTATCAGTTGTGGTATAGTAGTTTTTCCACAGTAAAATTTTAAGACCTCCAAGCAGATTCTTCCCAGGTTCGAGTCCCGTCCCGTCCCGGCACAAAGTTTTAATCTGCCAGGAAGTTTCAAATCAGCGCACACACTACTGCAGAGTGAAAATTCATTTTGAAGGAAAATTTTGAATTTAATTTAGTACAAAGTTTTCTCTTTTTCTCTTTTCAAACTGTTTTAGTATGAACGCTATAGATTGAGATGATGCCGTGTTAATAATAATAATAATAATAAGCTTTCAGCATGGTATCATTTATGCGTTTGTTATAATTATAGTGACTGTGTGAGAGCGTTATGGCTCTTTTAAAATACAAAAACGAACCTGCAAGCGGTACGTATCGCTTCCACAGTGGGTTGTCAAAGTATTTCGTAGAGTGCGACTATTTAAAAAACAATTGCCAACGCTTGTCTGTCGCTCTGTGAAGTGCTTGTGAAATTCCGTGTTTTGAACAGGAGTGTGCTTGTACGTTTGGATTGACGAAAAATATACAGTGTTCAGGTAAGTTTTTTCAGTATGTGTTGATTACTGAGAGAAACCAGCAGACCTCAATGTTCAAGTATTAGTGATATTGTGGAACTGCATTTATCGTAACGTAAATAGATTGACAGCCGTGAAGATAAGGGTGCTTCCTCCCGAATAATAAACGCAATGTTAGAGTGAAGTGTGTGGCTATTACATGTTGTGACAGTTTTACAATCGAGTGTATGCCTATACTACACAGTGTGTATACGCATGTAACTAAGCGTGAGTGAAACTTGGGACGCACAAAGTGGAAAAAAGGGGGAAACACCGCGTTAACGGTAGGAATTGTCATTGCCTAGACTTCTAGGTATGCTTGATTATAGAAAGACAGTGCTACAATAACAGAACAATAGTGACCTGTTGTGGCAGCTCTAGGCTGCCAGCAAACGACGACTTGTGTGTAACCATCAAATTGCAAATGTATAAAGTGAGCAAACTTATTGACATATCGGTCAGTTTTCAAAGAAACATAATCGTTTATCTCGTCTGAGTACTTTTCTGAATAAATAGCAGATATGGTCATTGTTCCACGCTTTAGCTAATTCGAAAATGGTGTAATTTTTTAGATTTTGATGCCGTATGGAAGATAATGGCTATTGACAAATAGCAGTGCACCTTTCGAACAAATTTGGGGTATGTTTTATATTATATTCTTACGCGTTTGTAACTACTTTACGTACGTCATGAATATTCATTCATATGCTGACAGGATGAAAAATATAGTCGACACCACATATGCAGTAAAATGTTGTAACAAACAGGATTGTGGTGTCAGAATAACTTCCTAGAACAGAGTATGTTGTATTAATACACACCAGGTTTGTGTCCCTATGCAGCAGGTGGTTGGTTGACATTTCAGATGGTTTTCTCAGACTGAAGGGCTGAAGTCTTCGCTGTGGAAAAATAAAAATCAGTTGCTGTGCTTATCTTCATTGGTTGATATCCTCTTACATTCTGAGGTAACTTAATCGAATTGGTTGTATATTTTTACCGTGAGAGTTAGTAGAGCAGTTTGTACTACTAAGAGCATCATAGATGTGCTCTTTCAGGAGGCTGAAAAGTTTTCCATTACAGTGATCTGCCACTGTGTATGACACTAAAAGAACACTTCACCGTATTTGCAGATGACACAACCATTATGCTAAAGTATCACACTGCAGTGTAGAGCACTCTGCAACCACTATATTTGGAGCAGCTCTAGATTGGTTCACTTCTGATGGTCTGTCTCTCAGTGTTAACAAGACTCAATTCATTCAGTCTCAAATGGCAGACAAAATAATATTGAAATAAAAAATGGCGACAAAGAAATATTGAGAGCTAGGCTTCCAAATTCATGGGATTACACATTAACAACACTAAACTGGTCAGTTAACATCATTGACCTATATAAAAGACTGAATTCAGCAGCATTTGTCATTCGCTCAATTTCAACTCTTTGTGACTTGGAAACAATGAAAGCTGTGTACTTTGGATATTTCCATTCACTTATGATATGTGGCATCATATTCAGGGAAACAGGTCATGAGCAAATAAAGTCTTTATTGCGCAGACTATAGTCGTTATAATGATGGGTAGAGTGCACACTAGGTGCTGTTCCAGAAGCTTATTGAAACAACTAGGGATCCTCATCATGCCATGCCAATACATTTTTTCACTAATGTGCTTTTTGAACACTAATCAATGTAGAGGACAATCAGTGAATATCATGATCATGATACAAGAAGTAAACATGATCTTCACAAAGATACACAAATCACAGTATGGTACAGAAAGGAGTACGTTAGTCAAGCATAAAAGTAAACAATAAACTTCCATTTCATATTAAATCAGTCATTGGGGATAAGACCAAATTAAAAAAGAAACCCCTAAAATAGGCATGTGTGACAGTGTGTAATAATTAGTGAAATGTGTTTAATTTTAAGAATTCCTGTGAGAAATGACTATGTAGCACTGTATACCAATTGTTCACAATGTGTTTCACATGAACTAAAACATAAGCCTTGTAATTGTTTGAGTAACCATCACTACTGTAATCTATATCATTATTTGAACACGTGAACCTCGTGTATCTATTTACATGAGATTTAGCTTGTAAGTCTCCTGACCATTTACATATGGTTACTGTTGTAATAATCTGACACGTTCTACATCCTAGCGATACTCTCGCGTCAAGGATCCATGGAAACGACTAGGCCTGCTTTGCTGTATGATGTGTATTGCCAGCATTATAAATACGTTCAGGTCTCTCGGTATTTGCAAATAAACTCTTATCAAGGCTAAGCAACTAATGTGTGCAAACAGTGAATCTCAGCTACAAATCTGTCACTTTTAAGTACAATCAAGAAATGATCTATGAAACAGTTGTCACAATCTTCATTTCTTTGATGAGCAATAGCACAAATGTTATACAGTATAGTGTTTTTTCTTCCCTGTAATTGAATTTAAATATCAATTTTTTAATATAATTGTATTTTGTTTTGGTTTTATTTGTGATTATGAAATTGTTTTGGCAGGCTAAAATCCTGCTATAAGTCACATGTAAGTATTTTATTCACTTCGTACAAAGTGTTTTGGTGTCCGTGCTGAACTGTCAGCAAGTATACTTTTTGTGAAGGTTGGACAGTACCAACCTATTCTGGTCCTGGGTGCACAACTATAACTGAGGCTGAAACTCTGAATTATGCTCAGTGTGAATGAACATCCAAAGTACCGATTTATATGGTGTATGCATCAGACTTGAAATTAATTTAAAGAATATCCAGTATAAGTGGATATCAAAATTGAAGTAAAGTACTACTATGATTAACTTCATACACATAATGTTCTAGGAGACACTCAAGATAATTGAAAGAGTAAATATATAGTGTATCCAGAGTGTTGAAGAAAAACAAACATTTAGAATTAATAAAACTACTGTAGTACAAAATTTATACTATGTGTTTCTCCTTGGAATTTTGACATGAACTTTCTTATCTGTACTGTGGAGCGCCATTTTTATAACTTTATCTGGCATAGTCCATATCAATTCAGGCAGGCTACGAAACATTTTTATTTAATTTAGCATATGTTAAAATGAAGGACCAAGTAAGGAACAATAATTTTATTATTTTCTCAAAAAAATTTCTGCTCTTAGATACAGCCCTCCAAAGATGACACTGCACATACCTTTTTAAGATGCGAATTTTGTAAAAAAAAAAAAAATAATTAAAATGCGGTATCTCTGGAACAGTTCTAGATACTTTTTTTATTTTGTTTGAAAGATGATTGGTTTATGATAACAAAGAGATCCTCCATTTGGATTTACCTGTCAAAGTTCTTTTACTATAGCATTCTGAACTTACTTTATAATTTATGGAAAAAAAAATTCAGTTGATTCGTACCTTATAGTTCTACATTCCCTGAAAAGGAGAGCTTCCACTTTTAGGCTGAACAGGTTTTATACGCAGTTGAAATTTTTGCCTTACATAAACCTGTTTTATTACTACATTATCACATAACAGGCTCATAAAAATCAAAACCTAACCTTATTTAACATAATTTTAGTTTTGAAAGATGAGTAAGACACTCATTTTTAAAACATTTTAAATGGTTCCAAAAAGTTCGTGAAAGGTCCAAAGACTTAAAGGTTTCAATTTATACAACTTCTGTGCACTCTGTTTTGCACAGAAATTAGCCAGTCAATGAACTAAAAATGTGTTCCACTGCTTCAGTATCTTCCTTTGATATAGAGTGATGCCTTCATGCTGAACCAATAGGAACTGGAGCACTTACAATCTTCGAAACATTGTAAACAGGAAGTGAGCACTAATGGCATTGCTGCCGTCCTTCACCTGGAAACCTATATCCAGCAGCTGGTCCACGTGGTGGCATAAAGTTCACTACAGTATCATTTAACTAATAATTGGTGTCTACAATTTCTGCAATCCACCACACACACACACACACACACACACACACACACACACACACACACACCACAAACATCCCCCGTCTCTGGTTGTGAATCTGAAAATTATTCTGCTGTTTCTGAGGTGCTGGCCGAACAAACAAAATTTCTTCTTTCTTGCTCTTTAATGTGCATGCAATATGAGTTAGCCCATCACTTTGAGTCGAAAAATGTGTTGTCTGCATTCCTATCACAGCTGTAGTTAGTTTGGAACATTCTTCTTTTTTCCGCTCACAGAATTCTTTGATTTCCTCTTTGGGCAAAAGAATGAGGGCTGTGGATGCGTAAAATTTCACGACTCTCGTAAATGCCTCAACGTTCTGAATCACAGCTGTATTTGGTCTGTAAAGATTATGTTTTGTAGCATAGTGCTTCAGAAGGCTGTCCACACCATCACGAGGCCCCTTCCCATGACCAGTAGCACTGTATACCCAGTCAGTTGGCACAAGCGACTTGCTAAGTTCAGACAGCTGGTAACGATTTTTAAAATGACTAGGAACACGATCAGAGATAATGATGATCTCTGCCTCTGTTTGCAGTTGAAGAATTTTGTACATTGCTAGCAAAGCATGTGCCGAGTCATGTCTTGTGTCATCATTTATAATTGCAACATTTGTGGTCTTGTTTTGAAAATATGTCACTCCTGTAAAAACTGAAACCTGCTCATTACTCCAATGATACCGTTGTACTTCTTGTGGGAGAATTACAGACCAGTTCTCAGCAAAATCTCAGTGAAGCACTAAACATAGTTCGTCAGCCTGTACACACCCTGTCACTTGTGCAATGTGGTGTTGTTGCAATGTCTTCAGATGCTAATGTGTTACTGCTTTCATTGACCATTTACCAAGTTCATCAATGAAACTGTCAAAGGCAACAGTTTACTTAATTAGTTTATTTTCCTCCCATGTTGGATATGTAATTTATGCAGTTATATCTGCTACGTCTTCCAGGCCAAGTGTCTGTAAAGACGGTCCTCCCTTTCCATGGCAGTCACCACATTCTTGAAACAAACAAGTCTCTTGCTTTACATCACAGAGTACTAAAGGCATCACACACCCAACCAAGGTGTCATATGACATGGGCTCCAGTAAGTTCCTCAAAGTTACCACACAAAGTTCAAAATCCACGCAGTACACACATCAACCGTCATCCCTAGGCCTTAGTGCATAAAATTTTGATCTTCCAATATGTGAAGTTGTATAGTTGCTCTTATAAACTACAGAAGTTTCTTTAATACTGCGAGTCATGTACCTCTTCACTTTCACATCTTTTTGACCTTCAACTGTTACAGTTATAGTGTCTTTTTTGCTGGCACTCTAGCGAGAACAGTCCCATTCATCTCCCAGATAAAATGACTGCACTGTTTGAACTGGAGCTGCTTCTACAGGATGACCATAATACGGATCAGGTCCCCCAAAGACTACTTTTACAAACCTCACATTTCCTGATTTGCTATCATCTACTTTCATACTGATGAACGTGGTTCAAAATTGTTTTCTTTGAAAATGTCTGTGGAATAATAGTTAAAACTTGCACCTTTTCACTATACGATGCACAATATTCAAGAGGTGAGTTGATATTTGTGAAAAATTCCTGGCACGAGGTGTAAGAATACTGAATTTCTACTTTGAAGAGTGTGGTCAGTTTTGCTGTAGCGTATTCATCCATAGCTTTAGTAATTTCTCTGTGTTTTCTTGACGCATAGAGCTTATGACTCGACTTAACTGACCATGGTTTCTTCACAGGACTAACATCTACCTCTGTAGTTGACTAATTCGGGGTATTTAATTCTTCCTCTACTGATGCAAAATCTACATCATCTGCAGCATGGGAGGCGTCACCTTGTTCAAATATTGTTGTTGTTGTGTCAAAACATTTAGAACACAAAAAGTCATCACTAGAAACCTCTTCACTTTGAAACAGAGTCTTCAAATTAGAACACTTATTCCCAACTTAAACAAAGTCTGTTTTTTGTCTTATATATCACGCTTTTATTGATATGCAAATAGTCAACACCCTTCACTCTCCTGTTGCCACTGTCAGAAGACGTTTCGAACAGTCCTTTTCACAAAACACAGTCAAGTGTGTCAACTGGCAAATTCCTTGTGAAAACAAAGAACTCACTGGATTGTCTCAGAAGCCTCTTCAGTAAACAAATTAGCATTGAACAACTACCATACAGAAACCTGCAGTGAACAAAAACGACAAAGTAACTGACAAGAAACTGCAACAAAGTGTACAAAGTAACTGCAACAATGAAAGTGAAAAGAAATAACTGCAAAACAGACAGTAGAAATAAACATTGTAACAAAGAAATTAGTAAGAAACCACTTCAGTGAAGATGTTCATTAGCCTTGAAAGTTTAAAAAACATGATTTTAAAAAAAGAAAATCCTTCCAACTTAAAAGTGGAAGCTCCCCTTTACAAGGAATAAAGTACTACATGGTACTAATCAACAGAAAACAAATGTTACTTTTCTGGACTGGCGTTTTTGGAAGAAAAAAAAATTGAGTTAAAAAAAATTAAAAATGCGACAGTAAAAGAACTTTGACAGATATGTACAAACAGAGGATACCATTGTAATCGTAAACCAATCATCTTTCAAATAAAAAGAACGTTAACAAAATATCTAGAACTGTCACAGAGATACAGCATTTTAAAACTTTTTACGAATTTTGCATCTTCAAAATGGTGTTTGCAGCTTTTGATGCCTGTACCTCGGGACTTTTTTAAGAAAAAAATTGTTTCTTACTTACTCCTGAATTTTAACATATGCTGATACGGATTATGCCATCTAATTATGAATGGATTCAGAAGCAAAGTTTCTTAAGGTTCCTATGTACAAGACTTAGGCCTGTATGAACTGTGAATGGTTGCATAGATGGTGTAATAAATAGAAACACCCTTCTAGAAGCTATGGTATGACTGACTTTATTTTATGCAGAAATGATCAGGTTTTGTGAGTACCTTGTTTTTCCAATACTTTATGCCATTTAAGATTTTGAATTGAAGACAGTGAATTTATTTACCAAGAAGTTGAGTATGAAGGAAAATATGTACTGTGAGATTACTTGCTTGTCAGCTTTAATAACCAAATCATAATTACCTTTGTTGGCTGTTTTCAATGTTATTTTTAGTCATCTGAGTTGACAGGAAAGTGTAGCACAAGTCTTATACAGCTTCTGGTGGCATAATATAAAATTAATCTGCATTTAAATATGTGTAGCATGTGTAACATGTGCACACAGAGAATTCTAGTTACACAAGAGTACAGTAATTAAATACATTCATATCATTGAATATTTCCATCAACAAAGGATGTACTGATAATACTGTGTTAATACACAGATACTACTACTACTACTACTACTACTACTACTACTACGCCGTAGTAGTGGTGGTAGTGGCAGCAGTTGTTGTCGGTTACCATAGTCATCAGTTTTTTTTCTTCCACCAACACAAAGCATATGTTTTATTTTAATTTTTTTATGAGTAGTATTGAGTCTTTTGGTTTTTGCGGTTTTTGCCATATGAGAATTTTGCGTAAGTCCCCTTTTGTGCTGGCCACAAAATGAAGCACGATATAGCAGCAACACACCCAAAATATTTGTGAAACTGGGTATGTTTGTATTTCAGTTAGCAATACCAATGCGTTTTCCATACTTTAGCAAGGAGGGTAATTTATGCCCCCAATACAAACAACTAAAAAAAATCATTAATTGTTGTTTACTTCTATTAAAAACATACTTTTAAAGAGCTACTGATGTGTAAGTAGGGTCCAAAACCAGAAAATATCCTTTAACACACTCTACCTTTAACAACACACTTTCAGTAACATGGGGAGTACTTCTAAAAAAATCGTTATTGTGGTTAACTTTTACTCTTAATTTGATTTATAAAGAGGTATTGATGTGTAACAAATTTCATGAACATGCAAATTTTGAGTGACATTCATTGGGGAAAGTGAATTCTACTGCTAAAACATAAATTTCTGGGTTAGGTGTAACTGAAAAATTTAAAACATTTATGGAATCTGGTAAACGATTCATTAAAAAAATATATATATTTTTTCAAGATTTTAAAATATGTAGGTTGGAACTTAAATAGTGACAACACTGCTGTGGAGACACTATGCAATGGAATCTACTATTGTTGCTGATAGCACACGTTGTTGACGTACCTACCTTACCTCCGAGCAAATGAGCTCTCCTGTCTTGCGTTACCAGCGTGGGCACAATCAAGGGAAACAGTCACTTGTGAGCAAGCGGTCTAACGTGATGGTGTCACTGTTTTTGAAACAGAGACAACGGAGTTGGATCAAGATTGAATGTGCCAGAGGTCATACAGAACGACAGTGTCATCAGGGTTTTCAAGAGGCGTGTGGGGAATCAACATTGCTGTACAGAACAGTGGCATGTTAGGTAAAAGCCTTCAACAAAGGTCGGCAAACTGTGGCGGACATGCATTGGGCAGGTGGTCCTAGTGTCTCTGAAGTAGTAGTGCATGCTGTTGCTGCGTTAGTGAACAGTGATCGATGCCATACAATTCGTGAGCTTGCCCATGAAACCGGATTCCCGCATATTACTGTGCTTCGCATCCTGAAGGAACACCTGGGGATGCGAAAAATTGCATCACAATGGGTTCTGCATGACTTGATGGAAATGCAGAAATGGATGCATTATGATGCTGATCAAACACACTTGGAGTGCTATGAGCACGTAGGAGAGGCTTTCTTATGCCATATCATAACACTGGATGAGACATGGGCCGTATCGTACAAGCCAAAACTGAAACACCAATCCAACTAATGGCATCATTATGGGTCTCCGCCAAAGTCGAAAGTGCGTCAGAGCCCCAGTATGGTGATAGTTATGGTGATTCTCATGTACGACTGTGATGGGGTTATCCTAACACATTACGTTCCTATACGGCAGACCGTCAGTGCACAGTATTACTGTTCGTTTTTGGAGCATCACCTGCGAACAGCTTTGTGAAAGAAGCAGTGACACTTTCTGCGCAACGCACCCATCATTTTACACGACAATGCACTGTCGCATACAGCGCAATCTGTGACTGTTCTGTTCAGTCGATTCAGTATTATTACCATCCACCATACTCCCCAGACTTAAGTCCTTGTGTCTTTGATTTGATCCTGAAGATGAAGGAACCACTTTGTGGCATTCGCTTCAGAACTGTTCCAGAGATTAGACAGGCAGTAAACCATTTCATTCACACCATCAACAGAACAGGCTCTGCTAATTGTATACTACGCCTTCCACATTGCTGGCAATGGGTTCTACACAACGCTGGTGACTACTTTGAAGGACAGTAACAGGTGCAAACATGTAACTCTTTTGTATCGGTTGTGAATATTGTACGGGTGTCCCAAATCTTCAGTGTCAAAATTATACAGATGATAGAGAATTCTAAAATTAGTTTAGAGTGCCACAAGTTTCCCCGAAAACGACACAAAATAAATTTCTGTGTCACAGTAGTTTCTGAAAATAAATCCATGAGATGTTGTTGAGATGGAAAGGAGGGGGGGGGGGGGGGGTGTCTGTCATACAGGGTCTCTGTAAATTACCTTTAGGATTTTAAAAACTTTTAAACTACTAGATTACGATAACTGGTTTTCTACATGACACACAATAACTAGCAGTTTTGTTTTCCAATTTGTAAGAGTAGTACATATGACTGTGCTTCGCATCGTGAAGGAATGCCTGGGCATGCGAAAAATTGCACCACACAGTGGCATGGACAACGTCCTGTTGGTATTATTTCCATGTGATCTCCAGGAACAGCATGTCAAACTGCATTGTTAAGTCCTGTAGGTCTGTAATCTTGGTTCAGGACTCTTGATCCTTCACAACACCACATAGGAAGAAGTTTAGTGGTGCAAGGTTAAGTGATTGTGGTGGCTGCCTAATCAGACCATCCAATCCAGTCCTCCTATCCAGAAACTTACCTTCCGGAAATTGACAGACATTCAGTGAGGTGTTGCCACATCGTGGTGGCATACATTGTTAATTTTATTTATTTATTCGCCCAGGGATCATCTTACAGGATTTGTTATGATGATACAGTGAAAATAATAAGCTAAAAGAGAGAGAGAGAGAGAGATTTTTTTATGAGGATAGGATAGATCATTGGCCATCAACTTTGTGAAGGAACCCTCCCACTTTTGCCTGAAATAATTTAGGAAAAGCTAATCAGTATCGTGAGACAGAGCAAATGCCATCATCCCAAATATGTCATTGTTTTATCAAATTCAATGCCTCATTCAGTTGGTCCTTATTATTTGTCTTTTTGTTCCGTGTTCCGTTGATCAATCTCGTGGGTAACTGTTATGATGTGGAACACATCAAATGCATAAGAAATGCACACATAAATCAAGGTTCTTTTTTAAAAAAATAAAAATAAAAACTGAAAAATTCTATTACCTACCCCATTCCCTTAAGTGGCACAAAATGCAAATACATACATCAAAAAAAGTTTTGCATCACCCCTGTTCCCAGAACTCCTGAAGATAGATGTTGACTGTGGATATTGTATCACAGACACAGTCCCTTTGACTGCTCAGATATGTCACTAAACCCGCCCAAATATGTAAACAACCATGCATGAGCAGCACCTATTAGACGGAGGGGGTGCGACTGCCGATCAGTTCCAATCATTCCACCAAGGAGGTGGTACATGACTTGTGTTGTCTGTAATTCAACTATGCCTAGATAGTCAATATTGCGGTTTGATGATGTCCGCGTTGTTACTTCATGCCAGGAAGGGCTCTCAACAAGGGAAGTGTCCAGGCATCTCGGAGTGAACCAAAGGGTATTTTTCATACATGGAGGAGAGACAGGAACTGTCAATGACATGCTTCGCTCAGGCTGCCCAAGGGCTACTACTGCAGTGGATGACCGCTTCCTATGGATTATGGCTCGGAGGAACTGTGACAGCAATGCCACCATGTTGAATAATGCTTTTCGTGCAGCCACAGGATGTCATGTTACGACTCGAACTGTGCACAATAGGCTGCATGATGTGCGACTTCACTCCTGACATTCAGGGCGAGGTCCATCTTTGCAACCACGACACCATGCAGTGCGGTACAGATGGGCCCAACAACATGCTGAATGGCATGTTGGCTGTGATTGGCATCACATTCTCTTCAGCAATGAGTGTCGCATATGCCTTCAACCAGACAATCATTGGAGACATGCTTGGAGGCAACCCAGTCAGGCTGAACGCGTTAGACTCACTGTCCAGCTAGTGCAGCAAGGTGGATGTTCGCTGATGTTTTGGGGTGGCATTCTGTGGGGCCGACATATGCTGCTGGTGGTCATGGAAGGTGCCATAATGACTGTACGACACGTGAATGCCATCCTCCGACCAATAGTGCAACCATATCGGCAGCATATTGGCGGGGCATTCATTTTCATGACGACAATTCGCGTCCCCATCATGCACATCTTGTAAATGGCTTCTTTCAGGATAACGCAATCACTCGACTAGAGTGGCCAGCATGTTCTCCAGACATGAACCCCACTGAACATGCCTGGGATAGATTAAAAAGGGCTGTTTGTGGACAACGTGACCCACCAACCCCTCTGAACCACCGTTGAGGAGTGGAACAATCTGGACCAACAGTGGATGAACTTGGGGATAGTATGCCATGACTGATACAGGCATGCATCAAAGCAAGAGGACGTGTGAAGTTAGAGGTACCGGTGTGTACAGCAATCTGAACCACTACCTCTGAAAGTCTCGCTGTATGGTGGTACAACATGCAATGTGTAGTTTTCATGAGCAATAAAAAGGGCGGAAATGATGTTTATGTTGATCTTTGTTCCAATTTTCTGTACAGGTTCTGGAACTCTCAGAACTGAGGTGATGCAAAACTTTTTTGATGTGTGTATTATACCAATAGATTTATTTATTTCTATTCAAGAATTCATCTATGGTATAGAGGGAGTTGTCTAGGAGATAAGATTTGAATTTGTTTTTGAAACTATTACTGCTGTCTGTCAGACATTTTATTTCGTCTGGCAATTTATCGAAAAGTTTTACACCAGCATATTTGACCCCTTTCTGTGCCAAAGATAGGTTAAGTAGGGGTAGTGTAAGTCTTTCTTTCTTCTGGTATTATAATCAGGAATGTCACTAAAAGTATTATTATGTGTGACATCAGAGAGTGAAAGTATGCAAAGTATGTTAGCTCACTAATTTCTATATCAAAATTTGCAATTATCCTGATTGCATAAGTTGCTGAACCTAGTCACTTTAGGAGATACAAAATAAGAATTTCCCAGTCAAGATTATCATCTGTATGTACACCCAAAAACTTAGTATGCTCTACCCTGGCTACTGACTTCTGTTGATGTGTTATATTTATTGAAGGAACTGTACTCCTTGCAGCAGAAAATTGGATGTTCTGAGTTTTTTCAAAGTTCAAAGGAAGCCCATTCACAGAAAACCAAATAATGACTTTTCCAAAGACATTATTTGTATTGTTTTCTATTGGAGTTTCTTTTACTGGATTAATAATTATGCTTGTATCATTATCAAATAGTGTCAGTTTAGCTTCTTGTTTCAGATAAGAATGGAGGTCATTCACATGTATCAAGAACAGAAGGGGGACCCATGATCGAACCTTGTGGAACACCTAATGTAACTTCACCCCATTTCGATGAAGTGGCAAACTTCCTTAAATCACTTAAACCATGTAAAGAAACTTTTTGCTTCCTGTTCTGTAGATATGACTTAAACTACTCATATGCTTTTTTAAAATCCAAACTGTGATTTACTAAGCGTCCTATTACTGTTGACATGGCTGACCATTCTTGAGTACATTAATTTCTCAATGATTTTTGAAAATGCTGTAAGCAAGGATACTGGCCGATAATCATTTACATCTGTGGTGTCCCCCCCTTCCCCCCCCCCCCCCCCCCCCCCCCGTTTTTTTTTTTAAGGGAGGCTTGACACTGTCATGTTTTAACTTGTCTGGGAAAATAACTTGAGTTAGTGATGCATTACATATGTATCTCAGAACATCAGCTGTAACTGCTAGAGATTGTTTTAATATCTTGTTAGAGATGTCATCTACTCCAACAGAACATTTATTTTTCAAAGATTTAACGATTTTTCTTATTTAACAAGTGGTTGTTAGGTTGAAATGAATCTAAGATTTCTTAAAAATGGCTCTTCCATGTACTGCTTTGCTTTTTCCTTTGAACTATTCTCATCAGTCCTTTCACCTACACTGATTGTTAAATACATTAGCTGCTTGTGTACTGGTTAAGGTGGTCTCATTCTCTCTAATAGTAATACTACCTACCCTAGTGGTTACTTTTCCTGTCTGTTTTCCAACAACATTCCATATTGATTTGATTTTATTACCCGAGTTGTTAATTTCATCTCTAACGTACATATTTCTTGATTTTCTCACAACTGTTCTCAGTTTGGTACAATAATTTTTATAGTGTAAAATTACTTCAGAGTCTTTACTAATAATTGCTGTCTCATACAGTTTTCTTTTTCTTTGTGAAGACACATAATACCTGTAGCAATTATAAGATTTCTTTGAAAACTGTTTGGTGTTACATTTAGTAATTTTTTTGGGCAACAATGTTCAAAAAGGGATATAAATTTATCAAGAAATATGTTGTATATAATGAGCCAAATGCTAATGATAAATGCATCTCCCCAACTAACATTTCTTAAACTTTCTCTTAAGTGCTGTGTAGAAACTCGGCTGAACAACCTTACACTTTTAGTTTATGGTTTCTGAACTGTACACCCTGCTAGGTTTTGTTAGTTAATCAATTGTGCATCATGGTTTGGTAATCTATTTATCACAGGGAAAGCATGTGTTAGTTTTATATCTGCTTGCTGTACAAATTCATTATCTACTAGAATCCTACTGTCTTGAACTATATGTGTAGGGTAATTGATCACTGATTCTAAGTTAAATGTCATTAATAACACTTCAAGTTTCCTTTTACTATCAGAATTCCTTAGAAAGTTTACATTGAAGTTACCACAGATTAATAACTTTATCTTTTTGTGTCAGACAGCAGAATAGGGAGTCAGACTTTTTTATGAATAGCTCCCAATCTCCTAATGGGGACCTGTACTCTGTTGTTAATATCAACACCACATTATTTAGCTGTAGTTCACATGCACAAACTTCAAAGTGTAGATCAACACAAAATTTGCTTACTTCTACAGTTTTGTATTTATGCCCTTGTTTTGTATGAATGGGAACTTCTCCTTTATCCATGTTAGATCTGCAAGTGTAAGATGTTAAGTTATACCCATTTATAATGAGTTTCCATGCCTACAGTTACATGGTGTTCACACAGGCAAATTATATCAGTCTCATTCGTAATTTGGAGATTATCTAAACACACTAACAGCTCATCTACTTCACATTTTATTCTCCTGTTATTTTGGTGAAGTAAGTTGATACTACCCTTAGCTTTATCCCTATTTATTGCACATGAAGCTTCTTTTGTTCTATTTTTCTTGATTGTTTTCTGTCTGGACTTCGGCATTAACCTAAGAAACCTGTCTGCCTGGTTCCATTAACCACAGGAATCGTTCCTTGTGTGACCGTGCCCCTCTCCCCCCCTCCCCCCTACAGTATCTGCTAATAGAGAAGTTAACTTATATCTCCCCTTCCTATTTAGGTGCAGGCCACATCACTGTTGACAGTAGATTTGCTGAAAGAGAATGAACCAATGATGCAACTGCACATAAGTTCACAACGCATATTGACCTTAGGACTGTCCTTTCCATTTCTCTTGTAACGTAAGAACAACTGATCCCTATATATAGACATACAAATGGCTTAGTTTTGCAGATATGTGGAAAGTTGACACATTAAAGAAACAAACCTTTTCCAACAAGAAACTGTCCACATCAGTCTTGGCTAGCATATCTGCTGCAGTTGTTTTCACTGAGGTTTGACCATTGGCTTTTCTATTTGAAGCAGCTGCACCTTGTAGACACAAAGTCTTACTCAAGACTTTGTGTACTATTGATCACAGCATTTCCAGCAACTCCCCCCCCGGCCCCTGCGGGTTCGGGGGTTAGAATAGGCCCGCGGTATTCCTGCCTGTCGTAAGAGGCGACTAAAAGGAGTCTCACATGTTTTGGCCTTATGTGATGGTCCCCTCTCGGGTTTGACCTCCATCTTTCTAAATTATTCCGAAGAGCGAGCCAATTGGGGAAGGGCGCCTTACATGGTGCACTGTATCCGTCGTGCAATTAGACCTTTAGCCGTCTTTCTCGTCGTTGCCATGGTGTCCCGCTCGTTTTCGATCTCTTGGGCGATTACCACACTGCACTCTGCAGTGTTTCTTTTAACTGCGACGACGACCTTGGCCATTTTTGCACCTAAGATCCAGCACGGTAGCCAGTCCGTTGTGGTGGGGCCGCCATGTACCCTCTTGGTTGTAGCCCCCTGACAACACAGGGATCGCTCTACTGATGCCTGCGCCGTTCACTCCCCACGTATGCCAAGGAGTAGATGCCCATCTCCCTGGGGCATCAGGACTCCCGGCAATGGACATCCTGCCAGGTGGCTATTGCTGCGGCTGGGTGGCGCCCGTGGGGAGGGCCCTTGGTCGGAGTAGGTGGCATCAGGGCGGATGACCCGCAATGAAGCGTGGTACATCATCTCTCGCTGGCGGCCAGCCGCCAGCAGTCTCTAAGCGTTCTCGGGCTCAATTTAATGCTCAGAAGTACGATCCGAAAACGTTCCCCTCCCTGGCCACGCCGTGGGAAGAGCGTAAGTCCCAGGATGGAGGTAACAGTTATTCGCCCCGATTCTTAGTTTGCACGAGAGCTGATGGGGAGTCTTTTCTCTCCACAAAGCCTCAGTTCTTCGTCAAGCATTTAGAGGACAAGTTTGGGGAGGTGGAGGGCTTGTCTAAAATGCGCTCTGGCTCAGTACTGATACAAACGGCATCCTCCGCCCAGTCACGCAGGTTACTTGCTTGTGACAAGTTGGGGGATGTTAACGTTACTATTACTCCACATAAGAGTTTAAATATGGTCCAGGGTGTTATTTTCCATAGGGACCTCCTTTTGCAGTCTGATGACGAGCTGCGCGCCAACTTAGAACGTAGAGGTGTTCATTTCGTCCGGCGCGTTCATCGGGGTCCGAGGGACAATCAGGTTGCTACCGGTGCCTTCATCTTGGCCTTCGAGGGTGATACGTTACCGGAAAAGGTCAAGGTGATGGTCTACCGATGTGACGTCAAGCCCTATATCCCTCCCCCGATGCGGTGCTTCAAGTGCTGGAAGTTCGGCCATATGTCTTCCCGCTGCACTTCCAGCCTCACATGTCGAGATTGCGGACGCCCATCTCATCCCGATACTCCATGTGCCCCGCCTCCCATCTGCGTCAACTGCGGGGAGCACCATTCACCTTGCTCGCCAGACTGCAGAATATTCCAGAAAGAGCGCAAAATCATGGAATATAAGACCCTGGACCGCCTGACTTATACTGAGGCCAAACGGAAATACGACCGATTACATCCAGTGCGAATGACAACTTCCTACGCCGCTGCTACAACACCTGTGCTAGCCCCATCAGTTTCGCGCCTTCCGGCCGGATCGACGAGTGGTATAACTCCTCCTGCCCCCTTGCCAGTGGGGGGCTCTACCCACCGGGTTGCTCCTGTGCCACCTACCTCAGGAGCAACACCATCCCCCCCATCGGGGACGTCGGTCCCCGCTTCTAAGCCGGAGAAGTGTCCAACTTCTCCGGCTTCTCACGCTCGCAAGGGGTCCCTTGGGTCCCTCCCTTCCCAGGTTTCCACCGGCGGGAAGGCTGACGATCGACAGTGGCGTAAGTGCCCACAATCTGCAGGTCGAAGGGCTTCCCGATCCTCCTCAGTCCCGGAGACTGAATCGGTGAAGCCCTCCCAGCCGGTTAAACCCAAGGAGCAGCGTGAGAAATCAAAGAAGAGCAGCTCTAAGCCCAAGGAACGCGCGGTGGTAGCCACCCCATCGCAACCTTCTAGCTCTGCGTCTGGGGACGAGGTGGAGATTCTTGCGTCCGCTGAGGACCTCGATCTCGCCGGTCCCTCAGACGCCGTGAATAGCAATAGCACTAGCACGGGTGCTCAATCGGAGGCAGCAGGTGACCCAGCGGCGTAATCTGCCGTCCCAGTCCCAGCATGCCTTTCTCAGCCATGGACAAAACCATCCTCCAGTGGAACTGCAGCGGTTTCTTCCACCATCTAGCTGAGCTCCGCCAACTTATCAGCCTTCACCCTTTCCTCTGCATTGCTCTGCAGGAAACTTGGTTTCCAGCAATGCGCACCCCCGCCCTCCGTGGCTATCGGGGTTATTATAAGAACCGAGCAGCTTATGAAAGGGTGTCTGGTGGCGTCTGCATCTATGTCCTTAACTCTCTTCACAGCGAGTCTGTCCCTCTACAAACAGCTTTAGAGGCTGTCGCTGTTAGGGTGTGGACGCCGCAGGCTCTTACCGTCTGCAGTCTTTACCTTCCACCGGAGGGTGATGTCGCGCAGCATGTCCTGGCTGCGCTGATAGCCCAATTGCCGCCACCTTTCTTATTACTGGGCGACTTTAACGCCCATAACCCTCTGTGGGGTGGGTCAGTGGCTACAGGTCGAGGCGCCACCGTTGAGCGTTTATTGTCGCAGCTCGATCTCTCGATTTTGAATGACGGTGCCTCCACACACTTCAGTGTGGCGCATGGCACCTACTCCGCCATTGACCTTTCAATCTGTAGTCCTAGCCTCTTACCATCTGTCCACTGGAGTGTGCATGACGACCTGTGTGGTAGTGACCACTTTCCGATTTTTCTGTCACTACCACAGCGTCACTCTTCTGGGCGCCCTAGCAGATGGGCTATGAATAAGGCTGACTGGGACTTGTTCTCCTCCACTGCCGCTATTGAGCCTCTCTCAACTGATGCCATTGATGCGGTGGTTACATCGGTCACCGCCGGCATCGTCACTGCCGCCGAGTCTGCCATTCCCCGTTCTTCTGGGTCCCCTCGGCGGAGGGCTGTGCCTTGGTGGTCGCCTGAGATCGCTGAAGCGATTAAAGATCGCCGGCGGGCGCTCCAGCGTCACAAGCGACATCCCTCCATGGACCACCTTATCGCCTTCAAACGGCTGCGTGCGCGGGCCCGCCTCCTTATCCGCCAAGGCAAGAAGGAGTGCTGGGAGCGGTATGTGTCCACCATTGGCCTCCATATCACTCCATCGCAGGTCTGGGCGAAGATTCGACGCGTCTACGGCTATCGGACCCCTGCCAGCGTCCCTGCGCTCTCACTGAATGGAGCAGTTTGTACAGACTCCGACGTCATTGCAAGCCGCTTGGCAGAGCATTTTGCTATGAGTTCCGCTTCTGCGAATTACCCCCAGGCCTTCCGCTCCATTAAAGAGCGGATGGAACGTCGGAGCCTTTCTTTTCGCACCAACGCTTCTGAACCCTACAACGCTCCATTCAGTGAGTGGGAATTTCAGAGTGCCCTTGCCGCTTGCCCTGATACCGCTCCCGGGCCAGATCGCATCCACTGTCAGATGCTGAAACACCTTTCAGTGGACTGCAAGCGACGCCTCCTCGACCTTTACAACCGTCTCTGGGTCGAGGGTGAGTTTCCGTCGCAATGGCGGGAAAGTATTGTCATCCCCATTTTGAAACCTGGAAAGAACCCTTTGGAGGTGGACAGCTACCGTCCCATTAGTCTCACCAACGTTCTTTGCAAGTTGCTTGAACGGATGGTGAGCCGGCGCTTAAATTGGGTGCTGGAGTCTCGGGGCCTTCTGGCTCCGTCTCAGGGTGGGTTCCGTAAAGGCCGCTCCGCCACCGACAATCTGGTGAGCCTTGAGTCGGCCATCCGTACAGCCTTTGCCCGCCGTCAGCACCTGGTCGCTGTCTTTTTCGACATGCGGAAGGCGTACGATACGACATGGCGTCATCACATCCTTTCTACGCTTCATGGATGGGGTCTTCGGGGCCCTCTGCCCATCTTTATCAGAAATTTTCTGTCGTATCGTACCTTCCGCGTGCAAGTCGCGGCCTCGTATAGTTCCTCCCTCGTCCAGGAGAATGGGGTACCCCAGGGCTCTGTCCTCAGTGTCTGCCTGTTTTTAATTGCAATAAACGGTCTCGCTGCGGCAGTAGGAAATTCTGTCTCCGCTTCCCTGTATGCTGACGACTTCTGTCTTTACTATAGTTCTATTAGCATTGCAGCAGCTGAACGTCAGCTACAGGGCGCAATCCGCAAGGCGCAGTCTTGGGCTGTAGCGCGTGGTTTTCAGTTTTCGGCTGCCAAGACCCGCGTTATGCATTTCTGCCGGCGCCGAACGGTCCATCCTGAGCCGCGGCTTTATCTTGCCGACGAACTTCTTGCTGTGGTGGAGACCCACAGGTTTTTGGGTGTACTTTTTGATGCCCGGTTGACTTGGCTGCCTCATATCTGGCAGCTTAAACAAGCGTGTTGGCGGCATCTCAACGCCCTGCGTTGTTTGAGCCACACCCGCTGGGGCGCCGACCGATCTACCCTGTTGCGGCTCTACCAGGCGTTAATCCAGTCTCGCCTGGATTATGGGTGCCTAGCTTATGGCTCAGCATCCCCATCTGCGTTGCGGGTGCTGGACCCAATTCTCCACAGCGGGATACGCCTTGCCACTGGTGCTTTCCGCACCAGCCCTGTGGACAGCGTCCTAGTGGAGGCAGGTGTACCTCCACTGCGGTTCCGACGCCAACGTTTGCTGGCCGCTTATGCTGCCCATGTTTTTAGCTTGCCCGGGCATCCAAATTATCGTGTCCTGTTCCCGCAGTCAGTCGTCCATCTGCCAGACCGTCGGCCCCGGTCGGGTTGTCCGATCGCCGTCCGCATCAAGGAGCTTCTCTGCGGGCTTGGGTTTTTCCCAGTTCCACCTCCTTTCTGGGCGCCTCTGCGTACACCCCCGTGGTGTGTTCCTCGCCCTTGCCTTCGGCTCGACTTGGCACAGGGCTCGAAGGACTCGGTCCCTCCAGAGGCCTTCCGCCGCCGCTTTTATTCCATCCTGGCCACGTATCAGGGCTCTGGAATTGTTTACACCGACGGTTCGATGGTTGCTGGTCGTGTCGGGTATGCGCTAACTCTAGGGGACCATTCCGAACAACGGTCCTTGGCGGCTGGCTGCAGCGTTTACACTGCTGAGCTAGTCGCCATCTTTCGTGCCCTAGAGTATATCCGCTCCTGCTCAGGTGAGTCCTTCGTTATCTGTAGCGATTCCCTGAGCGGTTTACGAGCTCTCGACCAGTGTTTTCCTCGTTCTCGTCTGGTGATGGCTATCCATGAGTCCCTGCATACTCTTGCGCGTTGCGGCCGTTCTGTGGTCTTTGTGTGGACCCCCGGTCACGTTGGTATCCCAGGCAATGAACATGTTGACCGCCTGGCGAAAGAGGCCACGAGTAAACAGTCTCTGGACGTTGGCCTCCCAGAGACTGATTTGCGGGCAGTCCTCCGCCGAAAAGTTTTTGCGCTTTGGGACGCTGAATGGCGCAATCGGATCGTGCCCAATAAACTCCGTGCCATCAAGGAGACGACGACTGTGTGGCGGTCATCCCTGCGAGCCAACCGCAGGGACTCTGTCGTCCTTTGTCGGCTCCGCATTGGCCACTCCCACCTGACACACAGTTATTTACTGCGCCGGGAGGACCCTCCTGTATGTCGCTGCGGGGCGGCTTTGACAGTGGCCCACATTTTGTTGGCCTGCCCCCTTTTAGCTGTGGTCAGGCAGACATTTGCGCTGCCTGATACGCTCCCTGCCCTTTTATGTGATGACCCTGATATGGCTGACTTAGTTTTCCGTTTTATTCGGGCAGGGGGTTTTTATTATTTACTCTGAGTGTTTGTTCTGTTCTTTTGTGTTGATTCTGGCCATTGGCCTACGATTTTACGCTGAGTTTTTAATGTGTTCTCAGTGGTTGGCTTCTCCTTTTTATCTCTATGGTCGGCCAACCACTGTCACACTCTGTGTGATTTTAATTTGTTTTGTCTGATCTCTGTAGGAGTATTTCTTGTCCTGTGTCGTCTGACGTCTTTCCTGTTGTTCGTTTTTTTTATTCTCTTTGGGTGGTTTTACTTTTTTTTTGGAAAAAGGGACCGATGACCGTCGCAGTCTGGTCCCTTTAATCCCCCCCAAACCAACCAACCAACCAACTCCCCCCCCCCCCCCCCCCCCCCCTCTCTTTGGTACAAATGTGTTGATTCGGGTTATATATAAATTTTTATTTTGTCTGGTAAAGCGATCATGTACGTTACAGCTTTTTTACTTATTACATTTATTTTAAAGAATATAAGGGTTTCAATAATGTATACACATGGTAATGAAGGGATACTAGATAACATAAACAGAGGTTAGCAAGAGTCTCAAGGTTTGCATCCAAACAAGATTCTAATGGTCATGTTTTGTAGTTTGAAAGTGCTATTAGCTGTTTTAAAGTTTCCCCATAAAGTCACTCCATATTTAAGCTGAGAATGGAAGTAGTCATGATATGCATTCGTTACTGTTTCCTCACTACAGTACGATTTTAGTGAGCAAAGGAGGTAACATGTCTTGCTCAGTTCTGCATTAAGATATTCAATATGCTTGTTCCATTTTACATTGCTCTGCTGCAAAAGTCTTGAATTTGGTTTCAGTACTGTTACCAACTTGTTCATTGAGACCAATGGGATAAACATGTCCTTATTTGGGGCATTGTGGAATTTTAGTGCAATGGCTTTTTTTTTTTACTATTTATTATAAGCTGATTATTCTGTGTGCAGCTGCTATGTTGTTTTGTGACAGTGTGTAGAGATTGCTGTAATTGTTCATTGTTGTCTCCTTTTAGAAGAATTGTGGTGTCATCTCCAAATATGATTTTTTTATGTGCGTCCACATTTAAGTTGAGATCATTTATATACAGAAGGGGTCCCAGTACTGATTCTTGGGATACACCATATTTAATTTGTTTATAGTGTGATAAGTGTTTAGATATAGTTTTTAGGTGGATATTTATGTGCTTGAAGTACACTGCTTGCTTAAGATTGCTCAGGAATGAACTGATCCTGTTATTGGACACACCTCGAATACCATATTTTTCAGTCTTTGACAGCAGAATTGTGTGATCCACCATGTCAAAAGGTTTTGACAGCTCAATAAATGCTGCTATTGATTCTTGTTTCTTGTCCATCAGACTTTAATATGGAATTCATGCATTTATAAATAGCAGTTGTTGTTGACCTTTTATTTCTGAATTCATGTTGTTCATTGCATAGTATACTGTTTTTGTTTATACATTTCATAAGTTTGTCATAAATAACTTTTTCTAATACTTCTGAAATGCAGTAGGAAATTGTGATGGGTCTATAGTTGTTTACATTATCTTTCTCACCTTTGGCTCATTTCATTTAAAATCGCCCAAAATAAAGAAATCTCATTGCCATCATGTCACAGATATTTGTGAAAATTTGGTGTAAGAAAGTACATAAATAGAAAGTGATAAAATAATTTTTTCCGATTTTTTAGATCAAAACTGTAGTCAGGGGGTCATTTTGAAATGTCTAGCATTTTCTCCATCTGGTATCAGTACGAAAGGTAGGTTGAAAGTTTTTAACTACTATAACTCCCTTATTTATAAATCAATTTTATTCAATTTGGTGTCACTAGAAAGATAAAAGGACCAACTATATCACTAAACTATAAAAATGCTGCAACTGTGCATAGAAATATGTGCAAATCAGTAATTAAAGTCTTTTTCAATTTTTTTTTCATCAAAATCACAAGTTTCACCATTTTAAACTTTGTCTCTAAGAATTCCTATTGTCATACATTTCAGTATAAAAAAATGAGAAGTATGTTTGTTCTGTTTAATCATTTAAAACAGAAAGAACATAAATAATAATATACACGTTTCATTTTGTGACTCTTACCTTTTGGTCACAAATAATGATCAGTTCTCATAAAACACATTCATGAAATTCTAAAAAGCGTTCATTCTTTCAAACAAGTTTTCAATGGACAATATTATGTCTGATTCAAAAGTATTTAAGTGACCAGTACTTGTGCTTGCACTAGGAGCAGGCAAAGTCATTAAAATGTTTTCATAAGGTATCCAGCAAACATCAGTGTGAAGTGGCCATGAATAACTTGAGAAAGGGCCACTTGGGCTCGTGAACTTTACTTTTGCATCTCTGTGTTCTTCACTTATCTCTAGAATTTTTCCAAGCCACCACTGGTTATCGTAGATAGCTGCGACAAATGTTTCTTCTTTAATTGTGTTAGAGGCATTGTTTTGAATTCCAAGAGGAACTAGAATGAATTTAGTAGATGATGAAACACACTTTATCAGCAACTTGTTTTCATTCAGTGGATTGAAAAAATGTTCGCTCTCGTCCCAGGAATGGTAGAACCA